>NC_056503.1:39965968-40022957 GCF_014905685.2 Nematolebias whitei
ACTAAAAAATGCAGGATGGTGTCCCTCAAGGACCAGTGTTGGGAACCATTAAAGATGGAGGAGCAACAATGTTTTTACCTGTTTGTCTGTAGCGTTAGTAAAATAACTTATAAACCACTGGATGCATTTTAATGAAACTTTCATTTAAACAATTGTTGGGTGTTCAACTTCAACTGATTAACTTTCGAAATCAACCTAATTCAAGATGGCCGCAGCAACCAACTAATCTTATGAAACACAAATCTGTCTTTAACTCAGTCATTTTCACATTCAACAAAAAAATGTATGTGGTAGTAGTTGAGTTTCACTCTCAACACACTTTAATCTCTGCACATTCTGCAATAACTTACCTACAACAGTGCCATAACTGTTGGCATAAACCTAATTTGTCTGTTAGCAAAATATCTTGTTAACCCCTGGGCAGACCTAAATCAAACTGTCATAAAGTAATCAATGGGTGTGTATCTACAACTGATTGATATTTGGAGTCACTGCAGTTTAAGATGGCCACCACAGCTAATTGATATTATCCTACCCAAAAATGACTATTACTGTATATTGAGCTGAAATTTGGTGTGGTGGTAGTCGAGCATCATTTCCATGATATACTGTATTCCTTCAAGGAATGTTGGTCTTTTCATTTTTTAGAGGGCTTGTGAAACATTAGAAGACTAAAGAGACATATTTCTGGCTTTTTAAGGTTTTCCCTTGAACGTTCTCTGCCTGCTCCCACATCTTGTGCAGAACTTTGATGCACCTACAGCGTTTTGTCAAGCTGCTGCAGAGAAGATAGCTCAGGTTTGCTTTTGTTTGGTGTTTCTTCAGATTTTCAGATGTTTTTTCTGTATTTTTGACATCGCTGCTCTGTTTTCAACAGGTTTGCCTCGAGGAGAAGAATTCCAAGCTGTCCAACCTGGCTCATGTCATGACTCTGTATAAAACACACTCTTATACACGAGACTGCTTCTCTTGGGTCAACGTGGTGTGTCGGTATCTTCATGAAGCTTTCTCAGACATCACGCTGAGTCTGGTCACTTACATGGCAGAGGTTTGTGCAGCGGATCTTGTTTTTGTTGTGTTCTTTTAATAATCTTTGTGTTTTGGGTACACAACATTAGGTGATTTTTGTTTAACCCACAGCTGCTAGAGAAAGGTCTCCCCAGTATGCAGCAGACACTTTTACAAATCATCTACAGCCTCCTGAGTCACATGGAGCTGAGCGACGTTCAAGCCAAACCCTTCAACATGGAGGTCCTCAAGACAATAGAGAAGTTTGTCCAAGTGAGTTAAAGCTTTAACAACCGAATTACAGATTTAATTCCTATAGTGGGTTCCAAAACCGGAAGACAAAAGAAGTTCTGTATTCACTGTTTCTTGCACAAATGTTTATAACAACTGGAGGAAAAAAATTATTTTATGTCAACTCTGTACATTTGTAGACCCATCAAGCCTGAACAGGCTGCTGAAAGTCAGGTCTTAATAGTGTGAATGTTTATGAAGCGTTCACTCTATTGTGATCCATTTTTCTTCTGTACGTTTTTCAGTGTGTTTCTCATCCCGCAGTTTTCAAGGCATTTCAACTAATCATATATCAAAATGGTCAGCTCTTTCAGGACAATCATGCAATGACTTTTGATAGTGCAACTTTAGCTTTTTGAAATATTTAGCCCTTTCTGACTTTTTTTCTCATAGAAAATTAATTAGCTCATTTTACATCCTTCAGATCTTTAGATCTGTTTACAACCTTTTACTGCTCCTTTCACATTTTGCTTTTTGTTTTTTTTTGCTTTTTTCAGATAATTTCCACTTTTTGGTGCTCATTTCTGCTTCTTTCAGTCTAATTGGGAAAACATGTTCTTTGTGCTTTCTTCTGATCAGCTTGTTCTACCTTTTCAGCTACCATTTAGCAATTTTTAGCTCATTTCAGCTGTGTTCAGATAAATTCAGTTTTTTGTAGTAATTTCTGCTACTTTCAGCCTATTCAACTTCTTTCCACTAATTTCAGCATGTTATGCTCCTTTCAGCTTTGTTCTGCTAGTTTCAGCCTTTTCTGCTATTTCAGCTACTATTTAACTGTTTTTATACTAGTTTTAGCTTTTTCAGCTACTTCGACATTTTTTAGCTCATTTCAGCTCTTTCCACTTCATTCTGGTAGTTTAAGCTTGTTTCAGTCTTTTCAGCTAGTTTTCAGCTAGTTTTTGCTGATTTCAGCTTCTTTTTAGTTAATGTCATAATTTTTGTACTTATGCTTAGTTAAACCTAAATCAGCAAATATGTGTTCTTCCTGCTTTATTCTGCTAACTTAAGCTTGTTCTTCAATTCAGCTACTTTTCAGCATGTTTTTAAAGCTAATTGAGCTGTTTTTCAGCGATTTCTTCAGCAATAAATATTCACACTGCATTTTCACAGGAAATGCAATTTCTCTAGGTCTCATATGACATCTTATTTCTTCAGTGTCTTTGATTTCAAAAAGAGCAACATTAAAAAACTACAAAAGGCATGTATGGTTTTTAAAACATGATTTTGCACAGGTTAGTTTTGCCATCATGTGCTAGTAAACTTACAGATATATATTTTTGTACCATATGGCAAACGTTTGTTTGTACCCACAGAAATAAAAATAACACAATGGTTATTAAAATGACTTAAGCTTGGAGTGGTTTGCTCACAAGGAGTGCACCAAAACACCTGTCAACAGGTGCAAAAGACCCAGAGAGCTACAGAAATAGCTTGATTGCCCCAAAGGGTGTGTAACAAAATGAGTCAATGGTGCAATCTTATCCAAGGACAAATTCATTAGTTTGCTTTTTAACAACTGTGCTGAACCATCAGTTGTTGTTCATGGTTCTTTGTTATATTACGTTTAATTTCAAGTTACTTCAGTGACCTTTGCAGGTTTTTCTTTCTTTGAAATGATTAAAAAATATACCCATGTCTGGATATCTCTCTTTTTTGTTGTTTTGTTTGCTGCAGACTGTCCATTGGCGGGAGGCACTGAATATCCTGAAAATGGTGGTTTCTCGATCGGCCAGTTTGGTGCAGCCTTCGTCCCAGAGTGACCTGCCTTATGAGGACATCAGCCGCATCTGGGACTGCTCCTCCAAGGCCCTGCCTGGGAAAACTCTGGATTTCCACTTTGATATATCTGAAGTAGGAGTCTCTCCCTCTTTCTCTCTTTTCCCAGGTTTTTTTTTTTTTAAGTCTTTCTATCCTGTCGCCCGGATAATGTTTCTATTTTGGGCCTTGTATTTTTATTTCAATATTTTCCAGGGTGTGGTGCTTACTGAGTTTGTCTTTTTGGAATGGACACAGTTCTTCCCTTTCCTTGTTGCTTGTATTTATTATTAATGAGTTCTCTTGGGATTAGCTTTGAAGCACAAAAGGTAACTCCTAACCAACAGGGACAGTGCTGGAGAGAGATGAAAACATAAGCAGAGGGGTGTTTGTGTGTGGGAACAGAACAGGGAGTTATTTGTAGTTCTTGAATGGCAGGAAATGATGTCAAGTCTTTGCTCCTTTCTGTTGTATGTGAACCAGGGACATGTTTGCAGGCAGTATGTGTTGGTAAAGCTCTGATCGCACCACAGTCATTCCAGACAAAGCAGGAAGCTTCATGGAGAAACCAGATAAGGACTTTCTCCTCCTCAAATTTTCCAGAATCGTCAAAGTTTGTGGTTGCGTCTCTTTGTTTGCATTTAGACACCAGTGATCGGTCGGCGTTTCGATGATCTGCAGCGCTCGCCAGGCCATGACACAAAGAGCGTCACAACGGCAGTGACCCACAGCACCTCCTCCACCTCCTCTGGATTCACCTCCACCAACGTCCTGGTGCCAGTCAGCTGGAAGAGGCCTCAGTCTTCGCAGGTTAGAAAGCAGACTTTTGTTCCAAGTTCAAGTCAATTTTACTGTCTTTTCCCCACAGGTGGTACATGAGGTGGAACGAAATTATGTACACAGAGTCCCAGTTACACCCAACAATAGCAAAAATATAAAGTGTAAATAGAAACTGTGCATAAGGATCTGTGATATACATTAAGATATACGCCAAACGAATGCCATACGGCACACCAAAAGATCTAAGTTATACTCTAAACACTAATAATGCAAAACAATATGACGTAACAACAGCAGCCCAGCCCATTTATTAGTTTATATAAAAATAAAAAAATTGATGGTCTGGTGGTGGTTGAACCTAGAATGCAGGCAGGACCAGGAGAACTTGGGTTTAAAGTAAAAGTTATTTAATGAAAAAATAAACAAAAGGGCTGACGTGGCAGCAACAACTTCCATGAATCATGGGAGGGCTCGAAGGGAGACAAAAACCAGGACGTCGTGCAGAACGTGGACCATGAGCAAGGAGCCTTCATGAGAAAAGGCCCAGAAGCTAAAGAACAGGAGACGCAGACTTAAATACACAAAAACTGACGAGACAAATGACAAACGGCTGGGAGGGACAACCGGTGAAGAAGACAGGGACTGGATGAGCTGGGACAGACCACATGATAGAGACAAACCCAAAGATCAGAAAAAGGAAATAAGAGAGGAGAAACACAAGGAACACAGACAAGAGGACCGATTACCGATTATGACACAAAATGCATCATAGCTTCTCTTATTTTAGTTTAGCGTAGCATGAATAATCAATTTGTGTTACATGTGATAAGATCTATCCATTTTTATTTTCCCTTGCGGGGAGCTGGTGCCCATCTCCAGCAGTCACTCTGCAAGAGACGGGGGACACCCTGGACAGGTTGCAAGTCCCTCACAGGGACACATAGACAAATGAGACAAACATTCATTCATGCTCTCACCCAGGGACAATTTAGAGTATACATGATAATATGTTTGACATAATTTACATGAAGTCAAATTACTCAAAATATTTCTGTTTATCTTTTGCAGAAAAGAACAAGAGAAAAACTGGTGCATGTTTTATCTCTGTGTGGACAAGAAGTGGGACTCACAAAAAACCCTTCGGTAATGTGAAGGGAGCTTTGGCAGCACTTTAATTTTCAGCCATGTTTAGTTTTGCATTTAACTCTATTTAGTTATTTATTCATTCATTCTCTGTGTAGGTCATCTTTTCCAGCTGTGGGGAACTGGACCTCATGGAGCACCAGCCCAGCCTGGTGTCCTCTGACGAGGGGACCCGGGAACTGGAGAACACAGACGACACCACCTCGGAGCAGCAGTTCAGAGTCTTCAGAGACTTTGACTTTCTGGATGTTGAGCTTGAAGATGGAGAGGTGAGTCATCTTATGTTCCATTGGACAGCTTATACATCAAAAGCAACAGCAGTGAGAATAAAGAATAAACAGATGTTCATTTTTCTGAAGAGTACTTTAGTGTTCTGCTGAGTGAGGCTCAAACGTTCTATGTAACAGATTCTGTCTCTGTTTTGTTTTTTGTCTATGCTATCTAGGAGCTCCAGGTGAGTTTAGTCATGCTGCATTTGCACTTGCTGTGTTTGCTCGTGCAGATAAAATAACAGCTGCCGAGCTGATGGCAGAAACACCAAATATAGCATGCTGCACTGTTTATAAAACTGATTTTGTCACATTTATTGACAAGAAAGATTCTGAACGCACTGTGTGTTCTGTTTAGTTGTAGCATACATCACAGTCGTTTAGTCCCACCTTTAGATTCATGAGTTACAGAACTGTTGACATCTGCTAACTATAACCAATCAACATTTAGAATAAAGGTATATATCATGTTGATGTTGCATGCTCGCACACTGGATCACACCCTTCTTTCTTTTAAGAATTAAGAATGACCATTCAAATATAGGCGGTGGAAGAAATAGTCTCAAAACTGGCCACAATTGATGAAAGACATTAAAATCAATACAAAGACTTGATTTTAATGGCTACAGAAAGTTTCCCCCGTTTGACATGCTGAGATGGAGCTTTGCTGAAATTTGTAAATTTGACATTTTCAGGGTCTTGTTGACTTAATCAGAATCAGCATCAGAATAATCTTTATTATCATTGTACCGAAACACAGTGAGATTATGTTTGTACAGTCGTCCAAAAGATGGACGGAGTGCACGTTGCTGCTGCTCCAAGAGCGCAGTCCCTTATTCTTTTATATAGGAAAGTGGGGAAAAGGCCACGAGGAGAGGATGGTGGTATTACAAAAAAGATCTCTTCACATCTTGTCCTTATTAGGACACATTTTAAGACATCAAAAAAACTCTACCAGCAACCACATTCATAAACACAGATGCATTTGACGACAAGACGATGAGATTTGTCCATGAAGCACTTCCAGATAGCACCATAGTCCTGTTAAGATGTTAGTGTCAGTCGGTACAGCTCTGATCAGCGTTCACAGAAGTTCTCTGCGATAGACAGCACCTTCTTAGTTTACACATCTCCCAGGAGAAATTTGATGTCGGCCTGCTTCGAGGCCAAATGGGGGAGTCAGATTCAGAAAAGCCACAGTTGTTGATTTTGTTTCAGGCAGACTGTTATTTCTCATCAGCTTTGAGTTCTGCTGGTACTTTTAATCAGAAACTGCTGCCGACGTCTTCTTTAATAGCCGATAACATAGGTATCTGCCGGTGCCAAAAAGCAAAAACACTGCTATCATGATTCCAATATCTTAGGCATCCTCCTGAGACGATATGGAAAGGCACATCGGATCCATGACGTATCCTGCCGCATGCCTCTCAGCGGGGCATGAGGGCTCTCCAGGACTCTTTGTCGCTTTGTTGAAAATATTTTTAGCGATTCCATTAAAAGTCCAGCTGACCAGATCCATGACAGTAGTTTACGTTTCAGAAGATGTGTAAATAGGAGCTCCAATACACAAGACAGAGAGCAAAAAAGAAGGAGGAGGAGGGGAGAAGGAAGAAATGCATCCATCTTGCACAAGAGCGAGTGAGGAAAAAAAACAAAAACATTCTAAATGACCAAAATGGCACTCTGGTTTAAAGGCTGTTAACCTGTAAATATTTGCAACCCCACCACTTTCGTAAGCAAAATGGAGCTTATTTAAACTTCCAGTAATATTTTTATAGGAGTCTGATAATCTAATAACACACAGGCTTTGTAATAAACTGCATGGTTGTATTGGATTATATTGTTGTCAGCGTACTGGTAAAATTGAGCTGTTGACTATTGCAGGGAGAGACTGTGGACAACTTTAATTGGGGTGTGCGTCGGCGCTCTGTGGACAGTTTGGACCAAAGTGACCTGCAGTTTCTGGACAACTGCCTGCTGTCCAGCATTACGCCCAGCTTCAGCAAGGCTGTTCATGAAGACTCAGATGAGTCCTCTGAGGAGGATTCCCTCACCGTCAGTCAGATACTCTCTCATTCTCAGCTCGTAAGTTTATATTTAGGTAGCTGTTTTAGACTTAACCCAGTTTTTTTTTCTATCATTTTCCTTTATTTTTCTATCATCCCATGATAAAACGCTCTCCTCAGAGTGTTTGAGTCTAAGTTTGTAAAAGCTCTATTGTTGAGAATTTACCTTGGTTTGAGTAAAAGTTTTTATTTTATTTTTAAAAGGTTGTTTTTGTCTCTTTGCAGAGTATCAACCTATCTCCAACAGCAGAGATCAGTAGCATGGACACCTCCTATGGCATTTTTGACCAAACGTCAGCAGATTCAACTCCTCTGAGCACCAAAAATCCCAGTTTCGAGGTCCAAGTGTCAGAGGACTCGAAGCAGCGGGTGAATAAGTGCTTCAGAGTGTCTGAGATCCTGGGAACTACTAATTCTTGTCGCAATTCCTTACTTGAACTCTTTACTAAATTAGCCAAATAGGAGCTATCCTTTTGCTTCTTTTCTTTGTGTGATGTATTGGATGTTAAATGTGCTGTAGGTCCAGTCCTGAATGTTACCGCATGTCTCTGAATTGGACTTTTCTGCATTTCCTGGTTTTAGAGAAGCGCACAAGCTGATCTTTTCTTGGTAAATTAGAAACTGCATGCAAAGGGAGACTGAACTAAAACCTGCAAGCAGATTATTTGTAGTACGCTGGGCTGTGGGATCGTTTGGGCTTTTCTTTATTTGTGGCAGAGATTGTTTGGGAGAGTGAGGGAGATCTTTAGCCTGCATTACAAACAAATTGTTTCTTTTTCATTTGTCTGTTTAAGGCAATGTGTATACCTATTGCTTCTTTATGGGTGGCTCTGGGCAATAACTAAAAACTCCCGGCATGTGGATGGTCAGAAAAGGTTTACACATTGCCTGTGTGAAACAAAAAAAAAAAGTGTGCACTGCTGGCCAAGTTAAAATTCTAAAAATTGATTTGATTGGCATAATTTATTCACAATAAATGAACCAAATCAAAGAAAACATCAAAAGGAGTGTCCATAGGGTGCCAAGCCAAGGTTAGTGTGTGTTTTAGCCACACCGTGATCAGTTTAATGATACAGACTCAAGAAGTGATAAATAATGAAATGCATTGTGGTTCATTTATTTATGACTCTAATTAATTTTACTTGTTGCTGATGTTTCGTTTTTCTTTCAGAATGAGGACTCAAAAGATGATGACGACAACAGTGTCCAAGAGGAAGAAATCTCTCTCTGCATCAGTGAACTGCCTCCTGAATGTCAATGTGGGGACAGTTTGTCCAGTTTGGTTGAAAATGGTGACAAAGCAGGGCCAGATGTTGACATCTGTTTACCCAGGTACCCATTCACAGTTTCAATACACACTAAAAACTTTGGCATAAAATGTTGCTCGTTTTGTGTTTTTTAATGAGCATCCATGTCTGTTCAGTCTTGCGGAGGAGGACAGAGATGACATGCTGGACTCGAGCTCCTCGCCCCCGCCGTTGCCCTTCTTCTCGGCCATTCTTGCCGCTTTCCAACCAGCAGTGTGTGACGACGCAGAGGAGGCCTGGCGGAGTCACATCAACCAGCTCGTCTGCGATGCAGATGGCTCCTGTGCAGTCTACACGTTTCAAGTGTTTTCTTCACTCTTTCAGGTATCGTCAGCTCTATTCTGTGCAGTCCAACAGTTCAAATTGCGTAAAAGTAAAGGAGGAAGTAAATATGAAGGAAAAAATGCAAACAGAACAAAACAGAGCAGCACAGATTCATGTGAAAACAGGGACTCATCAAATAGTTTAGTACAGTATGGTATGCGATACAAGACACCCATGCCAATCCAAGGATGCTCTTAGCTTCATTCTCCTCTGAGATTCCATAACCAGATGTTTTTCAGGCAACTGAACAAATCTGATAGCAGAAATTTTCTGAAAATTTAAAAGAAGAATGTAAATACTTTATGTAATACATAAGCTTGTGTGTCAGACAGTGTGTTCGTTTGGTTTGCAGAGTATCCAAACTAAGTTTTGCTCCCTGACCTGCGATGCTGTGAATTATCTGGGGGACGGCTTGAGAGGAATAGGATCAAAGTTCCTGAGGTCTTCAGAGATGCTGGCTTCATGCTCAGAGTGCCCAACTCTACTCATTGATACTGACACAGTAAGTGGACTATAATCTTGAATGTCCTAACATGTTGGCGATAAAAGAAAAAAAAGAATCAATAGCTGAAGTGTTTCTACAGATTATGTCTTATGGACTTCTGGAGAAAATGAAATTCAGTGTGTTGGAAATTCAAGAGTATCTGGATAGTTACATCAACAGAAAGGAGGCGGCTCTCACTGTAAGGAGATGAAATATTGCTCTTAGCCTGTGTGTTGTCATTTTGTAGTTTGAGCTGTGATTAAGTTGCGTTTCTCACACACAGTGGTTGAACAGCTGTAAGACCACTTTTCCCATCAATACAGTAGACACGGTGACGACATGCCAACCAACGGAGATGGAAGAAAAGGTAAAATGTGAGGTTTTCAAAATGTACACAATAACTGAAACACGGTGATTGACAGATAATGTAAAACACACGTCTAATTAAATCAGCCAGATTGCAAAAATGAGTGAAATACTAAGGATTCTGTTCTTTCATCTGATCTTTCATACTGTACTTTCTGCCTTACGGTTACTGTGTGAAACTGTAGCTCTGTGAGTGTTACGTCTTTTCTTTCAGTTCTTGTCAAAACTGGTGCATGACGCGTTGATTCCCTCCTCTGTGTGAACCGTTTATAGTTCTTGTGAATGTTTTCAGCTCTGCTGAACATAGAAGCAAGCTGTGCACGGCTTTGGATGTTATCAGCCCTTTAAATGAGCGTTATGAGTTGTTATCATCCCCATAGGTTGCGTTCAGACCCCCCCTCCTGTACCTCCTATTAGCTTTAAAGGTACATTGTTAGCTCTGATAATAGGGTCACATGATTAGGTTAACAGTAAAGGGTCTGGGGTTTAGGGACTGGGTTAGGTTAATGCTCAAGGGTAAGGGGTTAAGTTTAGGGTCAGTGCTCTGGGTCAGGTGTGAGGTTAGGTTTAGGAACAGGGTTAAATAAAGCAACAAAAAAAATCTCCTGGTTTTACACACATGTGAAGCTGCATAATATCAGCAATAACAACGTAACTTCAAAACTAGTAGGAGGGACAGGAGGGACAGTCTGAACGCAACCTATGGGGATGATAACATCTAATAACGCTCATTTAATGGGCTGATAAAATCCGAAGCCGTTGAGCTGTAAATAATTAACAGCAAAGTGATTTGCTGTTAATAAAATAGCCTGTTGAAATGTTCTTAAGTTGAATGTGTTTGAGTATAATTATAGCATTTTTTACTTGTTTTATTTTATAAACTCACTGTAAACCCCCTTTTTTCATTCTTATTTCACATTTATCCATTATTTAAGCACTGCATGTGACTAAAATGACCTGTAGTCATATGTTTCACCCATTTTTAAATGGGAATCAGTTGCATGACCTATAATTTGTTTGTTTGTTTGTTTGTTTGTTTGTTTTCCTAACTTCTTTTTTGCTGTGTGACATGCTTGCTTGGTAGCAAATGGAATCTCTGGCTGTAAGTTTGATGTGGCTTGTTTCTTTTCTTCCTTTACTTAAAGCAATCTTGTGTTAGTTTTTATTTTAAACAGATTATTTTGTGAACTGTGGGTGAACTGTGTGCAAGTACAGAAACCTTATTCTGAAACTTTTGCTCTTTCTTCCAGCAACTGGAGCTCTGTCAGAGACTCTACAAACTCCACTTTCAGCTGTTGCTGCTTTTTCAGTCCTACTGTAAACTGATTGAACAGGTCCATGCAATAAGCTTGTTTCCAGAGGTAGGTCTATCCATCTTTTGTTTTCTTTTATTTTTGAAGCCATGATCCTCATTGTCCAATTTATGTTCATTTCATCCGCCAACCTTTAGCTCACAGATATGTCCGGTGAACTAAATGAACTGAGGAACAACCTGAGGGTAGCAGCAGCCTCGGTGAAGAACGATGACACTTCTGCCTGTGAGAGTTCCTGCTCGGAGACCGTCCTGAGCTCCTCTGAAGCTGCAGTGCAGGCCATCCTGGAGGCTCTAAAGAACAATGAGTTTCTAAAAGCCATTCACTACATTCGGGAATGCAGGTGCGAAACATTAGATGCTTGGTGTTTGTTCATCATGAGTGTGTTAAAGGTGCTCATTGCAAATTATGAAATCAAACATGTAAAAAGTTATGCTGAACTACCGGTATATCAAATCATGCAATGTGAAGAGGTTTACTCGAGTAGTTTCCAAAATTTATTGAATGCACATCTGAAATACGGGTCCACTCTTAATGTAAACTAAACAATTTACTGTATCCCATTAAAAAAAAAACATGTGAAAACTTGTCACATGATTAAAAATAGGGTATTAAACAGTGGAGTGCCTTGAATTCAGAGCTCAGCTGTCAAACACTCTGGCAGCTAAAGTGTTAATTTAATGTTTGACTTATTTTCAGTCACTTCAGCTGTTTTCCTAGGTGAATAAACAAACACGCATGATAATTGGCATATGGTCACAAATTTTGCTTAAAAATCTTAAATTTAAGAACAAATAAACATCAGTGTGTGAAAAAATTTGTGTGAGTATTTATAATTTTGTATTGCACCCCTTTAAGTAAGATAGCACCCTAGTTTTCATCTAACCTGTTCCTCCAACACCTCCTGCTGGTTAATAAAGCTCAGCAGAGACTCTTCTCTCTGCAGAAACTAAAACTGGCTCAGCTTCACAAAATGTTGATGTTCCACCTCTATAGAAGCCCGATTGAGAGCATCATTACAAACTGTTTCACAGTGTGGTATCGCAGCTGCACAGACGCTGAGCGGAAGAACTTGACCAGTGTAGTGCAAACAGCCTAACTGGGATCATGGTTACAACAAAACTGCATGCCAACCCATAACGTGTAAAATTGTACAAACCAACTTGTTCAGTCTGACAATTTGTATAAAACTGTACATACAAAGCTGTATAATTTTATCTAAACTACTGCATAACCAGTAGAAACACTGTATATAGATATATGCAACTGTCACGCTTACATCCATATGTTTATAACTCCAGCTGCTATTTCAAAACTGTAGACCAGGGCTAATCAACTAAACTGCTAAGGGGGCACAGTTACTGAAAGCCAGCAGCTTAGGGGCCGGACATGCAGCAATATGTAAATAAACAAAGTATTACAATGATCTGTTACATTTTAAATTTGTTTATGTAGTTGTATGGAATTAAAAGGGGCAGCACGGTGGCGCAACTGGTAGAGCTGCTGCCTCTCAGCGAGCAGGTCCTTGGTTCAAACCCCGGTCCAGGGGCCTTTCTGGGTGGAGTTTGCATGTACTCTCCGTGCATGCGTGGGTTTTCTCCGGGTGCTCCGGTTTCCTCCCACAGACAAAAAACATGCATGTTAGGCTGATTGGTAACTCTAAATTGTCCCTAGGTGTGAGTGAGAGAGTGAATGGTTGTTTGTCTCATTTGTCTCTATGTGTTTCTGTGATGGACTTGCGACCCGTCCAGGGTGTCCCCCGCCCCTCGCACAGTGATTGCTGGACATGGGCACCAGCGACCCCCCTGACCCAAAATGGAATAAGCGGGTAAAGATAATGGATGGATGGATGGATGGATGGATGGAATTAAAAGGCAATAAACAGAATCCAAAAGTGTAATTCAAAGAAATTACATTTCAAGATTTATTTCCTTGCAATAAAAGTAGTGATATTCTAATGTGAAACAGTATTAAAAACAAAAATGACACACTATGACTATTATTTTACACAAATATTACTCTGCCATCTCTGACTAAATCTTTATGCTTTTCAAAATAAAAATAAAAAGTTGACTATTTTTGACATTCCCAGGTGGGTCCATTAAGAACCAGTTCTCATTTACAATGACATGGCTGCACACAGCAGATCTTCCTCAAACAGTTCATAAATCACAGGTGAAGCGTTCACATCCCACTCAGGTGTGAGCTTTGAGCGGAACCAAAAGAGGCGGAGCAGAACTCAGCTGGGCTGAAAGCGAGCGCAATGTGTGTCGAACGTCTCCTTTGTGTTATGTACTAAATGAATTACTTCACTTAATCCATCCAACTACAAAACTGCTTTGCTAGTTGAACAGCCCTGCTGTACTCCTATTTATCTTGGTATCTATGTTTATGCATCTCATTTTAAACTTTACTCTATCACTTTACTCATATGCTGACATGGAGTGATGCCAAACATAATTTCATTGAACATGGTTCAATGACAATTAAAGCTATTTATTCTACTTTTACTAAAACTTTGATTTCTTTGCAGAACATTGTGGCCAAGCGACATCTTCGGCAGCCCCTCTGAGGATGAGATCCAAACGTTACTGAGCATTTACTTCAGACATCAGACTTTGGGTCAAACGGGAACATTTGCTTTGGTGGGCTCAAAGCAGGACCTGACGGAAATCTCTGTCAAGCTGATGGAACTTAACGGGGAGACTCGGGACATGATCCGACGAGCACAGGGCTACAAAGCCGTCACAGCTTTTCTCCCTGATTCCAGGGTTTCAGGCTCAACTCTCTGATGTTGGTGTGGCGGTTCGTGGCACTTGCAGCTGTGCACTCCAGACTTGTCTGAGGCAGCTCTTTCATTTCATTTTTTTTTTTTTTTTTTTACCAAAATCTCCATTTCCTGAGAAGAACCAAACCCTTTTCTCCAGCTTCTGTCTCACAGTATCTCAATGTCTTGAAGTCCATGTTAAACAAGCAGCAGTGATGGTTTTATTTCCTCTTATAACAGAGGTAACCTTTCCTTGCTTGAATGAAAGGAATTCTCACGAAGCCACCATTTGCTACAGACATCAACAACAGTCCCATTTAACAAATAATGTATCAAACTTGCGTGATGCTCTATCAGTTGTGTTTTACTTGTTAAGGGAAAATGTGCAATCTTTTAACTTTCCTGTCTCTTTAAAGAATGTATTTAATTGTCATAGCATTGAAGACACTGTTAGTGGAGAAAAAAGGGAGGTATCATTATGTTGTTTTAATTGTGAGTCCTTTGCGTGTATTTATGTGTAGGTTTTGATGTGTCGTGACTGTGCCTGAGTGTGTGCATTAAATTATATTGACCATCATGGGTGGAATTACTGATTCTGTTTCGTATGAGTGGTTCATGTTAAATTATTCTGACATGCTGCAAATCTACTGTAATATCTACAACCTGCATGCTACCTTGTGGGTTATGTACTTAAACCATATTACTGTACTTTATAACTGAGTAGCTTTTATTAAATACAAAAATATATTTATCTTTTAAGCAAGAGAAAAAACACTGTTACCTTTGAAGATCTATAGAAAATATATTATTTGTTAAACCTGCCAAGCTTGCAAATTCAAATAAAGAACTTAATTGACTGGTTGTAAATAGCAAACTGAAGGTGTTAGTAAAACTCAAGGTTGTAGTTTTGTAAAATTGAAATTTGAGTTTTATGGAGATGGGGAAAATGAGCTTTTGAAATTGTTGTTGTAGCCTCCGGTCCTGTAAATATGTTTGCTTTGGCAATGCATTAATATTATATTTTTATTTATTTTTTGAGGTGTTCTCTGTTCACTTGTCACTAAAACACATTTGTTAACTGGGGAGTCATCTTGTCATCTTTATTATCACTTTGACTATGTCGTGTCATCATAACAACGGTCTCACACATATCTTTCTCAGCGAGAAAGAAACATGAATAACAAGATTATCAGTATAGGCTTTCAAAAGTTAACACAAATGCTATGTAGTTTAGGCTTTAAAAGCATTACAGAACTGTTATGTAATAGGAGGTTATGCTATAAAACTGATACAAACATCTTAATTTAGGTCCTGATGCTGACACAGTCTGTCTTTGTATTTCTGCGTTCTGCTTGTGTCATTCTGTTCCTTGTGTTTTTGGACTCAGTATTTTCTATCAGTTTCCACTCATTCCTCCTCCTGCCTCTCCAACCTCCTTCTGATCACTCCCACCTGTCCCTCATCAGCTACCTGCCCAGGTGCTTGCATTACTCACTCCCCCTCTGCCTTATTTAAAGCTCTAATCTCCTCCACTCAGTGTCCAGTCATTGTTCTGTTAAAGGAAGTAAAGGAAGCCATCTTAGTGAAGAGAACCTGTCCATCGTTAAACAGAGGCTTCCGTGTTCATCTGTCAGCCTCTTACAGTGCTGTTACTGAATCACTCAGCCCTCTGTGAATAGCAAGTGGCCATCGCTGTACTAACAATCAGTCTTTAGGCTGATTGTCCTCCTTTTGCATGTGAACAAATTTTGGCTGTCAACAGCAAACTAGTTGATCCACCATGAGGAGGTGCCACTAAGACTGAGTTTGTTGCAGCTCAGATTGAAGGTCTTTTGGATAAAAACCAAATTGCTTCAACAAAGAATAATTTGTCCAGAGGACCTGACTCGACATTGTTCGATCATACTGTAGGATTTGAAGCTATACAAATGCCACAACTCAAGCTGTGACAAATTATGGATTTTCTGATCCTGACTGTAAGTCCCAATTGTAAAAACAAAATAACTTTTTTAGCAGTAAGTAAAGCAGACCTATGGGTTTGAGAAAAGGTGCTGTTTCATACATTTAGGGTCTCATGTCTTTTATTCCCTGGACTACCACCAAAGTAATTTAGATGCTTTGCATATGAATTGAGAAGACAGCAAGCACGGATCATGTCTGGCCCAATCAAAATGAAATTCTGATGTAAACTGACCACTCACTGACACATTTCACTTCAAATTAGACAAAAATGTTGTTTGGCTTCTCAAACTGATAGCAATCCTTGCAGGAAGGGATGAGCAAATATATCAATATGAAATTAGAACCCTATACTTTAATTTGATGTAAAGCCAATGGCAGATGGTCTCACCACTGCTCACCAAGTAATTTTCCACCATGGTCCTGATGCATGCTCAATAATCCAGGTAGAAAAATCCAAAAAAGTTCAATCTGGTCCTCTGGACATTCAAAAAAATAAAAAAGGAACTTGGTCTCTTTGTCACGCCCCCAAAGAAACCAACTTAGCACCAACATAACTGGTTTGTTCCACTTTGGAGCAAGCTGTTGGAGGAAGAATCAGTTTTCTGTTGTGTGTTTCCTTGACTGATGAAGCCTTCCGGATCGAAGGCAAAACGTTTCAGCACAAAAAAAGAAGCTGTCCAGATGACCTGACTGAAAAATGTTGGATTGCACACCTGGATTATTGAGCATGGACTTTGTTGTTAAATATGCCAACATTGGTTAACAGTATGCTTTGGGTGTGACATGCATCAGGAGGGGTTTCCAACAAGCTCTGCCGTCCACGTGTCTCATGGACTACTATTTTTCATTTATTTTTCATTTACCCTTTATTTATACAGGTAGTCTCGTTGAGCCACGATGACTCATTTTCAAGAGAAACCTGTTTTAGGGAGCAGATGGTGGGGGTTAAGGGTCTTGTTCAGGAGCCCAGAGTGGGGAGAATGAGGGTGGAGGCAAGTGTGGGTGTTCCACCTTTTCCACCCACATTTTGATGTTGACCGTACCGGGAGGTGAACCAGCAACTTTCCGATCACAGGCCCTAATTTATATGGTGTGAAATTCCCTTACACCACATTAATTTTCTAGATCAGTCCCCCTAAAATGTATTTAGTTTCGTGTATTAGAATAAGTTGAACTTTTATTGCATTAAGATGATCACCATCGTGCTATTTTAATTTGGGACTTTTATTTTGAAGCCGCTCCCACTTCCGGTCGGGGCGCGCGAGATTTGTGTTGAGCTAGATGATGTAGCCGCTAGCAAACTGGCTATTAGCAAGCAGTTTTTTTTTTCTTCCTGTTACCAGTTTATGTCGGTGTTTTGTGATTTCTTATTTACTTTTTGCTGGGAGTTTTTTTCGCGATATTAACAAGAACTCGCTGACTGGTCGTCATGGTAAGTTTATATCTTTAAAACTGATTTAATGGACGTGTTGACTGGATGCGCAGTCATAGTTATCTGTTGTTTTTACGGCTCTGATCTTAAACAGACATTACACACAACACCGTCTGCTCGTCAGTTTGATGTAACAACTTAACAGTGATTAAACAGTTTGGTAGTTTGGTCAGTTAAACTTGTTTTTGTTGTTGTAGCTGTAGACGAAGCCTCACCTGCCCAGGAAATGGATCACAAGTTTATGACAAAGATTTCTGCTTCAGCTATTGACGTTTTGTTTTCTTAGGTGTCCCATGACTTTAAGTGTTATTCATGTTTCTTGGAATGGATTTATCCGTAAAAACCATGCACGACACATTCAAAGATGAAATCTGGAAAGGTAAGACGTGTGACTTTGCATTTTCTTTTTAGTTGTGGCTTAAATCTAATCAGTATCACAGTTTATCACACAGGTCAGTGCAAAAGATTTAATCTGAATAATATAACCTAAATCTGTAAAGTCTAGTTTCACAATCATTGCTTTACAGTAGATCAGGAGGACGTGGTATTTTAAGTGTGGTTTTAATTTTTGTATTTAAAGTTCTGTTGTCTTTTCAGAGCTGGGGCCTTTAAACCCAAACTGGTTTGAAGTACTGACTGCTCAAACGTCTCCTAAGGAGAGGATTGTCGCTGATAAGGATGACCTGTGTGCTAATCAAGAGGGGAACTTTAAAACACCTTCTGAGAAAACTGCAGTGGACAGTCAGCTGTTTTCAACCCCCAACGTTTTCAGACACAGTCGAGTTGTGTCTCCTGAAACCAAGGATGAGCAGTCGTTCACAAATACACATGGTAGTGTTCAATTGTTGAAAACAAAATGTGTACTTTAATGTATTTTATAATACATATACATGTAATTTGTATGCATCTGTAGTGACCTACTCTCTTTATTTATGGATCTATTTGAAATTGGACCTTATGTCTCACTGTGCTGCCTCACAGGAAGAGGATCTTTACCATGGACGGCAACACAAAGTCCCTGCTTATTTCAGGTGTCAGGACAGGGGTGAGTACTAACAATGAAATTTGTTACTACATTGCTCTTTTGTTGTCAGTAGATTTATTATCAATCCAACTTTTCATCATGTATCACTTTTGGATGAAGTCATTGATGAGTTGTTGGTACTATGAAAAAAATGTTAAAGCAAAAAAAAAACACAATTTTTGCAGCTAAAACCCTTTATGTTCAAGAACAGAGATGTTGGAAGATTTATTCCCTAATAAAGTTAATTCCAAAGGTTTTAAAAGCCATCCCATCTGTCCATCCATCATCTTCCGCTTGTTCCAAAGTCAGGTCGTGGGGGCAGCTGCTGGAGCAGGGAGGCCCAGACATCTCTTTCCACAGCCACCTCTTCCAGGAGGATTCCAAGGCGTTCCCAGGCCAACCTGGAGAGACATAGTCTCTCCAGCGTGTCCTGGGTCATCCCCATGGTCTCCTCCCAGTCGGACATGCCCAAAGCACCTCTTTAGAGAGGTGCCCAGGGGGTGTCCTTACCAGATGCCAAACCACCTCAACTGGCTCCTCTCGATGTGGAGGAGCAGAGGTTCTACTCGGAGTCTCTCCCGGATAACTGAACTTCTCACCCTATCTCTAAGGGAGAGTTCAGCTACCCTGCAGAGGAAACTCATTTCATCTACCTGTATCCATGATTTTATTATTTCGGCTAGCCGGTTTTATTCCCAGCCAGTTTTCACACTTGATGGGAACAGAGGGGCCTCGTCTGTGAATTAGAGGAACAAAGACCTACTGTTAAGGTGTTTAGGTGTGAACTGCCAATCTACATATGTGTGTGTGTCTTATCTCACTCAGCCTTATAACCTGAATCCCTCACTCACTGCTCTTTGAATTGAGAAAGCTCCTCGGATGAGGAGCGAAACGTCTTCTGTTACAAATAAAGTCCAGTTGTTTTTGTATTAAATGTTTTTTGAATTCATCATGTCCTGGATGACTGAGAATCTTCACCAGCATATTATTTCGGCTACTACCCAGAGTGTGTGACCATGGGTGAGGGTAGGAACGTAGACCGATCGGTAAACAGAGAGCTTTCCCTTAGAGCTCAGCTCCCTCTTCACCACAATGGACCGGTACAGAGTCCGCAATACTGCAGACGCGGCACCTGTCTGTCAATCTCATGCTCCATTCTTCCCTCACTCATGAACAAAACCCCGAGATACTTGAACTCCTCCACTTGGGACAGAACCTCACCCTCGACCTGAAGAGAGCAATCCACCCTTTTCCAACTGAGGACCATGGTCTTAAATTTGGAGGTGCTGATTCTCATCTTAGCTGCTTCGCACTCGGCTGTGAACCGCTCCATTGAGACCTGAAGGTCACGGCACAATGACGCCAACAGGACCACATCATCTGCAAAGAGCAGAGATGGAATCCTGAGGCCACCGAACCGGAATGGTTTCATTCCTCCTTTAATTTTTTAATGTGTGTGTTGAACTTTGCAGTGTCCCAGGTGAGAAATGTGAAGGTGTCGAGCCTCAGAGTGAGGACAGTTTTGGTAAGCTTAGTGCTATTAGCATATATGTGAAAGATTCAGGCACAATTTGTTGATTTCTTAGCTTCTATCATCTGTACAGATATACACAGTACACCAGACAAGTCTATGGTAAGAGTGTTACATTTAATTTTATTTATTTTTGACCAAAAGCCACTATTTAAATGTAAAGAGCAACATTAAAGTTTCATCTCCCTGTCGTTTGAATCATGCAGACAAACTACGTCAAGCATATTTCTGAAAGTCTTGGCGCTCAGATTAATCCCGACATTTCATGGACAAGTTCTTTGAATACACCACCAGCAGTGCCATCCACCCTGATTTTATGTGAGTGACTTTATTTATTTGTTAGGTTTAAAGCTGAGTTTGGTTGTTAATAATCTGACTACATACATTTATTTGTGTATCCTGTCAATGTTCCAGCTAAACCTGATGAAAGTCCCTGTCCATTGAGCGTTACTGCAGACAGACATTTTGTTGTGAGTTTTCTGCCTATTCCAATGATATAACACACGCTGCAACAGAATATACTGCCACTATCTCATGTGCTGGTGTATTTTATATATTCTGATGTCAAAACATTGGTAAAAAAAAAAAAGAACAATTATGATTTTTAAGAAGAAATGATATACTGAAATGTTTCTACAGAAAAGACTGAATATGTGCATCAGTTGGACAATAGTTGGATCTAAGTGACCTGATGTTTTCATTATTTGTAGAGCGTCTCTTTTTACGCTTACTTATTACTCTTTTACTTTTTTTTTTAGTTTGTACGAAAGCTTTTCCCTTCACTTTCAAAAGCATCATCATTTGTGGTACCAAAAAACAAAACCACGCCTTCTGTTTCCCAAGGTACAAATATTTCTTTTTACACTTTCTTAATGTGCAATTAGTGGAGCGGTTTAATATAAAAAATAAAGTTTGTTACAGCAACATTGTTGCTTGCACTAAAATAAAGCTGTTTATATTCATTTGTTCATTTTTGTTAAAAATAGATGCCGTTTCTTCTGAGGCCTGGAAATGCCTTCAGACCGAGGGTGTTTGCCAACAAAAACCTCCAGATGCTGTTGAAGATGAAGTTTGTTACCAAGCAGAAGAAAACCTTGATGGAGCTAAAAATATGGACTCCGCTTTCTTTGCCAACAGTAGTTCAGCTCTGAGAAAAGTGAAACCAGTCAGAGTCAAACGTAAACAACTCATTCAGGCAAAAGAGAAGAGATGCAGTGTTAAAGCTATCGCAGTAATACACAATTCTTCATCCAGTGAAGACGTAACAGCTGATCTGGAATCTGGTAGAGTATCCTTAACCCCACTGGCAAAAACTGAAGATCCTGCAGTCAGTCAGTGGTCTCCTTTAAACTTATCTGAAATCCCATTTTGTACACTGGAGAGCAATATTTTGACTAAACAACAGCAAGGTGATGACACAGATCCTGTCCAGCTCTTCAGACCATCAATGACAATCACAGACCCTGGATTTAATAAGAAAAAGAGAAAATTTGTTTATACAATACCAACTATGAAAAGACAAGTTCAAGAAAAAGAAAGTCAGTCTCTAACGATGGACCCACCATTTGGAGTTTCAGATTCTGGTAACTCATTTTCCTTTTACTGTTAAATGTACATGTTTATATCTAATCCAGTGGTTCCCAACCCTCGTCCCTGAGGAACACCACCCTGCTTGTTTTGTTATTCCTCTGCTCCTACACCTGATTTGATTGAAAGAGTGATTAACAGTTTTCTGCTAAACTAAAAGTAATAAAACCCACTGAGTCAGGTGTGTTGGAGCAGAGAAACAACAAAAACTTGCAGGATGGTGTTCCTCAAGGACCAGGGTTGGGAACCACTGTATCTATTGCATGAAAAATAATAATGATTTAATCAGTTATTCTTTTTTAATGTATATGCTGTTCTGTAGGACAAGAAGTGAATGTCCAACCACTGGAGAAAGCCTCTGGTGCGTGCTGCAGCACAGAGAGGAATACTGTCCAGAATCAAAGACAAAATGTTGGAGAAAACTTGCCTTCCTCTGGAGGAGCCAAAGTCCAGGATTTTGACATGTCTCTGCTTTGCAAGGAGTTTGCACAAGACTTTAGCCAAGGAGCACCTTCTGGCCATCTAGATAAACTAGCAAAGGCTACTTTAAATGACTTCTTTCCTGCAGCCTGTCTCTCAGCCATCAAACATTCAAAGCAGAAAGTAAAGCAAGCTGATCTCCAGGAAACTGGTGACATCGGAAACAGAAGACAAACTTGCTCCGTTAGCAATGTTACTATAACTGACAGTGGATTGCAGTCTGGTGTTACAGACGTCACTCATATGACTGCCTCATCAGTTGTTCTTCCGCACTCAGAAATCATTGCTCAAAGTCGGCAATGCATGTTTTCATTTACAAAAGAAGAAATTGAGAAAGAACATATGGAAGTAGAAGAAAATGCCACTGTGCAGAAATGCATGAAAAGGCCAACACTGGACTCTGGTAAAGATAGTGAATCACTTTTAAAGAACAAACCAACATGTCCGTCCAGCAGTGCAGAAGAAGTTGTGTATAAAAGTGACTGTATATCATTAGGTGATCAGATCTGTGACAGTCTGCCAAAGAAAACTGACATTTATCTTTCATCTGCCTATTCATCAGGATTCAAAACTGCTTCAGATAAAGGTATACACATCTCCTCAGCCAATCTGAAGAGAGCCAAGAGTTTCTTTGACGAAACTGAAGGTAAAAGGACCTTAAGTAATCAATCCACCACGTATGACCACTCTGCTAGGCATGACATCAGTCTGAGCAGTGGGTCTCTGCCAAGTAAAACTAACTCAAACCAACTATCTCACATGGAAAAAACTTTTGGAAATGTCAGTTCTCAGTTAACAGCTTCAGAAAAAGCTGATGTGACAGAACTGTGCTCTCTCTTAGAAAAAGCTGACAGTCAGTTTGAATTTGCTCAGTCCAAAACTGTAAAACAGATAGATCAAGATGATGCCAGTCGTTCACAAAAACCTCACAGAGAACTTGACCCAGATTTTCTTGCTGGGATAGATTTTGATGACAGCTTCAATTCTGATGGTGGAAAGCACTCCTCAGTCACTGAGATGCTTGACAAGATGGCCTTGGTTTCAGATCAGTCCACGTCATCGTCAACTGCACTGAAAAATGAGAACGCCTCTGTAACTCCTTTCTCCGAGAACGTTTCTAAAGACAAGAATTGTCATATGTTAACTGGACCCGGTTTTCACCGAGCTGAGTGTGGTAAAGCAAGCGAACTGAACACCAACGATCCTTTGATGCTTGCTCTGGCATTTACAACAGCAGGAGGAAATACGATGAGAGTTTCAAAAAAGTGTCTGAGCAAAGCCAGAGCTTTGTTTGCAGATTTGGAGGAGAATCCAACAGATCAGAAACCACCAGACAACCAAAATGATCCAATTTGTGCCAAAACCGATCAAAACTACATCGTGGACTTTGACACGTGCAAGGAGGATTTGAAGTTCACCTTCAAGGATAGCTGTCATGTTGAGAAGAATGTTCAGGATGATTCTTCCAAACTGGACCAGTTTTTATGTTCAAACAAACAACTGAGTGATGGAGAGAAGGATCGTAGCAAGAGTTTTAAAAATAACAAAATGGACACACAAATGTTTCAAAGTGATTTCCACATGGCTAGTGGAAAAGACATCTCTATTTCTGCAAAGTGCATGCAACAAGCAGATGCTTTTTTTAAATATGGTACTGTAATGGAGCATGAAGATGACATGTCTTATAAAAACATAAAAGGGCCACCTAAAAGCATTGAAAATAAGAAAAGTTTTTCAAAATACACAAACTTACAGACCTCTGAGGAATCTAATGTAAATGCAGGACTGACTGCACTTCACACTAAAGCACCATGTGTGGATGGAATGAACAAGAGCAGTAATGGTCCACTTGCTCTGAAACATCCAGAGACTTCAGAGCCATTTTCCGCACCTGCTGATGGATTCTGTACAGCCAGTGGGAAGAAAGTCTCCGTGTCAGCTAATTCGTTGAAAAGAGCTGAATGTCTTTTGAATCCAATCAATACACATGAGGACCTAAACGTACAACTTAACCAAAAGGAAAATGCAAAAAGTACAGGAAATCGCAGTGATGAGGGTTTAAACGCAGAAAAAACAGGATTTCAGACAGCTAGTGGGAACAAAGTTGCCATTTCATCAGCAGCTCTAAAGAAAGCAAAAGCTATGTTAAAAGAATATGAAGGAGGAGATGATGAAATGGGTATTTCCTTACTGCATCCCAAAAGAGAAGCTCCTGCTACCAGTCCACCAATGTGTAACTCTGATGTTTCTGCAACCAGTGGTAAATCGGTGGTGCCATCTGAGGACTTGCAGACTAATACGATCTTCCCTGAGGAAAAACATGAAGCCAATACAGAGAAAAGGCACTGTGGATTTACAACTGCAGGTGGAGCGAAAGTTTGCGTATCCCAAAAGAATCTTTTAAAAGCCAAAGATCTTTTCAAGGACCTTGATGATCTGCCTTTAACTAAAGTCATGCAAGAGTCTGATGCATATTTTGAATGTGATGTGGATGGCAGTAAGAGAACATCTGCAAAAAGCGAGAAAGATAGTGCAGATGTGGGTGAGGAGGAAAATCGTGGCAAACTTTGTCCAGATCAAAGTGTGAGGGCAAACATTTTTGAAGAACCTATTAGAAGATCTGCTGAGGGCACAAGCAAACAAGAAAAGGCCTTCCCACAACAGAACGGTGGATTTCAGACAGCCAGTGGAAAAAGAGTCAACATCTCATCCAAAGCTTTAAAACGAGCAAAAACCTTGTTAAGTGATTGCGAAGGAGTTGAGAATAAAACAAGTTCATATCCAATGCAGTCTAAAGTTGGTGTTCTGCCATGCAGGAATGCTGGATTTCTTTCTGGCCGTGGTCAACCTGTATCCGTTTCATCTGAGGCCCTTGAAAAAGCCAAAGCACTTTTCAGTGATGTTGGTTTTTCTTCAGAAATCCCAGACATGACTATGAAAAGTGACAAGAAACAAAACGGTGGGAACACTAAAGAGAAAATACATTGTGGCTTCACAACTGCAGGTGGCGCTAAAGTCCACGTGTCTGAAAAAAATCTTTTCAAAGCAAAACTTCTCTTTGAAGACTTTGACAGTTCAGCACAAACAAGCCTAGAAGCAGATGTTTCCTTTACAAAGGACAAAGTCTGCACAGTAAGCAGCAACAGTAAAAGATCATCAGGAAGCAAAAGTAAAGCCCTTTTTAGTGAAGGTGACAATGTGTATGGAAATATATTCAAGCCAAAACCGGTGACAAGAAATATTTCTGATGAGCCTGAAAATGGATTCACTCAGGACCTAAATGAACAAGTGAAACAAAAAGAAGGTGCTTTACTTCAGCAATGTGGTGGGTTTCAGACAGCCAGTGGAAAAACGGTTGCTGTATCGTCTGAAGCTCTGACAAGAGCAAAAACCTTGTTAAATGAAAATGAAGGAGCTGAAGATAACATCCATGTTTTATTGCCATTTTCCAAGATTCCTAACACTGAAGCGTTTCCTTTGAAAAATGGGTTTTCTTCAGCCAGCGGTAAACCTGTAACATTTTCATCTGAGACTTTACAAAAAGCTAAAGCTTTTTTCAGCGACACCAGTTTGAGTACAAACATCCCAAGTCTTCAAGACTCAAAGAGGAGTGATGAGAAACATGCTGCTCAACGTAAAGCTGATGTACACTGTGGTTTTACGACTGCAGGAGGAGGAAAAGTCCTCATTTCGGAGAAAAGTCTTTTAAAGGCAAAACATTTTTTTAAAGAATTTACTGATGGGGAGCACCACGGTTCATTCTCACACTCACCAAGACCTCAAAACCCAGCGAAACAGGAGTTATCAGAAGCAAAAGATGTGGAAAGAACTAATAATGTTGCCCCTGCTGGTGATGGGATTAATGCAAAGAGAAGTGATCCATGTGACGTAAGGTCATTTTCTACTACAGCAGGAGTAGACGACATTCTTGAGGAGTCAAGCATGCTGGATTGTCACTTTAATCAGATGAGCTACAGCAAGAAAGCTGAAGTTGTGAGAGCAAATGAGTCTACAGATCTTAACTTGCAGTTACTAAACCTCACGGGCTGCACAGAAACTCAACATAAGTTTATTGCACAAGAAGCTCTGGACTGCACTAAAGCCCTGCTGGAAGATGAAGTTCTGGCTGGCCAGAATCTCCCAGTGACTTCAGAAGATACAACACTGCCACCTGACCCGAAGTTAAGCAGCAGATCTGCAGAGGAGGACAATGGAAGCAGAAAAAGATTTTTGGAAGTTGCAACTTGCACTGGTAAGTGTCTTACACATAAAAACTTTACTTACAATATTATGTTGTAACTATATTAGGATAGCAATTCTACAAGCACTTGAATCATCCGAGTAGCAATTCTGTCAAACTTTAGTCTTGTTTTTAGTTAATATATCCAGTGACAATTTTAGCCTGTTTTTGGGGTGCTCAAGCACCACTAAATTTAAACTCTGCACCCCTGAAAAATTAAGAAACCATCATTAGGATTTTGTAAGGAAACTCAGTTCTCAAACCTTAGATTCACCAAAATATTGAATAAATTTGGGATAAATATGGAATAAATGATGACAAAAACAGGCCAGTAAAATCTGATTTTTTAAATTTTATTTATTTTTTTTGCACGGGTCAGGTCCTCGATGCTACCGGTCAATCAATCCAGTAGGCTTGTCAGCAGCTGACCAATCCGCAACCTCAATTCATCCCGAACTGAAAAGCCTCTTGCAGGAGCTGTGGGGGGAGGGGGGTGTTAGGATGCAACAGAGAAGTGGAGCGCAACGTCTGTAGCATCTTAGCTAGCATGTCTGTATTGTGCGCCGCAATACAGTTATTGACTGGATGGGGTTAGGATGCGTGAGAGAAGCAGAGCGTGCTCTATTCACACAAGGGGAGCTGTTGGTCAGGCTACTGCTTGTTACTCTCTAAAATAGTCATTGAATCCAGAGTTTATGGTACTTATATAGGTAAAGGTAGCTGTTTATCAACCCATTAAAATACACCAGGATGCAGGAAATGGAATCTATTGATAATTTTCTGGGGGAGGACCCCCAGACCCCCCTACTAATGACCCCCCCAACACACACACACACACACATTACAAATGCTTCTGCCACCAATGGCCACCTCGTTATTCAAGCCAAAGAGCCATTGTCAACACTGGGGGTTGTGCACCCCTTACGGTGAAATTCTAGAATCGCCCCTGCTCACATCACTAGTTTAATAAAAAAAGATTTCCTATATTGCACATAAATCTTTTTTGAAACTCATCAAGATGCTGGACTGTTGCTGATTTCAGACTGTAGCTCTTACATAAATTACAGATGCACATTCAACTTGTATGGTTTTCTTACTTTTCCACAAAGGTCAGCCTCCTTCTAAAAGAAGATTACTGGATGAATTTGATCGAACTGTTGATAGTTCAAAAGGTTCCGCTCTCCAGCCTGTAAAAAGTTCTCCAACTGGTAAATCACTTGCACTGTAAACAGTTGTTTATAATAAATGTTGTCGCATACATTAAATTAGACCCTTTTGTTTTAGGTTTTATAAAAGACAGGGGAGTTTTCAAGTACAGTGCCTCACTTCGTCCAAACATCACAAACCCTCACAGGTAAGTTCTTTGTGGATTTCATGATTTTAAAAAGCTGGTGGTGGAGGCTGTTAAATATTTGCGATGTCTCTCTTTTTTTTATTTTTTTTCCTACAGCGGTCCAAAACACTTCAAGCACACAAGATTCCAAAACCCAACACCACCTCAACATTCAGCCCCAAGAGATGGCAGAGCATCACACTCGAAGATGCTGGTTTTTGTTCCACCATTTATCAGAAATGCAATAAAAGGGATGCCCAAGAATCCAGAGCCCAAAGAAAACAGCAGAACGCCTGTGTTTGTTCCTCCATTCAAAAAGCAAAGATTGCAAGACAGCTCCTCTAAACAACAAGAGGAGGATCAACGACATGTTCCCTCTACAGTAGAGTCCAACAGCAACACCTATGTACCACCTGCAGTAAGAACTCAGACTGCAGATGTTGTTGCTTCAGTTGAATCTGAAAACCCAAACATGTCAAATATTCAAGGTGTTCCTGTAAACACTGAGGTAAACCATTCTGAAGCAGAGGCATCGGTTGTAGTCGACTCATTTTCCAAAAACCCAGGTAGAGTTACTTCTTTGCCTCAAGTTGATTTAAACAAAAATGTTCTAACTTGCAACAGTAGAAGAATAAAGTGTTGGTTATTTATTGATAGATGGGCATCAGAACATTGAGCTGGCACGGGCTGTGCAGGACATGAGGATCAGGAAAAAGAAGCGGCAGAACATTCGACCTCTACCGGGGAGCTTGTTTCTGACGAAGACCTCCGGCATTGCAAGGATCCCGTTAAAAGTTGCAGTGAATGGAAAGAACCCGGCAAAATACAACCCCAAACAGGCGAGGCTATAACCGTCTCTAGACTTTGAAGAAATAATGTCACAGCTAGTTACGCTGCATCATCTCTCATTTCATATGTCGGTGTCCTTTTATTTCAGCTTTATGAGTACGGAGTCCAAAAGAATGTTTCTGAGGTCACAAGTGAGACTGCAGAGTCGTTTTGCTTCAATTTGCTGCAGTTTGTCAAACAGGAAACCTTTATCGATGGAGGGGGTGTTCACCTTGCTGACGGGGGATGGTTAATCCCCAGCAATGATTGGACAGCAGGAAAGGAAGAATTCTATAGGTACGTGTAAAATGATGCTGATTTTCAACTATTTGTGGAAAATTAAATGTGTCTGAAAACTGTTAGTTTAATGCACCGAGTTTATTCTCCACAGAGCTTTATGTGACACTCCTGGTGTGGATCCTAAACTGATTAGTGAGGCGTGGGTGTCCAATCACTACAGATGGATCGTGTGGAAGCAGGCCTCCATGGAAAAGTCTTTTCCAGAAACAATGGGCAGCCTTTGTCTCACTCCGGAGCAGGTTCTTCTACACCTGAAGTACAGGTACGTTTCAACTCTTGGTAGTTCTGTGTATATTTACAATCAGTATATATTTTAATATTCCCCTAAACTTTGATTACACATTACCATATCCCATTTGGTGTAAGCAAAATAAATAAAAAGGCATAAATGTCCACATTTTATTAACTGCAGCTTTTGTGTAATTGCATTAAGAACAACTGAATACATGTAATAGTCAGAAATTATACTATTAATCCTGTTTAAATAAAAATGTATGTTGTTCTGACAATAATGATGCTAACTTACAATTTAAAAAAATACAGGCTCTTTCCTCAATGAGAAAATTATAATGGTAAGAAATGGTGCTGATGGCATCATATATCTAGTTTAGTTCAAACCGTACGAAATAAAAAATCAATAAAATTAAAACACACCTAATTGTCACATTACATAATTCAGATTTGATTTTATTTTTTTATGTGTATCAATTAAAAACTCAATTTATTATTTAAAGCTTTGATTGAATTTTATGCCTCAGATACGATGTGGAGGTGGACCACAGCCACAGGCCGGCTCTGAGGAAGATCATGGAAAAGGACGACGCAGCAGCCAAAACTCTGGTTTTATGTGTTTGTGAGGTAGTTTCCAGAGGTCACTGTCCAAACATGCAGAGTCGCAGCGACACTAAAACACCTCAAAGAGCTGACGCCAACACAGAAGCATCGTGTGCGGTCGTCCAGCTTACAGATGGTTGGTATGCCATCAGAGCTCAGCTGGACGAACCTTTGACTGCCATGCTTCACAAAGGTCTACTGACTGTTGGTGTCAAGCTGATCATCCATGGGGCTCAGCTAATGGGATCACAAGATGCTTGTTCCCCTCTGGAGGCACCTGATTCCCTCATGTTAAAGGTACTCCAAGAGGGAAGCTGCACATTGTTCACCCTGGACACAAAGCAGCCGCATAACTGTGTTGCTTGTGTTTAGATTTGTGCCAATAGCAGCAGACGTGCACGATGGGATGCTAAGCTGGGATTTCATAGAGACCCACGGCCATTCCTGCTCCCACTCTCCAGTTTATACAGCAGTGGGGGACCTGTGGGATGTGTTGATGTCGTTATTCTGAGAAGCTACCCCATACAGGTGTGGAGAGAAACACCCAAGTCTATGTTAAATGTTAATGGTGACGTTTCGTCTCTGCCCTTTCGACTGTGTTTGCGGTGTTTTTTTTTTTTTAGTGGATGGAGAGAAAAGCAGATAGAGGTGTTGTGTTCCGGTCCTCTCGAGCAGAAGAGAAGGAGTTGAGACGATACAACAACCACAAACAAACGGCCATGGAGGCGCTCTTTGCCAAGATTCAAGCTGAATTTGAAAAAGAGGAGAAAGGTAGAAAGTAGTTTCCACTTGGAATTACGAACTCAAACTGGTTAAAGCTTTAACAATTTTTTTTACTTTTAGGGAACGGCAAACCTCAGCAGAGAAGGCAGTCAATCAGCCATCAAGATTTTGCAAGTCTCCAGGATGGAGAGGAGCTGTATGAAGCGGTTGGAGATGACCCAGCTTACCTAGAGGTTAGATGAACTTTTCTTTACATACTTTGTTTTTCTTTTTTACTCTGATGAATACTTAGCACCCAACCTTGTGTTTTAGGTGCACCTAAGTGAACAACAGTCGGAGACTCTTCATGCCTACAGGCGTTCGTTGATGGAGAAGAAGCAAGCTGAGCTGCAGAATCGGTATCGCCGAGCTTTAGAGGCAGAGGACAACAAACTGAGCTGTCCCAAAAGGGAGGTCACGCCTGTGTGGAGACTGTACATCGCTGACTCCAAGGCCCAATCCAACCACGGTGCGTCTTTAGGTTTCATTTAATCTGATGCCTCTTGCAATAACCTACTTATTATTGTGTTTATTTATTTTCGTTATAGTTTATCAGTTGAATCTTTGGCGGCCTTCCTCAGACCTTCAGTCTTTACTGAAGGAAGGCTGTCGGTACAAGGTTTATAACCTGGTTGCCTCAGCTGTACAGAAACGAAGCGGCATTGAAACACTTCAGCTCACTGGGACAAAGAAAACACAGTTTCAGGACCTACAGGTGTTTTTGGAGCCAAAAGACATAAATCTAACTTATATGATTGAAAGGAAGACTTTATTTAACTTATACTTAATCACTCAGGTTTCCCAAGAATGGCTGTCGGACCATTTCCAACCAAGAGTCTCTACGAACTTTGTGAATCTTCAAAATGCTGAATTCCTGTCTCTGTGTGAAGAAGTTGATCTCACAGGATATGTTATCAGCGTCATCGATGAACATGGTTAGTGCTTGTATGTATAGTTTTATCTTCTTTCACTAATACTGTGTTGTTTATTGAATGATAATTTGTGTTTTTGTGCACAGGCTCCTCTCCTGCTTTTTATTTGGCTGATGGGAAACTGAACTTTGTGAAGGTGCGCTGTTTCAACAGTTTGTCTCAGGCCAGCCTTGACGATGTGATAAAGCCACGTACCTTTTTGGCTCTGAGCAACCTGCAGCTCAGGGGTCAGTCCTTACATCCAACTCCTGTTGTGTACGCTGGGGATCTGACAGTCTTCTCTACAAATCCCAAGGATCTTCATCTCTTGGAATCCCTCAACCAACTCAAAACCCTGGTCCAGGTACAGTTCTAACAATTAAAAAAAAAAATTTCTAATAGCTGCTAATGTGGTTGAGATATTGTTAATTTTTCATCTTCTGTGGATGCGCCACAACCATAGTGCTTACTGTTTGACTTAAAATATTTAGGCTTATTTCCCTTTTTTTGTGTTTTTAGAGTCGAGACAACTTTTTTGAAATTGCTGAAGAAAAGCTTTCACTTTTAAACAAGTCCGACGGCACAAAGTTCATCTCCTCTCCATCACTGCAACTACAGACCCCAGTCTCTGAAGCAGACAGGAAGCAAGACTCAAAGACAAGTGTCAGTTTATGATTTTGTTTTGTTTATTTTTATTAGTAGTATTTTTTTTTTTTTTTTACATCTGACTAACCCAGGAATTAAACTCTCGTTTTTTTTTTATTCAGGTGACATTTCAGAAACTAGACCAAAGCCTCGGGTCGTTTACACCCATCAGCAGGAACCCTCCGGCAGGAACATCTTCATCTGAACAGGACACCAAAAGCCTGAAAAGACAAAGAGCTCTGGATTATTTGTCTCGAATCCCGTCTCCACCACCTCTGTCTCATCTGGCCTCAACTGTCTCTCCATTTGTAAATAAAACATTTAACCCCCCTCGGAGGTCTGGGCTGCCCAGCACGTCAAAATCTGCTCAAGCTGTACTAAAACCCACCACCTCTCTGTTGGAGGCTGGATGGGTGAACGATGAAGAACTGGCTATGATTGATACTCAGGCTCTGCTTGTTGGTGATTTATTGTAGGTGGACATGACTGTATGTTGACAACAACTTTTACCCACTGTACAAACAACTGAATGTAAAGACTGAAAGCTGCTTATCACACATCCTGTGGTTGTTTGTGTCTCGTCACTGAACTTATTAAAGTAGTGAAGTTATTTTCACAGTAAAATCGTTCATTTTTGCAGTTGTCTCTTGTGATGTTTTGATTCTCACAAATTCATAATTGTTTATGGTATAGCTACCGATTAGATATCTATTTTTATATAATGCAATATTTGAGTAAATTATTAGGGCACTTCATACTTTTTTAGAGCAAGGGGAGGGGAGACTTGAGCAAGAATTGGCTTGTGCAACCTTATTGCAACTCTTAGAGAAAAGGTCTGTGCTCCTTTTTGACACTTCAGTTGATGAGTCAGCTGAAAATATGTCCTGTGCAATTGGCTGTTATAGGTTTTAATAAATTATGAAAAGTGACCATTATAGAAAAGTAGATAGTTAACGCTTCTCCATATATCCATTTTCTAGGAGTATCACAGGGAGCTTGGGCCTGTTTTTGTAATTGGCTGAGAGTTGGGAACACTGGGCAGGTCAGTAGTCCAGCACAGGAAGTGCATTCACCTGGACACTGAAGGACCTTCAAACTCCACATAGAAATGCTGAAGCCAAGTTGTAAACCTGCAGCCTTCTTGCTGTGATGCAACAGCTCTAACCACTGTTCATACCTGCAACGACTACGTAAGATGTGGTTAATGCAAAATATAATTTAAAAAAATGGATGGTGTATGTTTTGCTTATGCTTGTGTAAGCTATGTGTTTTATATGTCACCTTAGGGCATGTTGTTTTATTAATGAAAACCGAATATATTTAACCAGCAAAAACATCAGATTTTCATTGTGTGCAATTTAATTTTACCAGAAATGACTAGTTGCACAATAATCAAGGCCACTTCCAACAATATTTTGACCATCACTGAGAAATATGAAAGAAAAAAAACATGTAGCACTACATTCAATAATGAGTGTTAAACAACTATGTATAAAATTATCATAAACTGACTTTAATGTTATGTTTTCTTATTATGTGACAGGCAATGCGTATTTTGGTAAAGGTGTTATCAGGCTCCAGTCCTGCAGGGGGCGCCCACGTACCTCAACTGGGTCGTTGAGCGGAAAAAGAAATACGTCACTTCCGTAAACACAAGACCTCGGAAATGTTGAAACCGTATGCCAGGTTTTTTGTTAAAACTAATTTTTATTGTCATTTATGCATCGTGAATTTGTACGGTAAGCATTCAGAATAAAATACAGAGTTATGTTTTATTGTTATGTTAAGCTAGTTATTGTATTTTATTGCCTCGTGTGTGATTTGTGTTGCTTTTGACCTCACCGCTAGTACTACCGCTAGTCTTGTCATAATTATGACTTGCTTGTTTCGCTCACAGAAACCAGTTATAAAGCCGTTTTTAAAGCTACTATAAAGCATTAATATAATTGATTTACATATTTTTAATCTCGAATAGTCATTAACGATGAACTAAAATGATATGTTTTGATAAGGTGACGTTTATTGTGAAATTAACTAGTTCATACTATTTTGCAGATGTCTCATTCAGATTCTTTCTTGACGAGCTCCATCATCATTAAAGAGCCTTGTGTGGAAGAAAAGACTGACGATGGCTCTGCTGATACAAGTCCCCAATGTGTAAGCAGTGATCGCAGCAGTCCAGACCGGTGCTTAAGAGACCGAGTGTTAAAGGAGGTAGGACTCACCAGCACAGCCTTTATTGGGCCAGCATTTCCCCCTGAAACGTCCACAGCCAAATGTGACTTGGATGACTCACTGGTTAAGTTTTATGAAGAACTTGAGAAGATTGATACACCGGATCAGGCTAAGAGTGACCCAGAGAAACATGATGTTCAGCAGTCTCCTGGACTACCTGCCAGCAAAGAGACTCAGGATGAACCAGAGGGTAAACTTCTTATCACAAGGACTTCTGCAGAAACAAACAGCTACCAGAATAATGGGGAACAGACAAAGTCCTCCTGGCCTCATTGGTATCAAAATGAACCGTACCAACTCAAACAACAGAGACACGCTGGTTATCCTCCATCATCAGACAGGCCACCAAACTCGAGATTTCCCACACCACCTTTCTCTCACCAGCCACATCAGTCTGCCTACCCAAGTCCTCAAAACCTGCCACCTTATATCAACAACACATTGAACAATTCTAAAATGACAGACCAGTATAGCAGTGAGTTTGATCTTCCAGCACTTCCACCTCCAGATATATGCTTTCACCCCTCTCAGGGCTTTTATGGAATTCCTCCTCAGCACTTTGGTCAGAGTGACAAAGACTCAAATAATGTAACTGGAGGGTGGTCTAGGCATAGAGGAGAAGAATGGTGTTTGTGGGATGAGAACTACGACATGCATCAAAGGTTTGCGTCAGTAAATGAACAGTGGAAGCAACAGCATTACTATCAATTTCACAATTATACGAACAAAGTACCTTCCTCCTTGGAGCTAATTTTAATGCGGGGATTACCAGGATCTGGGAAAACCACTTTGGCAAGGTATAATAATTTTAACCTCAATCATAAATTTGCTTTTTCTACATTGAGCTGTTTCTTTTTTTTATCTAAACTTTATTTATTTACAACTTTTTTAGGAAGCTGCTCTCCAACAGTCCTAGTGGGGTCATTCTGAGCACAGATGATTACTTTGCCCAGAAAAATGGATACCGCTATGATGTAGGGCTTCTTGGGGCAGCACATGAATGGAACCAATGGAGAGGTAAAGATGCATATTGTTAAAAACATACAGTCACATGCACGTTTCTGTCAGTCTGTAGTCATTCCAGTGTTTTTTGTTATCACAATATTTGTCACAGTTTAGAAACTTTTTAAAAAACTGAAATGTATAAAAAAAAAGTCTATTGATAAATTTAGTTTCATGTCTGTGTGTTAATTTGTTTTCCAGCTAAAGATGCCCTGCAAGATGGCTGCTCTCCCATTATAATTGACAACACAAACCTCCAAGCCTGGGAAATGAAGCCATATGTCAAAATGGTAAGCACTCAGTGCTTTTTATTTATGCTAAAAGAGAATTTAAACATCGGCCGTAATTTTATGACCACTTATAGATTAAGTGCAAAGATTATATTTTTACAGTAGCTACTGGCAATAAGGAGAATGTACGTAGCAACAAATTAAAAAAAAAAAAAAAATTTAAAGTTCTTCAAACTGAAAAAAACAATCAGCAATTTTAAGAGTTGTAATGAAGCTTTATGGGTGAGCTATAGTATCTTCATTACTGCAGCATCAGTATGTTTCTGACACAGAATATATAATGTTTTGGATGCGGTCCAAGAAGGAAAATGTAAATCAGAGTCAGGATTATGTGTTGTCTTCACATTAAACAGTACCTTGCAGTCAGATACTGTTAGCATGTAATACTTATTCTATAAATAATTTACAAAACAAATGTGTAAGGAGCTACAGGGCTGTGGTCATGCTGTATATAGGGAGGAGCACAAATATCTGGATTGTTTAACAGAGTCTGAAGGTTTAACTTTGTGTCGAAGTCCGACAGAAAACATATGCACAGAATGCAGCACTCTGACTGCAAAACAAATTTAACGTATTTGCTTGTATTAAAATAAAGGTTCATTTGTTTTTAAATACTGATGGTGAAATCCTTGCGCTTTAGTGTAGCAGCTTGTTCATTTCATAGATGGAGTCTTTTTGAGCGGGTAAACTGAACACACCTTGTTAAAGGGTTCAAGATAAAGTGAGAAGAAGAAAATCCAGTTTGGATAAATGTCACCTCTGCATGGTTATACATATATACTTGTTTACTTAGTGGCAAGTAAACAAGTTCATATACAGATTATTGTTCCAGTTGTCTTAATCTAGTGGTTGACTAGTTTATAATATGTCACGCCTCTTATATCTTGTTAAATTTGATTTATTTATTCCCCAGGCCTTAGATCGAGGTTACAAGGTGGACTTCTGTGAACCTGACACCGGCTGGAAGTTTGATCCGTATGAGCTGGAGAAGTAATTCATATTTTATATTAACATGCATACATTTGTAGAATTTGATAAACTTCATGTACTAACATGACTTTGCTACATTCATTTCCCTCCAGGCGGAACAAACATGGTGTTCCTCATGAGAAGATTGCACAGATGATGGATCGATTTTCAGCCCCCGTTTCTGTAGACATCGTCATGAATTCACAAGAACCAGCTCATGTGAACTCGAGGCGTCGAGCCGAGCAGCCGCAGATCAGGAAAACACAAACTTTTCTTTAGTTGGATTAATAGATTTATCAAATAACTGCACTTAAAGACCTACACATTTGTACTTTTGTACGTAGTACTGCAATTAATACAGTTTAATTTATTAATGACATTTTTTGTAAAATTTATAAAACAAAAGAAGAAAATTTTCTGAAACTGTCACATTTTTAAATGGGTTTATTGTTTAAAAAACATCCAAACATCTTTTGTATTTTGCCTGTAATGATTGGTGTTTAAAGCCGTTTTCTGTATTCTTTTATGCAACTAGATTAAAAATCAAAAGGTTGCTCTCTTTTCATAAACGCCATGTTCTGGTTATTTGGTCATCTACAAATGATTTTCTTTATGGCATTTTTTTATTTCTGTTGATGCCCAGAAAAAGTATTAGTTCCATTCGAAAATTCATCAATGACTGATAATCTGTCTCTGTTATCAAAAAAGAAGGTGCTCCTCCATCTCACTCTGTCCTCTGCATATCTGTCCTCACTCAATCTACCTCCATGTTCTCTCTGACTCTAACCATAGATCTCCTCTTTGTGTTTTTACTGGCAGCTGCATTTCTAACATCCTTCTACCAGTATACCCACTGTCCCTCCTCTGGACATGCCAAACCATCTCAGTCTGGCCTCTAACTTTATCTCCTTCCTTTCAACCTGTGCTGCACCTCTGATGATCTCATTCTTAATCTTCTCCATCCTTGTCACTCCTAACGAGAACCTCAACGTCTTCATTTCTGCCACTTCCAGTTCTTTCTCCTGTCTTTTTGTCAATGCAACTTGTAAGAGCCAGAATGACTGCTATGTGTTGTTGAACTGTTATAGTGTCACAGGTGTTCAAATGTGTCCTACCTTTCAGGTAATTGCATGAATGGCATGGTCACACGTTACTTAGCTGATCTGAGTCATGGCATCAGGTGCAGGGTTGGTAGATCTTTTGTAAACTTTACTGTTGATCGTCAATTTTTTGATCCATATCTTGCCATTTTTCAGTCATATTTAGTGATGTAAATGAATACAGGCGCTGTTTGATGGATGGCAAAAGTCATGTTATTTTTAAAATAAATGCGCAAAACAAGTTAGACTCAGCATGGCTCATTGGAGACGCGTCACAGAGCAAAACCTACTCGGACAGCAGCGGCTTTATTTGTGGATTGAAGTCACTACACCACTGTCTCCAGACCTTACAGCAGAGCTGGTCTCACCACTGTCTTGTAAACTTTTTCATTGATCTTTGCTGACACCCTTTTGTCGCAAAACACTCCTGAAACTTTTCTCCATCCACTCCATCCTCCACTCTCTTTTCCCCCTCTGTACCACACTCCCCATTTTCCTGGACAGTGGACCCCAAGTACTTGAAGTCCTGCACCTTTGTGACCTCTGCTTGTAGCCTCACTGTTCCACCGGCCTCCCTCTCATTCACACACGTACTCTGTCCTACTATGACTAACTTTCATTCCTCTTCTTTCAAGTGCATCCCTCCAAGTTCTCTTCCACCTGTTCCCTGTTCTCACCACAGATCACAATGCCATCTGCAAACATCATAGTCCATGGGGATTCCTGCCCTGTTAGTCAGTCCATCACCAGAGCAAACAAGAAGGGGCTCAGAGCAGATCCTTGATGCACTCCCACCTCCACCATGAAGCTATCTGTCACTCGTACAGCACATCTCACTACTGTCCTGCTGTCCTCATACATGTCCTGTACCAGTCTAACATACTTCTCTGTCACTCCAGACTTCCTCATGCACTACCACACCTCCTCCCTCTGCAGCCTGTCATGCTTTTTCTGCTTTTTGTTTTTTACCACACTATTAGACAAGAAAATTATGTTAGACAAGTTACTGCAATTTTTGTGTTAACTTTGAATGCCACTGTGCTTTATTGGTAATATGACAAATATTTTCCTTTCACATTATTTTTTGTTTGCTTTCTCCCCCTCTGCAGGACAAAATATAGTCATAGAGACAGTTTTTAGTTGCAGAAACACTTCATTCCTTTCATTATTCTCAAACCATCCATTAAGAATTGCCTTACAAATTATTTTTCGATGCAACTAATGAGAAAGTCGAGCCACAGTTGTTGAAGCGCACATGTAATGAAGTCTCAACCACTTGATAAATCTAGCAGATGTTCACTGACTTCACTTCCAACTGTTGGTATTGGGAACATGACACCTGACAAAAGAAGACTGCGACAGATTTGTATTCTGTGTAGACGTGTCAAAATTCTGATCTGGTTTCTAAATGTTACCGTGTGGAAGAGAAGAAGGAATACAAAAGTACACCAGCAATTTGAAATATTCATAACCTCAGTGAACAGAATCTTCCATTATACCTCCAGGCGCTGGTGAAAGTTGTTTAAACCCACATTACCAGCAACAAATCAAAGTGGTCATACAACATCTGCCACTGAAGGGCTTTTTGTCTGAAGTATAGATGGCTGCATCTCAGGATATTACTTATTGTTCTTCCATTCCCCCTGGTGCTCATTAACGTGGCACACAGGTGCAGGTTGACTTTTTTTGTTCCAAATCAATGCGGTGTGGAGCATTAGGGAGGATTTTTTCTCAGAACTAACGACTGATGGGATTTATTTATTTTTTAGGTCATTTGTTATATTTATGTAAATTCTGTGATGTTCGTATTTTTCTGAGGATGATAGATCTGGGTCACCATTCTTGTTCTCATACAGCAGTTGGTCAGAAATAGCACTCTAACATATGGATGCACAAAAAAATGTAATATTTTTACCAAAGTATGTGTGTTTCTTTTCATTGTAGGACAAAACCAAAAAGTATGTATTTATACAAAAATAAATGGATGTGCACAAAATCTAAATGTTCTATATATGTGCACTTTAATGATTTATTTTTTAGCAGAGTAATTTATACAGTTATAGTCAGGCAAATATTGCTTTTAAATTAAAAATAGTGAAATCAGTTGTTTCCAATTCTGCATGTTACTGAAATTTCTCTTCCTGATGCCACAATTATTTACGTCGTTGTCACTTAAATTGTTTAATCCAATTTCAATAAGTCTGGTTCCTTCTAAGATTTTCTAGATTAAAAAACTGCACCAAATATACTTAGATTACACTTTCCTACAACTTATGTACACCTGAATTGAACTTAATACAAAATCAGGTTGATGAAAATAGTACACTTTATGTATTAACACATTTGAAGTACTAGTGATCAGTCTGACTGCAAGTATACCGCAATATATACTTCTTTTGTTGTATTTTTAGTACTTTTTTCATCTAGGTCATCATTACTGCACATATTTCATCCATTTGGTTGGTAACTTGTTGCAAAAAGCTGAAAATTATGAAACATTGCAATGTGCTGAAGTATATATTAGATTATGCTCTGTATAAAACAGAGCTATTTTTAAAGACTGAACTTTTCTTTGTTCCTACCTCACTGTAAATCTAATGCAGAATGCAATAATTTCATTAAATAGGAACCACCACCATATTCTTCCAGACAATGATGGCAGCTGCTTCCCTTCATGAAAGACCTTGATAAAGCTTCACCTGAGTGGGATCACTGATCACTCAAACTGCATTAAAAGGCTGTTTTTGTCTGAAAAGACCACTCTGAAGTTCACATTTACTCACATTCTGCAAGGCTTTACAGAAAACTATTGATTTTATTTTTCTCACAATAGATGAATAAGCATTTGCTAAATGTATTGATAATCATTTATGAGGCTAGCTTTTGTGACCTGTTTTAGAAAGGACTAGATTTGACATCGCATGAAGCTTCCAGTAATAATAACATGAGCTCATGTAGGTTTTCTTTTGGACACTTGCAAGTACTTTTACATTCTCAGGAAATAGTACCATGTTGAGGAAAATATAATTGTGAAGTTGCCGGCAGCAACGCATCCCAAACAAGTGCGAGCAGGTTCAACAAACAACTAAACGTAAATGGTGGGAATCAGTTTGCTTGGTGGCTCCTCAGATTGAAGAAGTCCTTTGGATGAAGGACAAAGCGTCTCAGCAAAAAAAGAAACTGTCCAGATGACCTGACTGAACATTGTTGGATTTGTACCTGGATGGTTGAGCATGAACTTTGGTGTACAAATAAAAAAGACTGAGGCAAAGTGGGAAAGTCTTCTATAGTTGGTCAAAACTTGAAATTCTTTTTGGAAACTACAACCACTGTGTTTGTACTACAAAGAAGAGGGACCGTCCAGCCTTTTATCAGCTCACAGATTAAAAGGCTGCCTCTCTGATGGTATGGGTGTGCATTAGAGCTTCAAATATGGGCAGTTTTACTCGTTTGAAAAGGCTTTGCCAACACCTGTTTACGCAGGTTTTAGAACAATGTTCTAAAATTGTAAGCATTGGTGTTGTACTTTGTTGCACCTTCAGTCCACAGAGGCCCACAGAGTGTTGATTCATGCAGAAATCTACCAGCGGGACTCTCTGGTCATTTTTACAGCAGTGACACCATAATATGCAGCTCAAAAACAGGAAGAGCTACTTGTAGTGGGGCCGTTCTGTTTTAGGGTATCATAAAAAAATCTACACCAGGGCTTAATTTGCAAACCGATCAATGCTAGAACGCAAATAGGTGGGCCTGTGCGGGGATGGGGGTACTCCCCCGGAAAATTTTTAATAAAGTAGATGCAATTTCCTGCATCTTGGTGCATTTTAATGGGTTGTTAAACATCTAGGTTTACCTACATTTGTAAACACTCCACTTCTGTCAAGCATCCTACCCCACCCCACACGTACATGACGGTTCCAAGCCCGACACTGTCCCTGCTTGTTGTTGTCCGATTCCACATGTGAAACCTCCAGGCGCCGCCTCCGTCTGTTCCTGGCAGCTGCCTGTGGGCTCCTGCTCGCGTGCGACTGCCTGGTTAGCTCAGCACTCACCACCACCACCCTTTTTAGGGACGGAGATTTTTTATGGGTAGAGGCGGAAATGCTACTTGTAGATGCAGATCTTATGCTTGTAAGTGACTGTTATGTTTAAAATTAGTGTTTATGTTATTTTCAGTTTACAAATCCAATCGAAGTTTTACTAGTTCAAGGCAGTCATATTTGTTCACAACTTTATTATTAGTAAGTCTGAGAGTTACCGGATCCAAGCAAAAAGTTACCGGAACGCACCCTGTCAAAATAAGGGAGTTCCCAGATCCAGTTCAAATTAAGCACTGCTGTAGTGTACACACACACAAAAATGTACATTTAAAACTTAAACAATGTACTCTTAATAGGATTTACTACGTCTCAGTTTTTTGCTACTAAAGGTGGGGTCGTACAAGCAAAAGGAAAGGGCAGATTTTGGGTAAAATCACTATAAATGATACAAACGCGCTAGTTCTCTGCTCCCTCTACTGTTTTATTATTTTCTCAGACAGAGAAATCAATTTAGATCGTTTTGTTTACTAGATTACTTTTGCCTCAGGGTAGTTTGAGTCCTTGTAAACAAACACACTGAAGGATGTTGGTCATTTATGACGAATAGACCTAACAGAGCTCCACGGGGGGAAACACCTGTGTTTCCTGTATATGCATCTTTTATTTTTATAATGATCTGTCTGCCAACACCATATGTGTGTGAACACATGTATTTGCCAGGTAAAGTGTGGTTTGTGATGTGAGGAAGCCTGCAGCAGCGCACGGCAGGCGTGCTCAGAATGATGATTATGTAAGACAGCTGTGACCAGTGATTTGTGTCCCTGAATGGCAGTGATGAAGCACTCACTGCTGGTAATCATCAGAAAGGAAAAACAAAAACCAATTGGACTAGGCTGACTCCAGAGCATGATTAAAAACTGGATATGGGAGGGTAATGATCGTTTCATTTCTCAATGGAGAAAAAAAAAAACGTGAGTTATCAGAGCTAGTTTATTTTACTTCATTTGAAAGGTCTGCTCATGCACAGACTTTCAGACTTTCTAATGAAGGAGCAGGATAAACAGGAAACGCCTTAAAGCAAGAAAGTTTTAGATTTATATTTTTACTTTGTTGTTTCCTCGTTCTGCCACCTTTAGCAAACTATTAGGGCTGATGGGAAAAAAAGGGGACGAAGCATGAAATTAAAGCGCTCGTGAGCCGTTGGGGGCCGATGCTCGTTGTACCGGCTTGTCACGTGACTCCGGCAGCCAATAAAAACCGTGCGCTGCGACCGCACAGCGTGTCATCTAATATAGAATATATGATTGGTGTCATCTATGTACACACCAACGACCGACAGGCGGTGTCAAGTTACACATACAGGAACCGGAAATTATTTTTATGGGCTTCAAAATAAAAGCGCTAGGAATGCGTTGTAACTTAACCTAATGTTTACAGTTTTATTTCAGGGCTTCAGATTTTACAGACTTTAAATTTGATTATTGGAGGAACTAAGATCCAATTGCAATAAAAGAAGTAAAAGTCCTGCATAAAAATTCAGCTTTAGTAAGAACCTGCAAAAAGATGTCATTTCGATTATTGATTGATTATCAGCAAAAGTATAATCCTATTCTCGGTCAGTTTTTAAATCTTAAATAAGATGATAATTGGGAGCTAAAAACCCTATGTTAAAGCATTGACTAGCATGAAGAAATAAAAGTATACAAAAAGGCATTTTATTGAAGACTTTGTAACATTTAAATTTGTAGAAAGGACACCGAATGAGAGAAACAAACAAACAAACAAAAAACACTGAGGCGATCCACCAGTCCTCTTGATTTGTACAAAGCAGAAAAGTGAAAATGTCCTGGTAATTAATACAACTGTGTTTGCTGGTAACTGCACAAATCTTTATGGAATGTGTAGTGTCACAAAAACATACAGTTTTACACAATTACACAAAAACTTCAAGCTATTTTTTGTCTCTTTAATGCATTTTTTCTTCCTGTTTCAGATATGCATAATTCTTTACTTTCAAGAAAGCACTGAATTCACTAGTGTACAAAATGAATTGAGTTTTACAGAAAGTTATCTTCTGTGCTTGTTTGCACATTTTGCTCTTTAAACTCGTCATGAACCAGAACAATGAACATGTGAGGCAGCATCTCAGAGTCAGAGAGATTTATTTGTCATTTGCGTCTCATGTGGTACATGTGGTGGAACGAGATTATGTACACAGAGTCCCAGGGTCTGTGACCAGCACAAGGTTTACAGTGAGCTGTCCTGAGGACAATGTGGGATTTGTGAGAGGACCTAACACTAACCCCAACATGTGATGTGAAGTGGAAAAGACTGATTCAGGCACTATAGCTAATAAGTAAATAAATACAAAAAAACGTTTATCTTTCTGCTTCAGACTTATAAAAAGTTTTGGATTCAAGAAATTCATTTAATGCCTAATTAATGTCTTTGCTGAAACAATGTGTATTTGTTAGGTCTGTACATGACTGCTTTACAATTCATAATTTATCACTCTGCACTCAGAAATCCATCAGTTTAATTGTCAGATGAGTAAAGTGTAAATCGTATGACCAGTTCAAGTTGTCTATGCAAAGATGCATCACTGATACATCATTTGATCCCTTCATGCTGTTTTTTTTTTTAATATATTTAAATGATAAACTATGTTACAATTAGACACTGTATTTTAGCTCTGGCACCTCTGAGAAATATTATCTGTTAAACATATCATGTAATTCAAATGAAAATAAAAAGAAGTTTGACTGTGGGAAGTTGGGGTGTGCTGGGTGCTGCAGCACCACATGATGGGCGTCAGTTGACATGTCCCCTCCAAAAATAATAAAAATAAATCAAATTTAATTAGGGCAGCACATGTTTGAATTCCACTTTTACTTTGGTATTACTGAATTTGTAAATCTGGTATAAACCAGCACTGTTACTGTATTTCATTCACCCTTTATTTAAACAGGTAGTCTCATTGAGCCACGAGAACTCATTTTCAAGAGAGACCTGTTTAGGGAGCAGATGGGGGTTAAGGGCCTTGCTCATGGGCCCAGAGTGGGGCGAATGAGGGTGGTGGCAGGTATGGGTGCTTCACTTACCCCACCCACATTTTTGATGTTGTCGGTACTGGGGCTTGAACTGGTGATCTTCCGATCACAGGCCCTCCTTCTCTAACCTCTGCGCCACCACTCCCCCATATATATATATATATATATATATATATATATATATATATATATATACATCGCTCAAATACTTACAGCATGGAGGTCCAACTGATGAGAGGACAACTGCGATGGTGCGACCACATCCAGCCAATGGAAGATTTTTCATTCATTCAACCTTTATTTAGACAGGTTAATCCCATTGAGCCTCGAGGACTCAAGAGAGACCTGATTTCAACAAAAATGATGACAACAATGGACAACAGTGACAACAATAGACAGTTATAAAAAGGCGTACAGATAAAAAAAAAAAAAAATAAGATGGCAAAAAAGTACCAAAAACAGCTAAATTATAAGGCAAATGTAGAAAACTAAAAACAGGAACATGTCTGCGTTGGTTTTAGCCAGGAATCCAACAGATTCTTAAAGCCACTTAGAGAGGTCAAGGTCAGAGCTTCAAATCTTTTTGTAAGATATTCCAGGAAACAGGAGCGGAATAGGAGAAGGCCCTTTTGCCAAGTTCAGTCCGCACTGAGGGAACACTGCAGGTAATAATGTCCTGAGAGCGCACGCTGTAGCTGCACTCACACAGAGACATGTAGGAGGAGATGTATGAAGGCAACAGACCAAGAAGTGATTTAAAGATGAAAATGTACCAGTGAGAGAGTCTGCGTGAAGTTAATGATGTCCAGTTAACCAGTGAATACAGGGTGCAGTGATGGGTACAATAATCACAGCCAGTTATGAATCTTAGTGCACCATGATAGACAGCATCCAACATCTGCAGGGTGCTTGTAGGAGCGTTCATGTAAATAATGTCACCATAACCAATGGAGGGAAGGAAGGTCACAGATACAAGGTGTTTCCAAGCATTCAGAGTTAGACAGGATCTGTTTCTGAAAAAAAAACAACCCAGTTTAACTTTCAGTTTCTTTACCAAGTTTTCCACGTGAAGCTTAAAAGAGAGATGCGAGTCGACCAAAATACCCAAATATTTATAGGAATCAACAAACTCAATGGGGAAAATTGTAGACTACCAAAGAGCATATTCTGCTCAGAGCTTTCGAGTGGGAAGCACAACTCTTGCGGGAAGTAATTCGCTATAAGGACATCTTCAAACGTAATCGGACTGCGTGTAGTTTGGCCACCGAAGAGTGGGAGAAGACTGCTCAAAGAAGATCAATTTGACGTACAAAGGTCAAAAAAGGCGTCTCAAACTTTGAAAACTCTCACCTTTCCGAGTTAGACCTCAAACGACAAATTCGCAAGAACTGAGCTAAACCCACCTACAACTACACCTACAACAGTGCGAGCCAGCTATACTGCATGACCTGTGACCGAATATTTAAGACCAAGTTCCCATTTGTCAGCCACATACAAGCACATGCCAGAAGCTAGCCAGGGTCACCATCGTCGGACACGACGCTGACGACATCATCAGTGTTTAGGCCCTAACAAGCGCACATGTGCTCACCCCACCATTGACTTGCAGGCTTACTCACGGTTCCTAGAGGTTCCAAAAGCAGAATGGGACAAAGATATTTCAGTTATCAGGCTCCTCTCTTGTAGAACCAACTTTCAGTTTCTGTCCGTAAAGCTGACGCATTCAGTGTCCAGTTTGACTGGGCTTAAGACTTTCCTTTTTGATAAATCCTATAGTTAGGGTTTGCTTGTTATGCTGTCTTAAACTTAGATTACTAGAGGACAAATTTACCTAATTTCTTTAAATGAATTGCTAAAATTGAATAGTTTTCATTTGATATTATTTCTCTCTTAACATGTGATTCTTGACCTGCCATTGTGTATCTGTTTCAAACCCAGCCAGTCGAAGCAGATGGCCTCTTGTCCTGAGCCTGGTTCTGCTAAAGGTTTCTTCCTCATGAGGGAGTTTTTCCTTTCCACTGTCGCCTTCATGCTTACTCAAGATGGAGTTAAACTCAAATCTGCTCCTCAGATAAATAGTGTTAACTTATTATTTTGTATATATGAATGTTTCTGTTCAGTGCCCTGAGACGACATCTGTTGGGACTTGGCGCTATAGAAATAAACTGAACTAAATTGAATTGATTTTTACTTTTATTTTGAAACGCCCAACCGGAAGCCGCGCTCCACACGCTCTCCACCTGGACAGACGAGGAGCTGAACATGAGATGGAAATGATGCGGCGCAGCGCTCACACTCACGCGCAGGAGGGGCTTCTTTAGATTTCGGCTCCCTCCATCCGTCCCCCCCCCCATGTCGGTGAGGCTCCTCCGTGACCAGCAGCCTCCTCTGGTCCTCCTGCAGCTCCACCATGAAGCTCCAGCTCACGGGCGAATGAGAGAAGTTTAACTCCGGCCACCTGAGAGGATACAGGCGCGGATAAATACACAACAACGGTAAGGGGTTACCCACTGTCTGGCTCTGTGTGTGTGTGTGTGTGTGTGTGTGTGTGTGTGTGTGTGTGTGTGTGTGTGTGTGTGTGTGTGTGTGTGGTGTGTGTGTGTGTGTGGGGGGGGGGGGGGCAGCTATTGGCAAACTCCTCTTATTTTCAAAAATAAATGAAATTTTAATCAAGTTAAACATTTTTATATATTTAGAGAGAGCCTTGTCTGCAGCACACTGATCTTAATCCCGGATTAGGATGAGAAACATTCATTATTGGAAACTTTGATGGGGCACGAAGCAGGGAGCCTCTTCCTCCATCCTGATGGAGGTGATCTGTCTGCTCCTTTAGCTCACCAGATCTCTGCTGCTGAGCTCGCATGCTCCAGGACTATTGGTCCAGATCAAGTATTGCAGGGAAACTTGGAACCAACTGATACATTTGTCTTAATCTGTAAAAGAACAAATGACAGATGAACAATCACCCTTATCCGCCAAGTGTCCCTTTCTCCTCCAACAAACTTGTGTGTCATGCATTGCATCTGTCCTCTGATTTCATTTTAGCTTGGACTGTCAGTCAGAAGCAGAGCTGCTGGTTACATAATGTCAGCCGAGGACCAGTCTATTGTGAGCTGAGGGGGAAAAACTTGAATTTCAACACAGATAAAGATGTGTTTGAGGGGGATGTGCATTTCTGCAGCTCCTCTAGGGTGACTTTATGGTTACTTCTTGGATTAATGCTCACCTTGCCCAGATGTTTTCCTTCTGCTTGGATGATGCAGATAATCCAAAAATAGGTCAGAGAGATGGATACTGCACAGAGCCTCTTAATGCACAGCAAGGCTCTGAAAATCGGTTTGTAGAGCGAAATGTTGCATTTAGTGTCCGGGGGTCACTTGAGATTATTTATACTCTGACATCCAACAATGTTCAGTCAGGTCATCTGGACAGTTGTTTTTTTATTTTTTTGCTGAGATGTTTCGTCCGTCATCCAAAGGACTTCTTTGATCTGAGGAGCCACCAAACAAAGCTGATTCCCCCAAACAGCGTACTCCATAGTGGGGGAAAAAAAAGTTTGCTGGTGCTAAAATGGCCTCCGGGGCCCACCCTCTCCCCCATCAACTCCACTAAGACAGTCATGCCAAAGTGGTTCAAAACACCAAAGTTCATGCGCAATAATCCAGGTATAAAATCCAACAATGGTCAGTCAGGTCATCTGGATGGTTTCTTTTTCTTGCTGAGATGTTTCATCCTTCATCCAAAGGACTTCTTCAAGGAGAGGGCGGGCCCCATTTTTTCCCACTATGGAGTATGCTGTTTGGGGGAATCAGTTTTGTTTGGTGGCTCCTCAGATTGAAGAAGTCTTTTGGATGACGGACAAAACGTCTCAGCAAATCAAAAAGAAACCATCCAGATGACCTGACTGAACATTGTTGGATTTTATACCTGGATTATTGAGCATGGACTTTGATGTTTTGAACCACTCTGACATTGTTTCAGATTGATGTGGTTTTTTTTGGAGAGGTGGGGTCAAGACGTCTGACAGGTATAATTCTCATTAACCTTATCAGTAAAGTGCAGTGTGGCGTTACAGAATCCATTAGACTGCAGAACTGGGCTTTGGATTAATTAACATGAATTTCTTTAATGACACATAAAACTGAGCTCAATAAGTCATGTGGGTCCTTTATTAATGTAAGCTTGAACAGATGGCGGAAAGAAAACTCTATGAAACACTTTCGGAGATTAAGAGCTGGTTTGATTTCAGAATACGATTTTTTCACGTTTAGAAATGACCTTCATATTCGAAGGCTTGTATAATTAAAACTATCGTCCTATAGCTAAGATTTGCCTTAAAATAATATCTTATTGTGTAGGATTTAATGACAGCTGGCCTTATATAACTGCTCTTGATGTCCTGCACCTTTATATTGTTATAAGATTAGGTGAAATCCGCACAAAGCTCTATATTTTGTGCTGCCTTCATCGTGTATTTTTCGCTCCAGTTCTTTTGCAGCATGCCTCCAGGAGTTTTGCACATCCAGGGATTGAATCTTTTGTTCATTCCTCTTTGTGAAAAAAGCTGAAGTTCAGACAGGTGGAATGAACTGTGTCTGAGGAGCAATTTTCATGTTTTGCCACAGATTCTTGAAAGCCTGGACTTCGGCTGGGTCATTCTAACATGAGCTTTGATGTAATGTTTCACTGCAGCCCTGCAGCTGAATGTTTCGGGTGGTTGTCTATCTGAAAGATGAACGTCCATTGCAAGTCTTCTGGAGCCACTGATTTAATTATTTACTTCATGATTGCCCTGTATTTAGCTTCATCCATCTTTCCTCTGACCAGCTTCCACACAGCATGATGCTGCCACCACCGTGTTTCAGTGGTGATGGTGTTTTCATGGTGATGCGCAGAGTGTTTGACATTTAGGTCAAAAAGTCCAGTTTTTGTCAGCTCTGAGCACCTTGTTAAACGTTTGCTGGGACTTTTATGGCTTTGTTCTTGCATAAAGGCCAAATTTGCAGAACGCTTGACTAAGAGTTTTCCTGTGGACAGATTCTCACACCAGAGTCGTGGATTTCTGCAGCTACTCCAGAGTTATCATGGGTGTCATATCTGCCTTTTGGGTTAATGCTCTCCTTGCCTGTCATTTTAGGTGGGCAGCCATGTCTTAGTAAGTTGTACTATTCTGTTTTGTGTGTTTGTTTGTTTGTTTTATGATAGATTGGACAGTTAAGTATTTAAAGTTTGGGATTAGAGATTAGATCAAATTAGATTGTAATTGGGATTAGAACATACTCCTGATTTAAACTCTGCAACCTGTCTGGTATTTTCCTTTGTCTTCATGATGCTGTTTGATCTCTGATGTTCTGTAACAAACCTATGAGGCCTTTACAGAGCAGCTGTATTTATATTAAGATAAAATTACAAATGAAACTCTATTACAGTAAATAGGTGACCTTTGATGACAATAGATTTGACTTCACAGTCGTGCTACTTGCTACTTCGTGTTGTCTGTAGGGGTGCACTGATTGCAGTTTTCTGGCTGATCACCGATCTCTAAAATGTCTGACCTGCCGATTCCGATTTTGGCCGATACCGATTTAGTTTTATAAGCAACACTGTCAGGTGTTATAACGTCACAATGCACCTTGAATTTTCCAATCTTATTTTATTGAAAAACATACCCTTGAACAATATCTTAGAAACAATGCAAACTTGTTTTAACTGGCCATGAGGTAGTGCTCTGAAATAGAAATGAAGTTTAGACAATTGTTGTTAAAACTACAAAAAAATTGGTAAAACCTGTTTCTCGTGCAAGTATCGGCCGATCTCCCAAAATTAGGTGCACCCCAGTTGTCTCATATAAAATTCCAGTGAAGTCCTTTAAAGTTTGCAGTTGCAACATGATAAAATGCAGAAATATTCAAGAGGTATGAAAAATATTTCGAATCACTATAATATAAGTACAGCTTACCAAACTAATAATATTCATAATCTTATAAGTACTTTTACTCAGAGCATGCATTTAGGGGAAAACAACTTTAATGATTTGAATACAAGTTCTTTCCCTCTGGCTCACAACTGCTGCTAAAAATATCTTTGAAGCTTACATGTTAAAAAAAAAAGTCATTATAGTTTCATCTCAACATAATATAGCTGGTAAAATAATACATCTGGATATAAAAATAAATTTGCTTAATATGACAAAATCACTTGTTCTGCAGTAATAATATGAAAATACTTGTTTGTACTGAGCTGCTGGAGGGCGCCACAGCAGCAGCTCTGCAGGAGCTCAGGGCTGCATCCTAATAATCTCAGTGGACTGCAGTGGGAGCTGTGAATAACACAAAGAGCTCAGTTACATAATTTCTCCAATTTTCAGCATAGTATGTGTACTGTAAGTGTGAGAACTTTAACTACTTCAGTGACAGTCTCAACTAAAGCTGTAAAAGATGTGATGCTGTCAGGTAATCAGACTGCCTAATTGAGCAGAATGTGTATCTTGAAATTCAGTGTTCGTGACTAGGCCTGTCGGGATAAACAATAAATCAATTATTTGCATGATGACTGAAAGTTATCAACCTCATTTTCATTTATCGGCTTTATCGTTTCTTCGTGTCTCTCTCTTTCTATTGAAGACACTGGATGACAAAAGGCTCAACTCCAGCGTTCTTCACTGACCCCTCCCTTTCTCTTTTCTCTTTAAAATCTGTTTTAACCGTCCAAAATCGCGTATTTGGATCGTTAAAAGCAGCTAAGCTGAGAAGCTAAGCTACGAGCTAAGCTAACAGGCTGACCTCGGGGAAAAAAACCTCCGTCTTGTCGAAGCTCCAGAATTCACGGTTGAAACCCGTGCCTTTGTGTAAAAAGTTGTTTTTATCTGCAAAAAGAAGCTGAGAACTTGTTTACTGATTTAAAAAAAAATTAAAAGCTTTGTGTGAAAAATGCTATGCTAAAGAGTTCAAATCACTGAGCGTCCGCCATGTCAGCCCATGTCAGCCCATGTCACGTCAAGGGCCCTCCCTCCCATTTTTATTAAAGAGACACGCTGCTCAACTCAACTAGCCATCCTTTGGTTCAAACAGTCTTATACTGACATCAGGTGGTCAAAAAAGGTACTACACTCCAAACAAATCAATATTTCTTCTAAAATTTTATTGTCTGTCCAAACAGGTCTCACTTGTAAATGAATCTTTGAGGCTCAGTGTGACTTATCTGTTTTAAATAAAGGTTTAATAATAAAAAAAAAAGTTAAATTTCAAACAAAATGATCATTTATCGCAATAATTTCTGAGACAATTAGTCGCTCAGCAAAATTTGTTCTTGTGCCAGGCCTATTTGTGACTCAATGAGACTAACCTGTATAAATAAAGGTTGAATGAATGTGTCAGTTCTGCATTTCCACTCAAAGTCCCAGAGCCTAAACTGAGGCTGAATTTTCCCACTGAAAGACAAAAGTATGCAGATGTGAATAAATTTGTTGGTACTGTTTCAGAAAACTAAACAAAAAAAAAAACCCCACAACCAATATGACTGACCAAAACATTCCTGTTTTGTCTCAGTCCTAGAAACTTCTCTCAGAAACTTTGGGGCGTGTCAATTTGCATTTTGACAAAATCTTGTCTACCTTTTTTGTGTTTTCTGCCAATAGTGGAGCCTTTCTTTGTCTTCTACCATAAGGCCCATTATGATTCAACATGTAATGATTGGCGATAATAAAGTTACATGTTTTGACCTTGCAGTTTAGCTTGAATTGTTTTAGATGGTTATGTTAAAAAAAGTTTCTTTTTCTTTTTATCTGCCTGCTCAACCTTGGATTGCATTTCCTCTTGCGTCCACATCCTAGGAGGTTGGCTACAGTCTCACCAAACGCTTCAGGTTCTTTCATGAAACAGTTCTGCAAAATTGGTGCAAAGACAGACAGTTTTTGCCCTCCCTCTGGCCATTCATACACCACAGACAGGGTCGACCACTTCCTGCACAGACGTGAGCTTTCAGAAATTAAGCAAGTGAAACGAAGCAAAACCAAAAGAGAAGTGGAGCAGAACTCAGCTGGGTTGATATGGAGCACGACACGTTGACTGTGTGTTGGATGGAGCGCTCATGTTCTTTACAAAACCTAATGAATTTCCTCACTTTAGCAATCATTTTTGTTGTAACTATTATTTAAATTAACTATAAAGGTGATGTGCGTCATCACTGATATTCCCTTTGTAATAAATATTTTTGTTGTTTAATCCCACAACCTTGTAGTCGCACGTTATTGTCATCAGTTTATCCCATTATTGAGCTTATACACTGCGACTTATTTGTTAGCCATTTTGCCTCTGTTACTACCTTGCTCCGCACCGCAGAGGCACATCAGAGGTGGGTTGGCTTCAACCTCCTTCACCACCCCAGTTGTTCAGAAGTCACACGAGGCATCCAGAAGGCGTTTCAGTCCCAGACAGACGTCTCTTGTTAAGGAGTTTCCAACCCACTTGTTAAGTGTAGCAGTAAATCTCCCCAAACTCTTTTAGCATATAACAACAAAGTCCATGCTCAATAATCCAGGTATACAATCCAACATTTTTCAGTCAGGTCATCTGGACAGTTTCTTTTTTTGTGCTGAAACGTTTCACCTTCGGTCCGGAAGGCTTCATCAGTCAAGGACACGCACAACAAAACTGATTCTTCCCCCAACAGTTTACTCCAAAGTGGAACAAACCAGTTCTGCTTGTGATAAGATGGTCTCTTTGGTACGCCCCCTCTTCCATTGCCGGCCCTCTTCCTTGTTGACAGTCTTGTCAAACTGGTTGAAAACAACAAAGTCCATGCTCAATAATCCATACAATCCGTGTTTTAGCATATCTTTGTCAACATAAATATTTTTCTACTTTTCTGTTAACTCTGTCACTTTTAACTGAATCGCTTTTCATGAGAAATGAAGCATTAATTCAGTGAGCTGTAGGAGTACAAACAAATGTATCCACTTCTGTAAAGCCAGAGAGGCCAAGCACTTCTCTGTAGTGGTAATTTTAATAAGTGAACTCATTTGGACAGAAGTAACTCATAATGTTCACTTCAGATTCTGTTGCTTATGATTTATGCGCCGACCTTTTGCTGCAGCTTTATTGTAAAAATGAGCTGCTGTGGAAACATGATGACTTGTCCATGTTGTGCTTAATAAGTACATGTTCAGCTGGAGGGCAGGGGCTGCTGGTACTTGAGGCACACAGCAGAGGGTTTGGCATTAAATTACCACTGCTGCCTGACACGTTTCAGTGTGTCTGACCTTGAAAGATCTTAACAAGCATGTGGTAAGAAACATGGTGGGGTTCATATTTTGTTTTTCTCTCTATAAAAATTGTGAAATGAGTTGGTAGATTGAATTTTTTTTTCCCCCCTCCCCTGCAGCCACAATGCTGTGAGCTTGTATGAGGCAGCCTGGGTGAACATGATGGAGGAGGCTGCCAGTCAACTGGAGAGAGACCATGTGCACAGTGTCTATGACAAGATCGCTCCGTATTTCAACGACAGCCGGTATAAAGCCTGGCCCAAAGTGCAGCAGTTCCTGCTGGACCTGCCGCCTGGGAGCCTCGTTGCTGATATTGGTGGGTTTCACGTTCACAAAAAAAAAAATCCACTGCTGATTATCCATGCTGCTGATCTCATGCTGCTGATCTCATGCTGCTGTATTCATTCATTCGTACTCATCCACCCACAAAGACTCATGTTCGTGCTGCTGTTGTTCGGTGTATTGTTTTGCACTATTAGTTGTATATCTTATCTCTTTTAGCGTACCGTTTGGCGTTCGTTTAGCACATACCTTAAAGATCCCTATTTACTGTTTCTTTTTGAAATTTATATTTTCTCTCTTGTTGGATGTAACTGGGACCCTGTGTACACAATTTCGTTCCACTTCATGTACCACTTGTGATGCGATGACAGTAAAGAACCTTGAACCTTGATGTGTGGTTCTCTGTTGCTTTCAAGCATAAAACTTTAACTGTTGCTGACTGTCTTGTCCTTGGCAGGCTGTGGCAATGGCAAGTATCTCCACATTAATAAGGACGTGTTCAAGCTGGGGTGCGATGTGTGTCGCCCCCTGGTGGACTTTGCCTGGAGCCAAGGGCACGAGGTGCAGATGTGCGACGGGCTGCACTTGCCTTACAGAGACCGCTGCTTCGATGCCGTGCTCTCTATTGCAGGTAATATGTATTCACATGCAGCTAAAGATGGTTGATGTTGACACTTGGTTCATCATCAGTTTACCACAGTTTGTGTAATAGGGTCAGAAAATAATAAATCCTTATTCCTTTATTCTGAAAAATGCATGTGTTCCTCGCAGTCATCCATCACTTTTCCACCAAAGAACGTCGCATTCGAGCAATAAAAGAGATGGCTCGTACTCTGCGGGTGGGCGGCCGCATTATGATCTACGTATGGGCCATGGAGCAGAAGCGGCGCAAATTTGAGAAACAGGACATCTTCGTTCCCTGGAACCCCAACCCTTATTTGCCCTCCGGCGTCAGCAGAGAGGATGTCAAATCCAGAAGACGAGCCACAGCGCAGAGTGTGAGCGAAGCCATAGCGACCTCTGAAAAGCACAGGAAGGTTAGAAGCACATCTTCTGTGGCAGATGAAGAAGATCTGCCCGGCTCTTTGCCGCAGAAGAGAACACAGAAACTGTGGTTCTTCTCCAGGTCTCTGGATTCCGTCTTTGACTTTGGGAGCTTGGCCATCGCCTGGCCGTCCACCAGAGACCTGAGATGTTTGTCTTCGCCTACAGGGGAAAACGAGGGGAACAAGCCCAACCTACGCGGGAGAGGACGAGGCCTCATCAAGCAAGTCTCGAGCTTCTTTTCCCCTCCGTCTGTGATCGGCTCAGAGGAGGACGTCTTTGACTCGGTCACAGAATTGCACAAAGAGCCTAATTATTCTGGAGGCACTGATAGCACTGTTAACAACAACGGCACTGAAAAACAAGACATCTCCATATCTTTAGCCCAGGAGTGCAGCTCTCTCGCTTTGCCTGATCTAATTTCTTTGCAGAAACCATCTGGGGATGAAAGAGATGAGAGGCCTCAGGGAGAAGAGCGGCCGGTGAGCACACTTAGTCCTCAGGGGGGTGAAGGGCAGGTGGAAGCCTCCTGCCTGAGGTACTATCACGTCTTTAAAGAGGGAGAACTGGCAGAGCTGATAGAGCGTAATGTTGAAGAGCTCCATGTAAAACACACCTACTTTGACCATTCCAACTGGTGCGTGGTGGCAGAGAAAATTCAATTGTGGAAAATATGATTTTACCTTATATTCTGCCAAAGTTTTTGCACTGAACCATACGTACAATGAAATACATTTTTTAATTAGGCGAAAGCTGTAGGAATCTGCACCTGCAGTCATTGATGAGGGCAGAGTTAACCCTGATTTAATCCACTGCTCCAGATCTAATTTTGTATGTGGTCTTAAACCTGTCGATCAGAACTTGCACTGTTTTAGATTAATTTGGTTTTTATGATAAAACGTGAGGACACTAAGAACCGTCATAATGTCTTGTGATTCAGTAAGCTTAATTGCTGCCATTGATTTGAACCATTTTAAATTGTGTGCACTAAATGAGATGATGATAGATGCTCTGTTTTATTTTTAAACCTATTAGCAGGACTAAAGCATAGATTTGCATCTGCTTTGAAATGCTTCAATTTTAGTTTTGTGTTAATGTCTATGTACCTTTTTTTATGAATGGGTGGTTCATAACTCTAAATACAAGGAGCCAAATGTGCAGCAGGCTCCTGTAGTCTTCTTTATTATTATTATTATGATTATTTTTGAAAACTGCTCATATGTAATTCCTCATCTGACACTTGGAAGAGCTCAAAGCTGTCTGGAGCATCTTGTAAAATGTTTTGTGCTTTACTTCAAAGTGTTTCAAAGTCCACAATGCCCATGTTGTGTGCTTGATGTTAATGTTTAAAGTAGCTGCATGGTGTTTTGTAACAAGATTAATATACTGGTAGTATCTCTCAGCAATTTAACTGCCTCATATACTGTGAGTAAACATTGCACTGTACAATAACTCATGTTGCTGCTTGATGTCAGCAAATGACATAAAAAAGGGGACACTTGAAACATATTGCTTATCTGTACCCATTGTGCCAAGAAGTGTGCATATTACGTTTTTTAATTAAGTATCTGTGGACCAACTGTGTTTGTTTTTAAGTGATACTGGTACCTTAATGTCTCATGATTTTAAAATGTTATCTTTTATTAAATATTTTTTTTTGTTTCTGGGTGTTGTTGCATTCACCGGCCACTTTATTAGGTCCGTCACAAATCCAGTCACATAGCATCATGTCAATGGAATTGGTCATTTGGACATGGCGAAGGCGACTTGCTGAAGTTCAATCCGAGCTTTAGGTTGAGGAAGACGGAAAATTTAGGTGACTTTAAACATACTTTTACTTTTAGCCAGACAGGCTGGTCAAAAGTATTACAGAAACTGTTCAATCTACTGGGATTTTTGTGCACAGCCATCTTTAGGGTTTACAGAGACTGGTATATATATATATATAAATATAAATTCATATATATATATAT
>NC_056503.1:40023357-40033713 GCF_014905685.2 Nematolebias whitei
AAAAAAAGAGCAGGCAGACTGACAAAAATTGGCACAAAATCTAATTCTGGATCATTTGTGACATCCATAAAGAGATGTTTCACTCACACACAGGAACAATGCAAGTCAAACAATATGCACTAACTATTTAAACCATCTTATCTCACCTACTAACAATGGTACGGTTTGGAAATAGCTGCAAAGCAAAGAAGAGAAACTCAGATTATTATCAAACTTTAATATGAAGGAAAACAAATTGTCTTTGAAACGCTCACATTGCCTTCCAGATGTTAAAAATCTGTTTCCCCTCATAGAAATATTGGCATTAGTGTCACTACTGTCAAGTTTCCAAAACACAACCTGTGATATAATATTTAAAAAATTATTATTATTATTCTTTCGGCTGCTCCCTTCTTCAGGGGTCGCCACAGCGAACTAAGTCACACGAAGACTTGGCAGTTATTTTTATGCCTTCCTGACGCAACCACCGAGCTACCACAGCCCTCTGTGTGGAGCAGGGAGCTGCTATCTAGGACACCCGGAGGAGCAGATGGTGGGGGTTAAGGGCCTTGCTCAAGGGCCTAGAGTGGGACGAATGAGGGTGGGGGCAGGTGTGGGTGCTTCACCTACCCCACCCGCATTTTTGATGTTATCGGTACCGGGGCTTGAACTGGCGATCTTCCGATCACAGGCCCACCTTCTCTAACCTCTGTGCCACCACTCCCCTTTACAGAGACTGGTATGAACAAGGAAAAATGTCAATAAGGTATGCAGAATACCAACACTGGAAGCACAACGCCTCCAACCTTGAAGCAGGGAATCGTTTTAGGTACTGAAAACCAAACCATGTGGTCTTGCCTGGTTCTGGTTCCAGTTTCCTGAACACCAGTGGCCTCCACAGTCACCAGATCTCAAGAGATTTGCATCATGAATGTGCAGTTGAGTTGGCACAGTTGGTAGAGCTGCTGCCTCTCAGCGAACAGGTTGCCCCAGTTCAAATCCCGACCCGGAAGCATCTCTGGGTGGAGTTTGCATGTTCTCTCCGTGCATGCGTGGGTTTTCTCTGGGTACTCTGGTTTCCTCCCACCTCTCGCACAGTGATGGCTGGACATGGGCACCAGTGATACCCGCAACCCAACAAGGAAGAAGTGGGTAAGCTAATGGATGGATGTGCAGTTGACAAATCTGCAGCAACTGCATGACGCTATCATATCAGTAAAACCCCAAATCTCTGAGGAATGTTTCCAACACCTTGTTGAATCAGGCCACAAATAATAAAAACAGTTCTGAAGGCAAAAAGCGGTTCAACCTGATATATCAAGGTGCACCAAATAAAATAGCCAGTGATTGTGTGTTTCTGCCCTAGTGTACTATTTAAATTAAGGTTAAACTATTGAACTTTTTTACAGTCAAGTATAATACACAACACTGACTCCTAAACAATACAACCAAAACAATACAATCATCCAAGGGTCCTCTTGATAAAAAAAAAAAAAAGACAGTTTCACATTTCACACTCCAAACCTGAAACATAAAATGCATGAATCAGTCAATCAAAGAAATCATTTTAGTGGTGAAAAGGTGACAAGCTGTTTCACTTTGGTAGCTGCTCTGTGGACGATGAGTGTCAGAGATCCAGTTTGTCGATGTCTCTGGAGTATCCTCCAGCAATAGCGACAGGAATACCTCTGCCATCATCTATTCATTCATATTTATCACTATTTTCAAACTTCACAGCTGGAGATGTTCAGCAGACTCTGCGCCACGATCAGGTCCAGAGTGTTCCTGCAGCTGCTATTCATACATGCACTTCAAAGTGAGGGGCTTCTGTTGCAGGAGGGGTTGTGGGGGACCATCGATCTACAGCACCCAGGAGGAAGGACACAAAGTGAGGCTGCATTAAAACCACTGTACCACTGATTTTCTGTACATTTTACCAGCGAACTGGCAAGATGTCGACAAAATGCCTGAAGCAAATTCTGCTGGTATTTTGATTCTCACCTGCTTGTACGTGTGTGAAAACAGCTTTAGCAAAATGTATATGCAAGAAAAAAAAAAGACATTGATCTTCCAGATGGCGTCTCCCAAGTTCATCTTCCCAATGAGGATCAACATCTGCATCATATAAAACCAAGTCTGGGAGAACAGTCTCCTGAAGCTTGGGGAGGTGGGTATTCACAGGTATGACATCTCCAAATGATTGGAAGTGGTTTCTATTTTTATTTTTATATAAATAACTCTTAGCACAATATCATACATTACAATTACAACTTTTCAGCCAATTAAAAAAAAATATATACTTTTTCACAATTTCTAAAACGGCACATTTAGTGACTTGAAGTGCTGCTGACAATTAAATATTAAACAGATGTGAGTGGTGAATTTTATGGTCCACATAAACCTGCCTGTGGAGAGGCGCTCATATTTTAGCCCATCCTTCACACTGACATCTCAGTCACTCTGTTGCTTAAGGAGAGGATTTTTTTTCCCACAGTGCACTGAGAATGTAAACACACATGACTCCTCTTTAAATATAAAGGCTGCCATCACCCTGTTGGATACAAATAATCTACGTTAAAGTGAAAGACAACAACAAAGACAAATTCTGCTACTGATGCAAAGATATACAATCAAATTCCACATGATGCACGTCCAAATCCACAATCAGAGCCTTCCGTTTGGCTGATGAATCGTTTGTTCATCAGGCATTTGGCTGCCAAGTCATTGAGACAATGAAAACACATGATGGGCTCCTCCTGCTGTGCTGCGAGTCTGACCCCTCTCCTCAGTCCCATCTGTTGACAGACAATAACAGATGCGTAGTGAGATGTTTCCATGCCGTGCAGCAATCAGATCTCCTGCATGCTGTTCGTTCTTCGTACCTGCTTCATATCAACAGCATCTCACTAAGTCCTCGCTCCAGGGAAACTCAGTCCTCCTCCGTTCTTTCCACTTTTAAAGTCTTTCAAGTCCTCAGAATGCACACAGCCATATAAGCCTATTGAGGCAATTTCAGGGACGCAAAGCTTCTGTGAAGAAAGTTCACATAAATGACAGCGTGTCTTTTCTTGCTTTGTTACTTTCAATGGCATTTTTCATCCATTGTCAGTGATCAATCAGTTTTTAAAAACTGAAGGATTAAAAAAAATCACTACCCCAAGGTACATTTTATTTATAGCGATCATTGTGTTGTTTTGGTATGAATATAATCTGAACCAGGGTTGTATGAACCCACAACAAATAACGTGGGAAACATTAATTCAAAATGTTTATTTCGACAAGTAAGCTATGTCTTTGGAGCAATAATTGGTCCCTCTGGAATGTTGGCTCAAACTCACATGGAAATAATATTTAAATTTATAACTACGATAGAAAACCGACAGAAATACATGGCAATTTGATAATGTGAAGAAAGAGAACAGCTGGAGTTAATGAAGATTAGAGTCTTTATGAGAAGAAATTGATAATGTCACAATTAAATATTCAACAAACTGGACTCATTTTCTGCTATTTCAAGGGAGGGGGGGGGGGGGTTACTTGTATTAGTTTCCCATAAAAAAAATAAAAAAAGTCACATTAGCCTGAATGGTTCAGTGATTGTTTTTTTTTTTTTCTTTTATGAGCTAAGTGTTTAGGGTAATATGTAAAAATAATTACTGCCATACATTTATAAAAGATCTTTAATTTCATAACGTCACAAAATGTTTTTTATTATGTGGCATTTATGTAAAACTTACTGAGTTTTTAAGTACATTTTGCAGCTCCTGGCCAAACTTTATTAACTGGAAAAAGAGCAGGAATGTCTCTTTTGACTGTAAAGGTTTGTGTATTCTGCTTTATGCAGCTCATAATTTAAGCATCTCATAATGAAAACATTTGCTCCAGTTTTTGCAGTTGCTGCAATAAAAATGCCTGAAGATAAAACAGCTTGACATTTCACTCAGACAAGGTGATACACATCTCCAGTTCATAGCTAAAGCAACACATTCAAATTGCTAAGTTGTCTGTTATGTGTCAACAAAATTATCATTCATTAAGTTCAGGAGCCTTTTCTTTTTGTTTTCTTCTTTTGGCTGCTCTTTTATTCAGCGGTCACCACAGCAAATGAATTAATTTGCACAAAGACTTGGTTGGATTCCCTTCCAGAAGCAACCACAGACCACCGAGCTACCACAGCCCTCCATGTGGAGCAGGGAGCTGCCAGAGCACCTGGGGGAGCAGATGGTGGAGGTTAGGGGACTTGTTATAGGGGCTGAGAATGGAGCAAATGAGGGTGGAGGCAGGTGTGGGTGTTTCACCATTCCCATCCACATTTTGATGTCTGTCCGGGGAATTGAACTAGCAACCTTACGATCACAGGCCATCCACTTTATAACCTCTGTGCCACCCCACCCAAGAGATTTTTTATGAAGTGTTAGAACTGCAATGGTAAAATTACTGAACTGAAAATGAGTAGAATAATAATAATAAAAAAAAAGCCAATAAAGTCATTTAAAGACCCCAAGAAGTTCTTTTATCACTGACTTCCCACTAATGGCTTGAGCTGTGGCCGGGTGCAAGTTCACCCACATATTTGCCGTGATGAATTATGGGAAGTCCTCTGGATTCGGGTTCTACCTGTAATGTGAGCAGGTGGGCTGTGAGGTGAAGGTGGAGTAAAGTAAAGATGCTTCTCGGGTAAAAGCTGAGAGTATCTTAAGGATATTTCAAGGAAACACCACGTTCTGCATGGAAACACCTGTACCAGGTGAGAACTTCTCCATCCCGCCGAGTTTGGAAGATAATTAGTTTGATTCGAGTCATTTCTAACAGAAGCTGATTGAATGTGGGTTTACGTAAGCACAGGGATGATAATGATTTAGCATCAGATGCTGCCCCCTGCTGCCATAGAGGACTAATTACACCCAGTGCTGGACTGAATTACTTAACTGCGCGTGAACGCTGCAGATGCAGAACACTGTTTACAAGTAAAAAAAAACAAACGTTTTTTTATTATCTATCTATCTATCTATCTATCTATCTATCTATCTATCTATCTATCTATCTATCTATCTATCTATCTATCTATCTATCTATCTATCTATCTATCTATCTATCTATCTATCTATCTATCTATCTATCTATCTATCTATCTATCATCTATCTATCTATCTATATATATATGTATCTATCTATATATCTATATATCTATATATCTATCTATATATCTATATATATATATATATATATATATATATATATATATACACACACACACACACACACACACACGACTACAGCTGACTACATTTTAAAATCAACCCCTTCCAAGATGGCCTCCACAGCTAAGTGACCTTGGCTTAGCAAAGATAATAATAATTTTATTTAAAATATGGCTACACTTCAATCAATTATTGAGCTAGAATTTGTCATAGCAGTAGCTGAGAGTCATTCCAAACACATACTTTCAGAGCTAACTGATAAGATGCTATAAAAATGTGCTATTAGCACTCAACTCTGATTGTCTGTTAGCAAAATATCTCACGAATTGCTGAATGAATTTTATTGGAACGGTTAGGAGTTCTTTGGAAATCAACAACTGGTTATCTTTTAGACAATCTAGTTCAAGCTGGTCACTACAGCCAGCTAACCTTGAAAAACACAGAAATGGTTATAATCCAGCTAATTCAGCTGATGTTGAGCTAGATTTTAGTAGTTGAGTATCACCGCAACACACACGCTGAGGATGACGCATTGCTTGATATTTTTGATGAACACTTTGGCATTAGCTCTTGGTGTCAATCTTGAATATAGAAATGTAAATAATAATAAAAAAAAAAGAATACTGCAGTTCCCAAATTGGAATAAATTAATTTAATTGGATACCACAAAAAAAAAAAAGCAAATAAAATGTTATGATTTCGTTAAATTTACTTGAAAATTAAAAAAGAAAAAAAAAGTTTTGAATTTCTCTTATGACCCAATCAGATCATACCGATACCAGGGCTTCAACAAGCACTTTCAGATCAACAGACTGTCGTGAAAGCTGCTTAGAATGTAGACAAGAGAATACATTTCTAGTTTCCCCTGCGACCTGAAAAGGAAGAAGCATGGATGGATGGATGGATGGATGGATGGAATAGGATAGGATATGTCCTCTGAGTGACTTTTGATAGCTAGAATCAGAAACAAACGCGTGAACTCACCTGTACATTCCCAGCTGAAGTGATTCCAATTCAAGATGGCCACCACAGCGAACCGACCTTAGCTAACACAAAAGTGGCCATAATGCAACTTAAATAATCTCATGTAAGCATTACCTTAATAAATAATAAATATAAGTAGTTTTATCAGATCATATACAATATTATTTAGTTTATTTAGTCCAGATCAATCGATGATTTGCTCTGTTTTCTAATAAAAAGGAAATAATTATTTGAATATTTACATTTATAAACTACATTTTCAATACTTGCTCATTTTTTTATGTGTCATTCAAAGCTGTTTGATGTTGGTCTTTATTTTTATGAAAGAGATATTTGATGTTGCTGCTTCTTTATCATTCAGTGAGCTATGCTGCTCCCATTATACGAGGTCAGCCTGCATGCAGTGAAGATCAGATAAAACACACATTTTTATTATTACTTCAACATGGCCTTTGTAGCTTCTACTCTGAGCTCACTTTAAATTCCACATCTTCTCTTTCCAGTGATAATCTGTATGCGTGCAAGCTTCTTTCTAATCAGAAAAGTCAAAGTGAGGTGGAGGCTTCGATGCAAATGAGGCAGATTTAACATTCTGGACCTTTTTCATTTTGCACCTTTTGAGTTTTTCCCCCTTTTTTTGATTTGTGAAACGATGAAAGCAAATTTTCAGCTTTTTAACCCATGACAAATTGTCCATCCTTCCTGGTGTATTGACATGTATGAGGGGAGCTGGGTTTCTTTGAGTTCACTTCCTTTTTGATTTGGTTCTGTCTGGACTCACCATCTTTGTGCATTCCATCTCGGCGCTCCTTAGCAGCCATCCGGTGGATAATAATATTAAGTTAGCGGAGAACACTTGGGGCCTTTTGTCGCTGAACTAAAATAGCTTTTGATTTCTGTTTTGCTGTCTGGTTTTGCCCCTCCATCTGTCTGATTTACATTGCTGGCGGGCAGCTCAAAGTGCTGTCTGGTGTACTGTCGGCTCTCAGGAGCTTCTCTGTGTGTGTACCTGGTTTTTATTACTGTTTTAGGACCTTTAGGATCAGTTTTGGGGACCAAAGACTGATCCTAATACAGTGGAATGCCATAGTTGAGTTAGGGGTTAGGTTTAGGACTAAGGTGTGAACTGAGTTTATATTAGAGTTAGTTATGTACTGGTAATGGTTAGATTTAGGGTAAGAGTCAGAGTCAGGGTTTTATTCATTAGTCATTCAACCTTTAGTTATACAGGTTAGTTTCCATCGAGCCTCGAGGACTCATTTATTTACAAGAGAGACCTGTTTCAGATAACCAAACCTAGATAAGGAAAAGAGAAACACAAGGGGATGGGCGGTAAAAATAAATCGTATCTCGTACTATGTCCTGGCTGGGGCACAGTGTGAAAGTTGCAAAAAGAAAGACATTGCACATTAACAGCAACATACTAATGACACCATAATGCATTTATGCATGAGGAGGCTGACAAAGGTGGCGAGTTGTCCGTGGACACTGCCAGAAAGTTCCATAGTCCTGATAAGAGATGACACAGTGTCTATCAGCCGGCTCAGCTCTGATACAGGTCCACAGATGTCCTTGGGAAGGGAGCGGGTAGGGGAGGGGGAGCAGAGCAGAGCTTCTTGTTCATATAACCTCCAGGAGAAATTTGAGATTGTTGGCCTAAGGGTTAGGGATCAGGTTTAGGACTAAGGTGTGAATTGAGGATGGGTTAGGTTTAGGGTTAGATATCTACTGGTAATGGTTAGGTTTAGGGTTAGATATGTAATGGTAATGGTTAGGTTTAGGGTTAGATATCTACTGGTAATGGTTAGGTTTAGGGTTAGATATGTAATGGTAATGGTTAGGTTTAGGGTTAGATATGTATTGGTAATGGTTAGGTTTAGGGTTAGATATGTATTGGTAATGGTTAGGTTTAGGGTTAGATATGCACTGGTAATGGTTAGGTTTAGGGTAAGGGTCAGGGTTAGGCTAAAGAAATGAATGGAAGTCAATGCAAAGTCCCCATAAAGATAGAAAGACACACATTTGTGTGGGTAAGGTGTGTGTGTTTATAAAGTGTCTGGTTGATGGGGATTATCCTGTTTCCTCCCTTCCTCGCGGGAAAGGCAAGTGTACTCACGGTCAGATAAGAAAAAAAGATGAGCAAATTGGCCCCAGGTGCAGAGAAGAAATAATAAAGATTAGAAAGCTAAAATCAATTACTGACTTTAGAACCATTAACAGGATTTTCAAGTATAAAGAAGCAAAAGAGGAGAAATTCTTCACTCTCTGAAAAGAGGTTTCCAATTTAATTTGACTTAAAGATTACACAGCTTTGTACAAGTGTTAAAGGTTATGTTCATTCATTACTGTATAGATTTTCTACTTTGCCTTAAATTATTAATATAATAATTATGTATATATATATATATATATATATATATAACCTCTGCAAGGATTCTGTCTTTTATGACAAAGCACTTCTACGATGCCCATAATTGTTTCATAAATCATGCTTCAGTTTTTTTCCTCCAAGAAATTAAATCACTTACAATTTAAAACCAAAAGCAATTAAAAGGCCATTAAAGGTTGAAAAGTAAGAAGAGCTCAGATTGCAAACTTATAAAGTCATCACAGCCATGACAATTAAAACATTTACATTCAGATACTGTGTAGAATATTTATTAACTATCAAATTACATATTTAAATCCTGCTTCATAAGACAAAGGCACGTGTGTGTTTGTGTTCCTGTCTGTTTTTTAAAAAAAACCTCGTAAATCACTGGATGCATTTTAATAAGCATTAAAGGTGCCTCTACCATACAGATATATTTTCTACCTGGTTCACGATAGCCACCACTGCCAAAGAACTTAATGAAACAGGTCAGTTTTACAGATGTTGTGCAATAATCTGGTGCAGTAGTAGCTGAGAGTCATCCACAACACATACTTTGGGTGTTACACATTGCACTTTGTTTGAAACTTTAACATTAACTGATGGAAGGACTAACCTGTCTGTTAGCAAAATATCTCATAACCCACTGGATGAATTTTTAGAAGAGTTTTGATCTGGTAGTAGCACAGAGGCCTTCAAAGCACACTCTGAGCAGGACATACTATGAGACTGTGATAACTTTATTTCGTTTGACCAAAAGGGCTATACCTTTATCATTTCTCAACATAAAATGATCTCAGTTTGTCTGGTAAAAAAAAAAAAAAAAAAATAGTGGCGGGTATGTGCAGCTGTGGATGATTAGTTAGAGCAGTCGTCCTCCAATGCGAGAGTTGGGGTTTGAGTCCACCAGCAGTCACATGCCAAAGTGTCCTTGGGCAAGACGCTGAACCCCTCATTGCCTCTGATGTGTGTATGAATGTGATAATCGCTGATTATTCTTTATAGAGATCTAGTAGAGTGCTGTCTGAATGGGTAAATGAGGACACAGATTGTAGTGTAAAGCACTTTGAGTATCTTGATAAGATAGAAAGGTGCTATATACTGTAAGTACAGTCCATTTATCATTTACCATTTGCTCTGTTTTAACCACACTCATTGAAAGCACAGAAGAGTCCAGCATAGAGGTCTGCAACCTTTATGATCAAAGGAGCCATTGTTGCACCTTTGTTCACTAAATTACGATAAAAGTGTCCAGAGCCACTACATCTGTGGTTATCAATTGGTGACCCGTGGGCAGCTTTAGGTTTGTTGGAGTGGGGTTTTGTGGCCAGTATGAGTAAATCAATTCATTTCAGTTTATTTATATAGCAACAAGTCACAACAGAAGTCATCTCAGGGCACTGAACAGAAACATTCATATATAAAAATAATAAGTTAACACTATTTATCTGAGGAGCAGACTGCTTTGAGTTTAACTCTGTTGCAGAACTCTCATCTTGAGCAAGCATGAAGGCGACAGTGGAAAGGAAAAACTCCCTCATGAGGAGGAAACCTTTAGCAGAACCAGGCTCAGGACAAACAGACATCTGCTTCGACATATTATAAAGCTAAAACAGTTATTGATATTTTTACAATTTAAAGCAAAAGAAAACCCAGATTCTTGTAAAGATGAAATAAATAAATACATGTTCTATCATTATTATTTTTTAACCAATTAAAAAAAATAAAATAAAAAAACTATGAACTATGCAGACCTGTGATTTAAAAAAAAAAAAAAAAAAAAAAAAAAAAAAAAAAAATATATATATATATATATATATA
>NC_056503.1:40033813-40052386 GCF_014905685.2 Nematolebias whitei
ATATATAGTGGACAAAATAATAAAATATAGCAGGGCTATTCAACTAAACTGCTCAGGGAGCCCCAGTTTCTGAAAGCCAGCAGCTCAGGGCCTGGATATCCAGCAATATGTAAATAAACCAAGAATTACAAATTTGTTTGTTTTATTGCATTGAATCACACATGCAATAAATGGAACCCAAACCCAGAACCCTCCAAAAAATTAATTTTAATTTTAATTTATTTTTCCATTTTTTATTTTTTTAAGCAAAAGTTAAAGTGAGTATGTTTTACTCCTTGTATTAATTCTAGTATTCACATATTTGCAAAAGAAATGACCAAAACGCTGGAAAAAATGAAAATCGCTAAAACCAGCTTAATTTTTTGTTTGTATAACAACAAATAAAATTCAGTTTTGTTTTAGTTTTAGTCAGATCCTGAAAGAGCCACAGGTTGCAGACCCCTGCAGCAACAATCAGTCTAAAACTCTCAATCTGCCGTGCACTGTATTTTAAGTTAGTCACCAAAATGGAACCAGAACTGTGTTGAAACCCTTGCATGCTTCTTGGGTAGTTTTCAAACTTGTGTTTTTTCTTTGAGACGTCTTTCTTTAGATCAAATATTTGTCCATGAATTTTATTGATTTATTTTTTGCTGCACACAGTTTGTGTTTACATACACAAATAACCGTGTCACCTCAGAACAATGCCGTCCTCCTGGCATGTATTTTCATGCTCCAGGAAGCTGTTTGTCGTCCCACAGCGCTCAGGCACTGGGGTGGTGTAATGTTTGCATCAGGCACTGGATGTGAACATACCTGTCAATTACACAACATCACAATCACAACATCAAGCCCACAAACCCCTCTGTCCTCACCCTCCGCCTCACCACTCCGAGCTGAAGGAATTCGCTGCTTGATTGCGAGTGATGGCAGAGCGTGTTGCAGCAGGTGAGGGCAGGGGTTGTTGTTGGGAGAGAATTAATCTGGAGCTGTCGTTTGCGTACGGCGGTGTCGGCCTGCTGTCTCATTCCTCCCAGGCAACCCCACAATCACTCTGAGTCACCTCGGATCCAATACTTTCCTTCTATAATCACAGACGAGCAGCAGTGATGAGCTGCTTTTGTGCTACACTTTAAATTCCACTCAGTGTTCACGTCTCTCCATTCATGATTGCAGGAAATGATATCTTGTCTTTGTTCTTCGATGTCCCTCATTGTTCCGGAATGTCCTCACAGCTAATAAGTGTCTCTTGTCGTTTGGCTGACAAGTGTTGTCAAAGCAGTGATGTGTGAGATGCCTATTTATTAGATATGCTGTAAGTTGTTTGTTAAAGGGCTTTATGTTGAGCTGTGAACGGCAGCACAGTCAGAACTAACAGATGGATTGAAAAGTTTCGGCTTTAATGCTTCAGCTCACTGCTAAACGGCGATGGTGGACAATAAAGCAGTTGCTCTTGAAGTCTGATACCAAAGATCTCATTTACCACTGGGTGATCATAATGAAATTTGCAGAAAGTAATCACTGGATATATATTTACTATTGATCAACTTTTGGAGTTACCATTCAAGATGGCTACCATAAAATGGCCTCTGAAATACAGTAGTTCCTCACTACTTTGCGGTTCGTTTTACATGGACTCACTTTATCGCAGTTTTTCAAAATAAGATTGGACATGACACACGGCTGATTGATGGATGAGCCGCACGATCAGCATGGGATTTTTATTTGAAATTAATTATTTTAAATTATTTAGCACCTGCTACACATTTGTGCAGCCCACACTGCAGGAGAAACTTCCTCCTGCAGCTCCTCCTTCCTCCTTTGTTGATCTCCGTTCTGCAGCATAGAAGTGGGCATGGCCGAGAGTACAGAGTGCAGCTGGAGGCAGAGAGCTGAAATCATGACATGCTGTGCCTTTTCTTTTAGAGCGTTTAGAAACATTGTTTAGAATATTGCAAGAGAGCAGGAAGGGTATATATATATATATATATATATATGGGTGCACCGATTGCAGTTTTCTGGCCGATCACGATTTCTAAAAAGTCTGACCTGCCAATTCCGATTTTGGCCGATACCGATTTTGTTTTATATGTGTCAATGTCAGGTGTTGTAAGGTCACAATGCACCTTCAATTTTCCAATATTATTTTGTTGAAAACCAGACCCTTGAACAATATCCTAGAAACAATACAAACTTGTTTTAATTGGCCATGATGTAGTGCTCTGAAATATAAATGAAGTTCAGACAATTGTTGTTAAAACAAACAAACAAACAAAAAAATCGGTTAAATCAGTTTCTCATGCAAGTGTCGGCCAATTTCCGATTTCCCAAAATTAAGGAAACCGGGACCCACCCCTAAGGCCAAAACAAAAAGTGGTCACACACTAATATTTTGTTGGACCGCCTTTAGCTTTGATTACATCATGCATTCGCTGTGGCATTGTTTTGATAAGCTTTTGCAATATCACATGATCTATTTCCATCCAGTGTTGCATTAATTTTTCACCAAGATCTTGCATTGATGACTAGGAACAAGGCATGATGGGTGCATCACTTCACCTGCCTCTCTTCTTACCCTGATGCGCCCATCACTCTGGAACAGGGTAAATCTGGACTCATCAGATCACATGACCTTCTTCCATTGCTCCAGAGTCCAATCTTTATGCTCCCTAGCAAATTGAAGCCTTTTTTTTCTGGTTACCCTCACTATTAGTGATTTTCTTAAGGCTACACAGCTGCTCAGTCCCAGTCCCTTAAGTTCCCGTCACATTGTGTGTGTGTGGAAATGTTCTTACTTTCACTATTAAACACAGCCCTGAGTGCTACTGTTGTTTTTCTTCGATTTGATTTCACCAAACGTTTAAGTGATCGCCGATCACGATCATTCAGAATTTTTTTCCGGCCACATTTCATCCTCAAAGACGATGGGTCCCCACTATCCTTCCAGTTTTTAATGATGCGTTGGACAGTTCTTAACCCAGTTGTAGTAGTTTCTGCGATCGACTCTTCTCAAACAGACTGACATCTTTTCCACGACCACGCGATGTGTCTTTCAACATGGTTGTTTAAGAAATGAGAAGCAACTCATTGCACCAGTTGGAGTTAAATAACTTGTTGCCAGCTGAAAGAAAATTGCCCATGCAGTAATTATCCAATAGGAGGCTCATACCTATTTGCTTAGTTTTTTTTTTCTGTGATTAGATGTCCTCCAAAAACAACTATAACTCAGTCCATTTTTGCAAATATTGAGCTAAAAGCTGATGTGGTAGTAGCTGAGAATCATTCACAACACATACTGTGAGCATTGCATCTTACACTATTATATGAGATTGAGATCAAGGAATTCATTACAACTTTAGAGTTTCTTCTCAATCTGCTGTTTTTAATCAAATAATCATATTTGGGCAAAAACTATTTGCACTAATATTTATTACAAGACATTTTTAGTAGCATGTGGAGCTGTTTAATCAGCAAACTTAATGTAGTATTTCCAGGCATTTATTAAACCAGATGAACATCTGCTTCCTGCCAAGAGTGATTGTTCTCAAGGGCTTTCAAGGAACATTTGTTGTAAATTATTCAACAGAAATCTTTTTTTTAATATGTAGACAGATTTTCCATTCAAGGCTCCAGCTGAGGCGAATCTGCGACCTTCTTGCTACGTGGTGACAGCACTAACCACTGCTGTGCCACTCATGTTCTTCAGGTGTCTTTTTTTTTTAATATATTAAAATAAAATGGAAACTATCCTTTAAAGAAAAGTATTCAAACCCTTTCCACTGGCGCCCATTGTTAACTCCAGTATCTTTACAGATGTCTTCCTGGGGTTTCAGGACCTGTAAGGTCTAACAGTTGGTTTTGTCTGAGTAAAATTGTTGCAGAAGTTCGGAGAATTGTCAGCATACAAGAAAATATTCTGTGCATGCAGAGATCTGAGGACTGATGCAAATAAACTTGTGCATCTTTAAAACATTTATAGAGTACAAGAGGACTGAAGACTAAATTATTGTAAAACAGAAAAGGTTTGGAGCAAACTACAGACTTACTGGATCCTAATCATGTTACGTGTCACCCAATGCATTCATCAAACATGTAATTAGGGCAACAGTCCCTGACCTGGAATTACTTTTTGGAAATGGGAGAATTAGAGAAGCACCTTACAAATTAAACCTTTAAGGAGCCGGCAGATCAAGAGGTTTTGGCCAAAAGGCGACTAATCCATTTTCAAAATTTCTGACCTGATGAAGCAAAGATTGAAAATATTTGTCTATATGTTAAGGAAAACAGAAAACATTATTAATCATGATCAATTCTCAAGTATCCTTACTTATTAATACTCATTTAGTCACAATCTGAGAGAATAACGGCCAACTAAAGACAATAAAAGCATAAAATATGGAGTAGCCTAATCTTGATAGGATTTTTTTTTTCCCATTAATGTTTTGAATGCTCTGCCTGGAGGAAAAGTTTATAATTTTAAAAGATAAAATTACGATAAAAGGTTGTTAATAAACCACACATTGGCTTCAGGAAGGTACTGTAAAATCCCTGTAGTGCATAAAATGAACAAGGTAAGATCTCTGGAAAAAAAAGTTTTTTTGTGTGTTTTATCCAAAAAGTTCCATATTTCCCCTCTTTGCTTTATTATTAAAAAATGTATGCATGCGTAAAAATGATAACGTTCTAAAAACAATGTTTACATTACAATGTGATAGTTACAACAACTCAATATGAATTATGGCATGTTTGGGTCATATTAATGTATATATTTGTGGAAATCCATACTAATATAGATAAAAAAATTATTTGAAGCTTGTTATTTATGCCTCTTGCATAGCATATTGTTTATTGAAGAGCTATTATTTCTAGTTTATGCACAGCTTCTTTTTTTTTAACAAAAAACATTTTAACCCATTTTTGTTGCAAAATTCTCTCTTTGTGTTTAATTGCAGTTAGGGAGAAAATATTTAATGCTGTATTGAAATAACTAACGTGTGAAATGATATCAGTTCATTATGGGTCCACATTTATGATCTAGTCACAAAAAAACAACAAAAAAAAAAACAATGTCAAACACAAAGATGAGCAGGTATTTACATTCACGTGTATTATTTTGACACACAAAAAAACAGCTGTGAGATAACATGAGCCGCTCTTCAGATAACGGCAAAGCGAAGCTCCGGAAAGAAGTGATAATTTCGAACATCTGCCCGTGATCTCTGGTATGACGAGAATCTAAGATTGAATTCACAAAGCAGCGCAGATATTGAGACAGACTGTGGTATTGCTGGAATGTTTTTAGATGGAGTTGTGCATTGAATTTGTCTGTTGCCACAGCTCGGTACAGTTCGTGTTGCATAAGAGGGCTGCATCAAAAAGCACAAACGAACACCATGAATGCAGCGTGATGGTAATATTTTCACTCTAGAAGGTGCAACTAAATCACTTCGCTCTCTTAACAAACTCGCTCTTGTTCTGTGTAAAAATAACACGCTGTGTTGCTGGCAGGCAAACCTGCCACATGTTTCAGCAACACAGCTGGCTCTATTCTCTTCCCCCCACTTTAATCTCAAGATGCCACAGGAGGAACACAGGTACTTCAAAATGTCTTTCATCTTGACAGCAGTGTTCAAACCCTTGATAAGGCCAAAAGGGGGAGAAACTAGTGAGATGACAACTCGGCGTATTTTTGTCTGTGCACTGTAAAACATCCACCACTGTTCAATAAAAGTGTGTGTAATAACTGCTTAAGTCAGGGGTGTCCAAATGTTTTCATTTGTGGGACAAAAACTATCAAGACTAAAGGATTCGTGGGCCACAAAAATGTGAATTTGACTCTCAACGTGAACAATATTTTGGGGAAAGTATAAACGTTTACTAATTTTTGTGGGGAAAGAGTTTTAAATTGTTGTAAATCCAAAACATTAAAGCCTCATAAACACTAAGTTTATATTATTCTATTTAAAAGGATTTGATTTGTTTGCTTGTGTTTGGAAAGTTAATTTTAGTCTGTTCTCAGCAACAAAAGCGTAATATGAGTACCATATGTTCCAGTGTATTAGTTGCTTCGGAGTGTAAGTAGCATCAGTCAAAAAAAGCATCACAAAGAGAAAAAAAACATATATGTCACTTTGGTATATAAGCCACATTTATTATGTGTCACTGCTGACCCATCGCATTTATTATGCGTTTATTTAATGGTCAAAACTTCGGTGAAAACCTGTAAGTTGCAGGATTTACCATTTTTAAACTGCAGTTGTGGGCCACACAAAACCACTCCAAGGGCCGCAAATAGCCCTCGAGCCGCACTTTGGACACCAGTGACTTGAGTAAAACCAAAGACTTTACATTGCTTGAAGGAATGCATGTCGCGCTGCTTTTCACGCCACTGTTTTAGTTGCAACTTTATGCACAATCTAATGCAAAGTCATGAGATGTCACACTCGTGTTATGTGCTGCTTATGACTCAGCTATTTCCACGTCAAATTTTAGCTCATTATCTGTAAAACTGACCGAGTTATAGCCATTTCATGTGTTGAAAAAGGCTGATTAGCTGCGATGGCCTTCTTTAATTGAATTCACTCCACAGTTTATCAGTTGAAGACATACATGCAAAGGGTAATTTCTGAAATTGTCATTATAACTTGTCCAATGGGTCATCAGAGATGTTGCTAACAGACAAATAGAGCTGCTGCCAAAAAGATGTATGCTGGTTTACATATGTTGTAAATGACTTATAGCTATAACCATTCCAAATTTTAACACAATAGTTGTAAAATAATTTAATTGTAACATATTGCAAACATACTGTATTTATTATTTATTGAACATGTAGTTTGATAGAATAAGCAGACAGAATACCCACCCTAACCAGAATAACCACTGTAATGCCACTTTAATTGGGGATATGTGACTTTATATGTGCTGCTGATTATCCATGCTGCTGATTTATTGCCTTTAAGCTGCTGTATTCATACCCACCTGCTCACAACAGACTCGTGTTCAAGCTGCTGTTTAATACACCATATTATATTACATTATTATTCTAGTGTATCTCTTAGCTCTTTGTATACTGTTTCTTTTTATACTTTATATATTTTTTTGTTGCTATTTTTGGGTGTAACAGGGACCTTGAGTACACATTTTTGTTCCACCTCATGTACTACATGTGATGCGAATGACAATAAAGAACCTTGATTTACATTTTAATGTTAAAATCGATATAAGTAATAATTTCGATTTTAGAATGTTTAACTGCACATTTTAACATTGTGGTTTTAAAAGAATGTGAATTCATATAGCTTCCCAAGGATAAAATAAAAATATTTAATTTTCCTAGTATATCTGCTCTGATTCTAGCACAGTTCAGTCTAAAAATAAAAGTAAACCTTCCTTATGGTTAAAGAGTAACATACGGTATATTTATTACATGGTCATGTTAGATAAATATGAGTTAAGGTGATTCATTTTCTACATTGAGGTGTGTCTAGTTCGTTAATTAAAGTTACCAGTGTCACCTTCGTGAAACACAGACCAGAAGAAAACCAGATAGTGTTTTAAATGGATAAAATGTTGTAATAAGTGTGTATTTATCGAGCTTGGCTGGAGATTAATAGTTAACTCTCAGAATTATTGTGTAACCTTCACTGTTGCACTCCTTTAGCTGTGAACACCTGTCAGTCTAATGCACTTCCAGCTCAAGTGAAGTGTGGGCAGACTTAGAAATCATCATTTTTATCATTCTGTAAATCAGCCAAAAACTGGCTGTAATATCCTCGTCCTCACACATGAGCCCGTTTGTGAAGAGGAAGCCCCGCCTGCTGCTTCTGGGTCTTGGTTATCCATCTCTGGGAGTTGGATTGTAGCTTGTATTTGTCTCCCTGCTACAGTTTTGTTGTGGGTAGTAAAGATACATGCTTTAAAAAAAATCTGCAATCCTTGTTAACATAGACATGACACTAGGGCTATGGGAACTGGGGGTGCTGAGGGTGCTACAGCATCCTCTCACTGATGAAAAGATATAACATTAAAAAAAGGAATGAATGAGCGAGTAAACAAACAAAACACAAATTCATATCCACTTGTCATATAAGTGTTTAATCCTATGATATTCTTATAATCATGACATAATGGGGGACATTAAATTCCAGTGTGGTGTCATCCCTGTTTGGGTACATTTTGTTTCACTTTCCATGTTCTCACACCACCTATGGTGCCGTGGTTATGGATGGCACATGTTATAGACTGAGGTGTGTAAATTAGAGCACCTTCTGCTTTAAGCATAGTCCCAACTAGTGAAAACCTACAAGCACCAGAATGACCCTAAACATATTCTTAATGGTCACAGTAACATTTAGATTTTGATTTAAATTAAATAATGAGCTCTGGCAAACAATACAATTTACCTCCAGCTTCAGTACCAAGCAGCAACGGCTGGTCAGTTAGTGTAAAACAACTTTTTTAAATGTTCAGTGTTCTCCTTTAGTTTGTGTTATCCTTCCCTTCCTGCTGCTCTTCATTTTAACTCCCACCCTTTAAAGCAGCATAAGAGTTTTTCATGCTGTATTTTCTGGGTTATCCTGTGAGAACGTCCAGCTGTGACTGAGATGAACTGTTTTTACTCCCTCTGGCCTTGGACTCTCCACCTCCACAGACCTTTATCTGTTACACTTGTTCTCACTGGTATTTTTTTTTTGGTGGGGGGGGAGATTTCCATTGGTGGTTTTTTTTTTTGTTGTTTTTTTTTCCACTGCAAACTTTGTTTAAAACAATATTTTATAACCATCCTGATCAGCATTTGTCCAATGGAGACAAACTGTATATTGCACTTTTTTTTTTCTAAAGACAACATATTTAGGCAGCACGGTGGCACAACTGGTAGAGCTGCTGCCTCTCAGCGAGCAGGTCCCTGGTTCAAACCCCGGTCCAGGGGCCTTTCTGGGTGGAGTTTGCATGTTCTCTCTGTGCATGCGTGGGTTTTCTCCGGGTACTCCGGTTTCCTCCCACAGACCAAAAACATGCATGTTAGGCTGATTGGTAACTCTAAATTGTCCCTAGGTGTGAGTGAGAGAGTGAATGGTTGTTTGTCTCTATGTGGCCCTGTGATGGACTTGCGACCCATCCAGGGTGTACCCCGCCCCTCGCACAGTGATTGCTGGACATGGGCACCAGCGACCCCCGTGACCCAAAATGGAACAAACGGGTAAAGATAATGGATGGATGGATGGATGGATGAACATATTTGAAAATATAAATTACTTCTACACCAACAAGAACATTAAAATGACATTCACTTTGCACAAAAACAGACAACATAATGAAAGAATGGCATGTTACATGCACTCATTGAACCAAACATTTATTGTGTGAAAGCTGTTTTCTTAATGGGGTATTCTGTATTGATTTTTTTTTTTTTTTTAATATTTATCTGTTTTAACTCTGTATTATATCTTAATTTTAGCTGCATAGTATCAGTTGCCAGTATTTTTATTCTAAATTCTACAGCTAGTACCCCAAAAATAAACCCTTCAGATTTTCATTTACTAAAGTGCTTATGTCTAAAAATCCTGAAACCTGAAGAATAAGACTCATTTAAAAAGCGTAAGCACCCTGGAGGAGGCATCCTAATTAGATGCCTGATCCACCTTTACTGATTCCTTTTGATATGGAGGTGCTTTTATTTCTATACCGAGCTCCCCTCCATGATAAAGCTCCTCACCTTATCTGTAAGGTTGAGCCCGGCCACCCTACGAAAGAATCCCATTTCTGCTACTTGTATCTAGAATCTCGTTCTTCCTGTCATAATTCATGACCATAGGTGATGGTTGAAACGTGACTAAACCAGAGCTTTGCCTTTCGACTCAAATCCTTCTTCGCCATGACAGACTAGACTAATGCCTACATTACTTCAGGTGAGGCTTGCTCCATCAAACCATTGTTTGTGAACAAGACTCATAAAGAATAAGGACAATCTAAATTCACATTTATTCGAAAGGCAACATAAACAAGTGTCTAGTCTATAAACATACCAGTACATGTTGAGTGATTCTTCTTTTTATCTGGATGATAGACCAGAGTTGTCCTATTCTGATACTCGAGGACCACTGTCCTGCAGGTTTCACTTGTTTTCCTGCTCTAACACACCTGATTCAATGGTTGAATTATGTCTTCATATTCTACAGAAGCTTTTTAATCACCCATTGATTTAAATATTGTTGTGCTGGAGCAGCAGAGAAACATCAAAAACATGCAGGATAGTGGCCTTCGAGGACAAGGACTGGACACCCGTTTTAGACCACAAGATTTAAATTAGTTTGTATGTGTTTTTTAATTGCATTTTATAGTTTTTGGGAAAAAAAATTGTACCATTTGTTTGATTTTACATTACGTTTTATTATCTTATTGTCTGACTTAATTGTGAAGTGCTTAGCTATACTGCGGTCATTTTAAAATGTGCCATGTAAATAAAATTGCCCTAAAAATGACCTTTCACTTCCTGAGGATAGATCCTTGTTCATGAGCCCCTGATTCTCACTGAACGTAACCTAGCTGAGCTAAAAATAAAACAATGAAACGCTCAGCTCGTTTCATTTCCAGCACTAAATCTTTTGCAGAGATAAAATATTGTGCTTCATTAAATCACTTTGCATCTTTCCTCTTATTCAAAGCATTCCTCAACCCTGTGTTCTGAAGTAGTTTTGAACAGTGGGTCACAACTGTGGTTGACCCTGCTCCCTCACAGTCCTTCCACTCAGTCTGTTCATTAGGCCCAAAGATTCATTTCACCTTGTTCTTCTTACAGTGCCAACCACTGCTGCTCTGCACTCCCCTCGCCCGCCCCTTTCTCCTCCCCTTTCCATCGCTCAACAAGTACACATTCTCCCTGCTCTTACACATATTCTGAATGGTGTAGTCCCTCCAAGCTGATCAGCCTTACAACTATCAAGGAAATGCATGAAGAGGTGGGGGTGATGGCAAATGTGTCCAAATAGACGTATAGTGCAGTTTCTAAGGGCGGTGAGTTCCACATCTCTCTCTTACAAGACTCTGCCCTGCTGCTACTCTTTTGCCATGTTCACAGTGACACTGTTTGGGCAACACGCACATTTTTCACTCATCAGGTAAGTCTTCTTTTTAAATTTTTGGGACTGACTTTTGTCTCTTGGTGACCCAGGGAGATTCTTCAGACTGACTTCATTGTCTCTGTCAGTGAAGAATCCAATGAAACTTGTGAAGTCACTCTTTGCTAATCACACCTAGCTGAGTTTGAGTATTATACTCTATATGTTGTTTCTACATGAGGAGACATGTTCAGGACCTTTCTGTGGAAAAGTGGAGTAGATGCTTAAAAAAAACCCCCTCATGAATAAGTTGTGGTCTTGCCTCGGCAGCCAACACACCCGGTTAATTTTCACTCTGCGACTTCTTCTTTTCATTTAAATCAGCCCTGCATTCATCTGAGAATAATGAGACCCTCTTTGCATACTTTTTTTTTTTTTGAATGAGGAGCTCTAATCGCCTGTACACTTCAAAATCACCATGAAGAGGCACACTTTACTGAAGATGCCAGGCAGCAGCAGTTTACCTTTTTATAGAATCTTCCAACACGTGTACAGACTGTAAATCTAGAGAATACACATTCATTGATAATTTATGCTATTTGGTCTATGCTCTAAAGTCAATTATTTTAATATTTGTATTAGTATTTGTCCGTCAAGTCAAGTATCTCAAGGCCAGAGTGAAGTCCCTGCCAACTTCAGCTTACTCACAAAAACTTTAGAGACCCATGTGTGCAAAAATACACAATTAACTCTCTGTTATCTAGTACTTTCACTATATCATAGGACATATCTATGTCTTTCTGTCAGACAGTACAATCTTGTGTTTTTCTGTTAGAACATGAGGGTTAGAACATGCTGATTGGAGACAGCAGGTCTCCAAGTCATGTTTATTCTGGAGAGTTTTAGTTTCAGTTGCACTCTTATCTAAAATATGTTTGCTGAAAAAAACCCCCTATGTGGTTGAATAAGATGATAAGCCTCGGTACAGTCGCGATAACGCAGTTGTTTGATTTTCCATGTGTGCTTTGGGTTGATCACTAACGTCCAAGGTGAGTTTTGAAGAATGGCGTAATGAAGGGGTGAGGGATGTTAACCACTACCGATCAGAATAATCTTTTGCTATAAAGTGTTGTAAATCACCAAATGTGGAACAACAATCAGGCTCTTCTGTGCGGTGAAGTCACTGCTCGTGTGTGAAACGAATCCAGACTTGAAGAGTTCAGCCTGAGCCTGATGTTGAGTTTAATTCCATGTTCATGACTTCACGGCATGTAATCAGTCCATTTGTATCGTACATGCTGTGGGTTTGATGATCACAAAGGGGAAAGATCTGCAGAAAAGTTCCAAGAATTATGTAACATTTTGGTGAATCTGTTCTGTGGATTGTGGAAATTATCAAATAACAATCTTCTGTTTTTGTTCATTTCAGATCTTCTAGTTTGTCGACTATAATTTGGAACAAAAGATGCCTGTCTTGCATATCAAGCATAAGTACCAACCTGAAGATTTATGTTTTGCATTATGAGAAGCTATAGAATAAAATGCCAATGGAAGCTCCACAAGTGGTGAGTGTGGAGGAATGTCCACCCTGGAAAACTTTACACAATATGGCTTTTTCAACTCAAGAGTCGTCAGTAGAAAGTGCTGCTACTTCAGCTAATGGCTCACCTGATCACAGAGAGGACAGTCCTATTACTGAAGACCAAAGCTTGATGGTAAAACCAGATGAGGATTTACCAAACCTTAACAAGGGTTGTATTTGTGACAGTGTGGAACCTATGGTGACTGTGTTCTTTCGAGAATCTAAAGGAGCCCTTGGAGACAAAGCTCTTAGCTCAACTCAGCTTGTAGACAATGTGTCTGTATCCACTGCTTCCATTAAAAAGTCTTGTTCTAGATGTCCACCTCCTGCTTTTGCAGCAGACATCCAGACAAACCAGACTGCTCAGAAGCCACCTGCCCTTACTCTAAACTGTAACTCTGAATGTACAAAAAAAGATTTCAAGAAGTTGGAACCTGTTTCAAATGGACCCATATTCAGTCTAGACTCCAATTCTGCCCCTGTGGTCCCTGCTGAATTTGTTCAGGGAGATCTGGATCATGTCGTGAGGCAAAAACAGAGCACCATTACCTTCTCAGAGAACACCTGCTCCTCCAGCGCCAGCAGCCATGTTTTTAGCTACGAAAGTTCTGATGACGGAGAATCGTCCCAGGATGGGGAGAAAGAAGACGACGATGACGATGTGTTCGTAGAGCTGCCGTACAGTGAAGATTTTTTCATAAGCCCCAGTCGAAAAAGCACAGACATGAACAAACAGAGGAGGATCTATTGTGTGGGTGCACAAGAAGTTGATCGCACTTTAAGCAGCTCGGGTTATGAGGCAGAGGCAGAAACAAGCAGCAAGGAGGTATGCTGATGTTTAGCATATTGTTATGTTTAGTTTAGTACACTGAGATGATATATATATATATATATATATATATATATATATATATATATATATATTAATATATATATATATATATATATATATATATTAAAGTATACCGACTATTTCAAATTTGATCGAGTGAAATGCAGATTCAGGAGAAATTCAAACAGCTGTTTGCTCTAGTTGTACTCCCTTGGTTGTGTTTTGACAGGGCCCAGAAAACCACATTAGTGCTGATCTTTACCTTCCATTACTGAACCTTCTCCCTGTTGTCCTCCCTTTTCTGCAAGATCTGTTCTGATGTTCGTTTCACACAACCTCTACCCTGACTGAAACCTCTTCTCCCTGCTTTTTATTGGCCATTTTAAAAGCTTGCATCAACATTCTTAAACGTGCTGTAATCTATTATATAAAGGCTCTGCTACTGCTGGAGGGAACATGCTTCGCCACACATACCTGCTGTGCTTTTCGTAACACCCAAGGTTAATGCAATGGTGGATATTTACTTATTTGTCTGGTGGTAGGATGTTGAGGTAATCCTGGCTTTACATGCTGAATGGCACTCTGCTTCGAATGGGTTGTTTTGAAGAAGAGTTGAAAAATGCTGGGAATCCAGGGAGGGTGTTTATGAAAGGAGTGCATGTTTCTCATGCTGTCACACCACAAACCATGTTGTTTGGTAAAGTCAGAGGTGTGCTTCACATTATGCAAAGTACAGTGGAACAAAAGTTAGATTTCTATTGTTTCTTCTGTGGAGATAAAATCTTTCCCGAGACCATTTCAACAATTTATAACAGCAAAATGTTGCTTTTATTTCAGCTGCTCCTTTCTTCAGGGGTCGCCACAGCAAGTGAACTTTTCACAAAGGATTTGGCAACTTTATGACACAATTCCTGATGCAGCCTGTGCTTGAACCTGCAGTGCCTCAAAATTACAAAACTGTGACACTGACCGACAAGTTACCACAGCTCCCAACACAGAACAGATCCACATTGTCCTTTTTATAGACAAAACTCAAAACAGTGTTGACTATACTTAATAAAAAATTGTTTAACTAATAAAGAGAACTTCTGATTTCAGATTTCCTCAGCTAAAGTTTGAGTTTAGATTTAAATACAGAAACATTAAGGTTTATCTTTTTATTTAGTTTGAACATGGGAGTACAATTTCTTTATTGGAATGGGATGTAGCTGCAGTTGTCAACAGTAACCATATGAGGGCACCATCTGCATAAAGTTTTCAATCTGTCTTCTCCTGTCTCCAGTTTTAATTGAGCTCGCATATGACTAAAAATATCTATAAGCACGTGTTTTTAAGCCCTCTTCTCTATGTTCACATGGTGCATTGCATCTCAGGATGCTACGAATGTAATTTATTCCTCCAAGTAGCCAGGTAGCCCTTGCCCTTTCGCATGACTGGCTGCTACATTTGGATACCTCCATGGTGATCTCTGGCACTCTCTCTGTGGGTGGCAAAGACCAGGCATCGAGCCCAGAGCTCACGCTCTTAACTCCTCATTTCCATGTCAAAGCTGCTATGTTGGGATTCACAATGTAGCCAATTTGTGCTGATAAAGTTATAGTCGGCTCACTTTTTTTTTGCTGTCTCCAGAAGATAACATCAATTAATTTATCTCAAGGGATGACTCATACCAGCTCAGTTCCCATGGTGTTTGGTTTAGGCACAACAACCAGGGCCAGATTGAGGAGAAAAGCACAGAGATGAATTAAGGGAAGCGTCTCACTTGAGCGTCAAGTCCTCTCTGGAATTTGTCTCATTCTAAGTAGAAGTGTCCACATTCCCAAACAACACCTTGAGGGGATGTTGCTGAAAAGAGACAGTACGAGTGTGTTCCAGATTTGGCTTGTGCGTGAGCCAGAATGGGTCATCTGTTTCTTGGATTGTTGTTTGTCGCACACAAGGGGTTAATTAGCAGTCTGGCTCACGAGAACTTCAAGTTCCTCTTATATGTTTTCAGTCATTTGGTGTGGAATGTTGAGCTTGTTTTCCCCAGCAAACATCTTGCATCATTTTTGTGTTTCCCCTTCTTGCTCTTGCTTTGAAGCATTAAAATATTCACACATGCTCTCGGTGTAGTTTCACCATGTTTTTAGTTTATAAACATTCACAAAGGATTCATCTCCATTACTCTCGTCTCATGTCTTAAACGGCTTAATTTGTCCTTCTCTTTACAGAGGACAATAAAAGTTATTTTTATTTGTAAGACCGACAGAGGATTGAGCTCTCTAAGTTTACTGATTCAGTGTCAAATATTTTACATTCCCTGGTCAGCATCGTGCTGAAAATACCAATATAGCAAAGCAGGGAGGCTTTATTTTTTCCTTTGGGTGACACAGGATGATCCTTTAGACCTCACAGGTCAGCAAAGAGATTGGTCCGATTTAGATCATTCCTATGGATTGACTGGGAAGAGGCACTTTCACCTTGTGCTCTGTGTTGTCAGCTGATCCTGGGTGGTCAGCAGACTGAGTGGTGCCTCGTGTCTGGTCTGGTAATTCCTCATAATTAAGACAAGATGCAAAGTGCTAATTTATCAGTTCCTGTATAGGAATAGTACAGGGATATTAAAATATTAAATAAAGTCTTCAAAAATGTTTCTTTTTTTAAATATACTTTCATTTCAAACTGTTTGGAGCAAGTGGAATTTATACAATAAAGTAGTCCCTCACTTATCACAAGGGTTGCGTTCCAGATACCCCCGCGATAGGTGAAAATCCACGAAGTAGGGGTGTTATCTTTAATTTAGTATTTATATATATTTTGTCTTTATAAATCCTTCCCACACTTGCATGTTCTTAACAATGTTCTAAACTCTTAAACCTACATAATTTTAACAACATATGTATATGTACTGTACCGTACTGCAACATTTTACATGGGTACTCACCATGAAGATACTACTACAACTTGAAAGATGAGTTCAGCGTCAGGATTATTTGCGAATTTCCTGCCAGTTCTGTGAGCTTCATAGATACATCGTTACTTCTGACTTTGCGTTGCAAAACTACTTTTTACTACATCGATTTCTCCACTAGTGTTTGCTTCCCCCCCATTGGTGTTCCATGAATTTCAGCAGAAAGCAGCGGCCGGAAGCACTGTTGGCTTCTGGGCCTTGCAGTTCTTTTGACTTGCGTTACAGAGTAGGCTTACCGAAAGAAAACTACAAAATGGTGGCACCTGTCCAAAGTATTTTTTTTGTCTTTGTTTTGTTTTTTTGTCCTATTGGTTGGTTCCCACTCCCGTTAACTTTCTATCCCGTACCGCCCCAATCATGTGAGTAATATTAAAGTTGACAATTATGTGTCGTGTACAATCTTACATTGAAAACTTGTGAAAGAGTGAGTCTGCGAAAGTTGAACCGCGAAGTATCGAGAGACAACTGTATTTAAAGAAATATGGTTTATTATCTAACAGTGAAGTCTTGAACTGGCAGCAGAAACTTGTCCTGTCTTATCTGATTTTATTTTCTCATTACAACACAGGAGTCTCCACAGGTCAAATCTCCCTGGTCAGAGTCAATGAGCCAACTAATGAAGAAACTGGACCAGCTTAATCAGGACATAGAGGAAGCTCTGAGTGCAAACTCATCACCGTCAGACACACCGTGCACCCCCCACAAGGAGCTGGTAAGAATTTGCTCACATAACCTGATGCAATGTGTGAAATCACATTATTTAATCCTATATTTCATGTACATATTTGACATATTTTAGTATTCTGTGTAGTGAGTTTCAACTCATTTAGATCTAATGAACAATGTTGGTAGCACTTGTGTCCACTTTCAGGGTCCGTTTCAGATCTGAATGGGTTAAATCAGCATTTGGACCGCAGCTTTTCCACTTTCAATGCTTTATGGTGTCTGCATTGTCACGGTTGATGGTGTACACATTCCTGTGAAGCCTATGCTGCATACTTAGTCATGCCTTTTAAACGTCCTTAAATCAATTTAGTTTGCTCTTTGGAGAGAAAACATCTAGAGGGATTATTCAGCTGTATGAGCAGCAGGTGTTCAACATTTTTTGTGCTGGTTTGTTTTCTGATAGTGTTGCTCATTACTGTATGTTCATTTTTTTTAAAAAGGGCATATGGATGTAAGCATTAGTTTAATATTGTATGATGAATTAAAGCATTTTGACTTTTCTATGTTATGTAATTTTTGAGATATAATGATGCATTCTGTAACCAAATTCCATTTGTCAGGCCATCTTAAAATGTCTGTGCCTCTTAGTCTGTTTTATGATGCAGTCCACATATTAGAGCCTTCAGTCAGAGGAGTGCAGCAGGAACAGACAGCTATTGTGTTTTCGATGTTGCAACCAGGGCCATGCCACTCTGTTCCCAAAAAGAATCTTTCTTATAGTGGCGTGTTTCATGAAATATCCCACCACAGTTAGCACTCATGAACAAAAGTGGCCTTTTGAGCTCCATATGCATGTACAGCACAGAGGAGCTGTTGTAGTGGAAGAGAGCTTGTATGATTTGGTCTATTAAGAATGGTTCCGAGAGGCTTACATGCCTCCTAGGCATCTGCATAACCATCCCAGGCATTCACTATTACTTGCCTTAACTAACGACAGGCAATTGGCCAAGACGAGACATCTTTACTGAGATATTTGACAAGGTCACAATCTCTGTCCTCTCAAAGGAACATCCACGGATACAGGCTTCTTTGTGCTCATCTGTCAAGCTGAATTGAGAGTGGAGACTTCACTTCTCCAGCCGCTGACCTCAGCCCGTTGTTTTTTTTTTTTCCCTGGCCACCGTTGAGTCTTTCCTGTCCTTGTCTCTTCAACCACACAGATACAGATCCAGTCTCAATTGTTGTTGTTGTGATGTTGTTGCAGTGGGATGGTGTTTCAAAGCCCACACTGAGCCAAACCCTGAATGACAAAGCTCTTCAAGGACTAGATGAAAGGGATTGCCAGAGTCGAGATAAATCTTCTGCTTATCGCAGCTCCTCAACGGGAATAAAAACCAGAACCAAGAAGACAGTAAGTTTCTTTAGAATCCTTTAAGCTGTCAGCAGTTTCAGATTTTCTACCAATATGCAATAATGTTATTCCAAAGTTCCTATATATATA
>NC_056503.1:40052786-40150829 GCF_014905685.2 Nematolebias whitei
ATCAGAACAGAATCCAAACCTACGCACAAGGATATTTGCCTGAACATAGATCATACATAGAATATATATATATATATATATATATATATATATATGTTGGTTTTTTTTGTGTGTGTATTTTTTGCCCAATGGTTAAACAACGATCAACTGGTTTTTGTCACTTCAAAGTTTTGCCTGGCTATAGCCATGAAATCTTTGTTTTTGGTCCAAGATACATTAGAAATGCTCAAGGGTATCCAGAAAACTGAGCTAACCAAAAATCATGTAAACATTTTATTTTTCCTTCTTAGATTTATGTCCATCAACTAGAATTTTAAAACTTTAACTGATTAGTGAAAGTAAAGGAGTTAAATAACGAGTGAAAATATATGTTGCAAAGACTGTGGAATGAGTTGCCACTGCATGTCAGGTAGGCTCTCACACTCAGTCTTTAAGTCTTGCTTGAAAACCCATTTTTATTCCCTTGCCTTTGGCACGGTGTGATTTGTTTTGATTCTGTCTGTATTCTACATTATTGGCCATTTAGTTATTATCTGCTGCTATTTGTATCTATATTTTTATTTTATGTTTTCCTGTCCACTGCGCTTGTATGTTGCTATTGTACAGCACTTTGGTTGGCATTGTTGCTGTTTTAAGTGCTCTATAAATAAATTGCTATGGTATGGTATGTAAAAAAATGAATCCTTCTATAACCAGTCATTTAAGTTAGCATTTTCTCTATGTAGCTGCAAATATTTGGTATTTGTGACAGGGATAAAGTCAGCTTAGGTGTTTGGGGACAAGTAGCTCTCCCTTCTGCTAAACAACATATAGAAATGTCCCTATTCAGTTTCTCTAAAAGGAACAGACAACTGAGTGATTTTCAGAATGCAGTGCAGGTTCAATTCAAAGCTTTTCATTCCATCCTTTGTGTTGTCTTGATGGCTCTGTAGCACTGAGATGGTCAACAACTGGTTCAGACCGAACACTGCAAGAACCCAATCAAGGGAAAATACTTTCAGACATATAGCTTATTTAACTTTAACAACAACCTTAAATGGAATGAAAATTGATTCCTTAAGCATATGTCTCTTTGTGGAGCCTCTTGAACATGAAAAGAGCTTTGGGGCAGCTGGGAATCTTCAGAAGAGAGTATTTTGGCTCCAGAGTAACCTTGAGTATAATGAGGTCAGATGTTGTTCAGAGAAGTTGTTATAGAGTGTTGGATATAGTTTTATAGTTATTTTAAAAATCACATATGAGGCTGATCGTTTAGCGTTCTGGAAATAATAAAATGACATAAAATGTCAGGGCAGTAGTGTTTTTGAAAACCTTGGCCCATATGACTCTTTAGTAAGAGCTTTGTAGCCCATATGGAACATCTGAAAGCAGGGTGTGGTAATGCGATACAGTTTGAACCGCTCTCCTGGAGTCCAACTATAAACCAGGTGAACTTGCTCAAACTGGCAGACATGAACTGATGTTTCATAGGGTGATAAATGCTAGCTTTCTTTTTGACCTGCCTCTATATGAACTCTAAAATCTGGAACTTATCTTGTATCTCCTTTGGACCAAATCTCTTGTCATGCGATAATGCCACGGGGGAGATACAAGACATACGTTTGTTTGAATGTTTGTTCCTCGCACCAACATATTTACAGATGGTATGCAAAAGATAATACATCCTCAAATGCAGGCCTTATAAGTAATGACCCAAAGTTTAACCTAGTAGTGTCCAGATATTCATACTTGCAAAATACCCTGATACTTTGGATTAATACTACTTTTGTGCTTGGTGTCATCATTTCCTTTTCCACTTTGCAAGTAACCAAAGACAAAAACTTTAAAATAACTATAGTTTAGAGATATTTTAAGGTAAACACAGGTGATGTTAAGGCAGCAGACTGTTTGCTGTATTCCTAATGAAATAAATGTTTTTCTATAGTCACTGTGGAATGTTTAAGAACTAACCATTAACTTCTCAATATCAGTACTTATTATCAGCAAGTACCCAAAATGAAGTACTTGCACTTGTACTCGGTCTGAAAAAACTAGTATCAGGACACCCCTACTTTAAACCAGTAACTGTTCTGCACTTGTAAAGTTTCTTTCTTTCGGTTCGGCTGCTTTCTTCTGCAGGGGTCGCCACAGCGAGTGAACTCACATGAAAGATTTGGCAATTGTTTTATGCTGGATGCCCTTCCTGACACAACCTGGACTCAAACTGGCAACCCATTAATATTCTTATTAATACATCTAAATCTAACATTAAAGTTTCTGATAGTAAGCATGTATGTGTTTTGCCAAAATAAACATCCTTATCCATTTTTTATGTATTTGGTCGGCATAATGTGATGAAAATTATATAAAGAAGTGACTTTATACATATCTAGTGTAATTTTCATAATTATTATAATTATATTATACATACATACATGCATTTGCAATTATTTTAATTACAAAGTAACACAACAGAGGGAGTGATGACGCAGAGGTTAGAGAAGGCGAGCTTGTGATCGGAAGGTCGTTGGTTCGACTCCCCGAATTGACAACATCAAAAAGTGTGGGTGGGAAAGGTGAAGCACCAACACCTGCCTGGACCCTCATTTGCCTCACTCTGGGCCCTTGAGCAAGGCTTTGAACTCCCACCATCTTCTCCCCAGGCGCCCTAGATGGCAGCTCTCTGCTCGGTAGCTCGGCGGCCTGTGCTTTTGTCAGGAAGGGCTTCCGGCATAAAACCAGTTGCTAATTCTTCGTGTAAGTTTGTTCAATGTGGCAACCCCTGAAGAAGGGAGCAGCAGAAAGAAGAAGACAAAGTAACAACATTAATTCAAGAGTTGTTTTTTTTGTCACTTCACAAATTGAATTATGTCAGGTTGATATGTTTCTTATTCATGAATTTGCAAACAAAAGGATTGGCTGCTTTTTATACTTTTTTTTTATTGTTTTGATTTTTTGTTTGATTAAATTAGGAGATTGGATATTTTATGACTCCTAAACAAACATGCTACTTTAAATATTTAGCAAATTAAAAATACTTTGACACGTTAAAGACAAATCCAACAATGTCCAGTCAGGTCATCTGGATGGTTTCTTTTTTTGCTGAGACAATTGTGGGAATCAGTTTGTTTTGTGGCTCCTTGGATTGAAGAAGTTTTTTTGATGAAGGACGAAACGTCTCAGCAAAAAAAGAAACCATCCAGATGACCTGACTGAACATTGTTGGATTTTGTTACCTGGATTATTGAGCATGAACTTTGGTGTTTTGAACCACATTGGCATTAGAGACTAAGAAGTTTGCAAATACAAGGAAACTGATTGTAATAAAATAATAAAGTGAAATAAATTTTATTTACATTACATTTTATTAATTATTTATCAACCTCTTGCTGTGAGGCAACAGTGCTAACCACTAAGCCGCTCCAATTAAACAGCTGTTAGAACCAGTTTAAGCTATATTTAAACGTTTGTTCATAAGTTTCATTTGTCTTTGCTGTTCAGCATAAGAACTGCATCTACTTTTAGAGGACAGAAACATATTTGGTGTGAGAATATCTTTTAATTGTTGTTGACAGAGATGGTCACAGAGAGGACATAATGGTGTGTCACTTGGACTGACTGGTCCTGTAACGTCCCTCATTGTGCAGCAACAGCAGCTATCATTCACCCACACCAGGCTGTCACTCCTTATAAACATCTTGTTGATTCATCAAGTGGGACAAAAAGCCCTGAAAGAAAACACCGCATGGAGGACGTCACAATTCACAGCCTGTAAGCTTTGACGTGTGTCCAGCTAAATGCGGCTGTCCTGAACTGAGGCGATACCAATTGAATGTGGGTCAGATCTTGAGATATGCCAGGCTTTAATACATTCAACTGGACTGTAAACGTAGAATACTTAAACGTAGATTTTTTTAAAAGCCATGGCAAATCAGTACATCTCTGAGATGCAGCATCTGGTTTTTGAGTTCTAATTTCGAGCAAATATTTCTGAGTCTGGTGCTGACACGAGTCCATGGAGACCAATTTCACAGAAATCTTTGGAAACATGAAGACACCGACTGTGCTTGTGTCTCAGTCCCAGCAGTGTTTGACCTCTGTTACAGAAGTGTTGCAGTCTGTGATGAAACTCTGCCAGACTCTCACTGTCAGTAATTAGGGATAGCTTATAGCTGTAAGGGTCCACTCTGCTCTTCTTTGTTTAGACTGGGCTACAAACAGACACACAGGTGGATGAGTTATGTGTCAAAGACCCTATTGTTTTCTTTACTGGGTCCTCTCAGAAAGTCTTGTTTTTGCACCTGGAGATAGCTGAGCAGTTCAGCCTGCCTCCTCTGGAGCTTTCCCTGGTGGTTTATATCTGGAACCTGGCAGAAGTATGTTGGCTGTGACACCCTTCTCACTTGAGCTCTTCTTCCTTTGAATAAATGCAAAATGGAGTGCCAGAGACCTGATTTTCTTTGACCTCATTTGCTGTATGGTCCTAAAAGTGTCAAAGCAATTCAATGAGACCACAAATAACCCTCACCTGTCCTGTTTAAAGCAGCCAGACGGGTCATTTTTGGTGACATCACATAGGTTCATAGCTCATACGTCAAACTAATTTAGCTCATTTTCTGTTACCAACACGGTGAAAGGGATTTCTCTGCTGCACCATGAGGGCTGATTGCCAATTGACAGTTACGATGAGGGGTCAGCAGTGCTGCAGAAATACATCTTGGGAGTTTTTGCTGCATTTTGTTTCTGCAGGAGAGAAATGTGGAAACAGGGCGGACAAACAAGCGCATAAATCAGAGCAGTGGGCCACAGAGGGGAAATGGAAGAGAGGATTGGGCAAGAGCTGGGAAGCAGGGAGTCCAGTTCAAGAAAAGATTTTTCTCTTTCTTTTTTCAGTCCTCTGGCTTCTTCAGCCATTTAATTAAAACCAACCAGTCACAGTTATGTAGGACTTCTGTTTTCAATTGTTTTAGGTGCCTACAAACATCTTGATCAGTTTAGATTTTGCAATGACAAGTAACACATCGACTCCTTTTTCCTTATTTAAATTTCTATATAGTATTCCAATAAAATACTTCAATTCGTAGTTGGTTTACCTTAATTGTTGCACAGCTGGTGCTTATTTTTGGTGAGATATCAGCTCTGACTGTCAGCTGATGATTCACATTCTAAGGTGCTTCTTAAGTGCTAAGTCATTCCACCATTGTTCTCGCTGAGTCTCTGTATTGACTTTGTCATCAAAGCAGTGATTGCAGTATTGAAGAAAGCAGGAACTCATCACCCTCTCGACTCCAGGGATTGATATTTTGTTCCTGTTTCTGCTTTGCAGATGTTCAACAAGATGACCAACGCAGCAGGCGCAGGTAAGGAGTTTATGGTTTTTGTGACGTTAATGCTAATGCAGCCATGTCAAAGTGGAATAGGCTGGATTTAATCTTTAATCCCTGATCAATTTGTCAGTTTTATCATACACAAACATCCACTCCAGCTACAGTAGAAAGGCTAAATTGTGCTCATCTTTCTGACTTGTGACTGTAGCGAATTGGCAAATTGTTCAGGGTGATTGCTGCTTCTGGGACAGCAGCACATGAGTTTAAAAGCTGGTGGAGAAAATGGATGTGTCACAAGATGGACTAAATATATATTAAGAAAGAAAACTTGAACAGAGACTCGTAGATGCCATCCCTCTTGCCTCTTTGTAAAAAGTTTTTTAAATTACACATATTAACTCATTGAAGAAAAGGCTTTCAATCATTGCAAACTTTGCACTAATTCCAGGGTGCAGAGACTCATTTCTGTCCTTTGTGCTTTAAATTACTCAACAAAGATTAAGCTGGAAGGGCAGCTGCTCTTTATCTATACACACAGAGTTCTTCTGCCTTTTTTCTGTCTCTGGTCAGTGCAGCAACAATTACAGGTAAAATATTTGACACTCTTGCCAGACGGCATTTTCTTATACTCACTTCAAGCCGATTAAGTTGAAAACTGTGATAACTTTATGTCTGGGTCAGTTATAACGCTTTAAGAGATCCCTACTCTTGGTTTACAGCAAGTGCTGCTGACGGACACATTGTGAAAATCTCCTTTCAAGCTGGTCCTGGCCTGTACGGTGGCATTACTCCGGCTCCAGACAACGTTAAATGACGGCCACAGGTGTCAGCCACCTCCTAGCCAGTGTCTCAAGAATGTCCAAATGCACATTCTTTTATTTAAAGGCCTTTTCATATGCTGGTTACTTGCAGTTAAATTTAGGCAGGATGCCAGATCATTGTTTCTGTTTCGCCGAGGGGAAATATTTGGCCTGGTGTGATGTGGCCCTTGGGGGGGCAGCTGCAGGATTTGGGTAAATGCCATTTTAGACTTGGCCTGAACTCTCACATGACCTCATTTATGGATGATGGCGTTACACAAGTGGACGTAATGGTCTTTGACATTTCTCTGTAGCTTTTACAAAGCAGTTACCTGATGTGTGGTCTCCTTGTGAAGTATTAAGGATATGCTATGACTCAGCGCTTATTTATTTATTTATTTATTTTGGGTCGACTGCTGCAAAAAGCATGGCCAAGTTTGTAAGAAGAGCTGTGATTATTATTTCAAATGTAATATACCAGAAAGTGTCACTGTCAGATTAATTTAGATTCAAAGTTAACTGAACCAACATGTGATTTTAACCTCAATTTAATGATACTTGGAAAATAATAACTGTAAAAAAAAATTTTTTTTTTAAATGGGGACAATGCTGGCTGAGTCAGACGTATTAGGTGTGATATTTCCTGGCTGCATTTTACAGCTGGGCTGCGGAAATCTCTTTCAAGGCATGACTTTGAGACAGCCAGATGTTTCTCAGTATCAACCATAACAACGCTGTCCATTTCATTAAACTGACATTGTCCAGGAGAGGAAAACACATTTCTGCTGTTAAGTGCCAAAACAGCAAAGCAGCAGTGAACCAATCAATGCTGTGTTTTTATATACATGTTAATATATAAAATTATCTCTGCATTTTATTGATAGTTTGTAAATCTGTGAAGCACAGGCCTGCTTGTTTTTTTTGTTTTTTTTCTGGAGCAGAACCAGAACTTGAGTTGTATGTCTACATATGGAAACACTCAAAAATGACTTTGTGCACAGAGGATCATAAAATAAGCTTAATATTCAATCTGAAATGATTATTTTCTAAAGGCATTACTTGGCAATAATGGAACATTTTTTAATTCTTAAATATATGGCAGACCAAACGTACAACTCTCACATGGCAGCGTTTGAATGGGAATTATTCCCCACAGCCTCTTCAATTTTAGCGTGGAAATTAATGAGTTCCTCTGGTGAACAAAGGCAATTACAGCATGTGCATCCTCAAAACCCTGGTGTCTTGACTGACATTAATCTTACAAGTAATGAAGCTGCGGTGACATTCTAATGATAAAAACTGTGTATCCAACCCGGTTTGTAATGCACAATACAGATGAGGAGTGTGAATTTACGTTTATTTGTCTTAGATTTATAATGGGCAGACCAGAGTTTTTGCAGTATTTACTTATGGTGCATTTGGTGAATGTATTTATGTCGGGCTCATTTTATCCAAAAGGTTAGACCAAAAGAGTGGATGGCTGGACCGCCGGGAGAAAAAGTTGTAAAGAACTGAATGAATTTTAACTTGCATGAATAAAAGCTCATGTGCTTTGTTATGATAAACATCTCCTTCCTAAATGCCAGTCGAAGGGAAAATAGCCCACGTGCAGCTCGAACAGCGCTCTGTGGCCCAGAACTGTCAGGCTGAGGCTTCCCTCTTGGCCTCTGAGGTTTCAACCAGGCTGTGTGCATTTACACAGATCTTCACTCTGAATAAATATGCTAATCTACATTCAACATGGAAATCTCTAGCTGCTGAAATAAAACAAAGAGGAAACTCTGTGAATCCCCCTTTTTATAAGGGAAGAAGCGTAAAGCCCTGTTTTCCTCACACCTGATGAGGATGACTTCATCAGAAAAGTTGTAGAAAACATGTAAACAGGATGTTTTACGTTTCAGTTTAGTTTTTTTTTTTAATATTTATGGTAAGTATAAAATGAAACAACCTAGGATCATGTTAATATGAACGTATTAGCACATATATGAAATATTTAGGACAGCCCTATGCTCTCTGAGGAGTTTGCATTAATAAAAATGAGTACAGTGAGAATTAATATTTATTGAATTACTGAAGGCAAACGTGTCAGTTCTGTTGGGGCTTTTGTAGAAGAATAATAGAAAAAGCTAAACTAAAAATTGTTACAACAAGCTGAAGGCCTTGCATTACTGTTTATTATACAGTAGATCAAAACTGGACTTTTTTTTTTATCTAAAACTTTATTTATCTTTATCTTTTATAAGATTTATTCTGTAGAGGGTTTCATTGACAATGTAACAATGAAATGAAACACGCTGCAATAAGTTAAACTAGCAATCACATTAGTATGAAGCTAGTCTGTGAGAATTCATCTTTGTGATTTGACGTTATTGATACTTTTGTACACAGTGCTCATATACCACCAGCACCAGTGGGTATTACATCATGTCTATGTGGCAGTGGTGTTGTCTTATTTTTATCTGGCCTCCTGCTCTTTTCTCAGCTGTTCTGAGTCCAGAGCTTCACTCAGGGTCACTGCTGTTGGAGGCTGACTGTGACCTCCGACAGCTGCTGTCTCTCTCTGGAGGTTTGTTAGATAATGTATTGTAGAGTCGTTGTGGCAACAAGTTAGGAGTAGATTATGAAATCTGACCCTTGATCAGAATATAGAAGAAGCAGGTATGATCAATAAAAAGTTAGATCCAACTTTGAATGTTTTGAGATGTGTGAGGGCTGCCAGTGAGAATCTGTTCTGACTTCTGGCTTTATTATGATTGATATATATATTCTGCATTTTTATGGTAAAAGTTCAAACTGTTTAAACACTGGAGAAAAATGTACAAGGACAGTAAATCTATGTTGTAAATGTTTGTGGCATGCCAAAATCAGACATTATGAAAACAAATCACTTTGTTATTCCTAATTTATTGTGTGAGGAAATCTAAAATCGTCTAGAATTTATAAAAGAAGTACCGTACTTTCCGCCTTAAAAGTCGCACTGCCATATATAAGTCACATCTGTTATGTGTCGCTGCTGACGCATCATGTTAATGTGTCACCGCTGACCACCCGGAAACGTGGGCCGGTGTTGTGCCAAAAATCGATTGGCTGCCAAATGGTAGCCGCGGGAGCGTGCACATGAGGATTTTAACAAGATTAACACTTCAAAACAATTATTTGTTTGCTCGAAATTATAGCAAAGGTGTGTCTCATTTTAACTTTTCCTTAATAAATGCACTTTAATGGTCAAATGAGCTGCATTTCAAAAATCCATTTGCGGCTTCTGGAGCGTGGCGTGGGAAGACTCACTGTGAATTTCTCCAAAATTTAACAAGATAACCACCTAAAAATAATCATTTGTTTGCTCGACATTATAGTAAAGGTGTGTCTCAGTTTAACTTTTCCTTAATAAATGCACTTTAATGATCAAATCAGCTGCATTTCACCTGGGCAGAGCGGCAAAATTAAGTTGATTTGACATTTTCTCCAGGAGTTCCGGAGCGAGACGAAGGTGGCTTGGTATGGCAAGCCAAGTGCCTCATTAATAGCCACTTTTACCTAACACTGAGACACTTGGCTTGCCATATAAGTCAATGGCCCTCTTATGGCTGAAAATGGTAGTGTTCAAAATTTTCCATGTCACAATGAATGAAATCATCAGATCTCAGCCAAAAATTGGGTTATAAATATGCGGGGGAAAAAAATAGTAAGTTAGTTGCTTTGGACTATAAGTCGCAGGTCTTGTTAATTTATGCAAAAAGACGTGACTTATAGTCCGAAAAATACAGTAATCATTGCTGCACCAGCATTTATTTATTTATATTGTCAAGTGTTCAAAATGCTGGATGTTGCACACTTGCATGTCTACAACAGGTCCCTCTTCAACAGTTAAACTCTTTTTGCTAATGTTAAAATAAACTGATTATGATTATATTTGTAGATTAGCACTTTTTTTTTCTTTCTTACAGTTGTGGTTTCTAACCTGCATATAAAATGCCTCAAATAGTAATTATGGACCCAAGTTTGTGCAATGTCCTATAAGCAAGAGAAATAGAGAAGTGTTGGCAACTTGAAAAAACAATTTATCACCTTTTGAAGAAAATTTAAATTCATGGTTTTAGGAGATATCACAGTGGAGAAAAATAGTGCAGCAATTAAACCCACAGCATACCATTTCCATACACTTAACGTTTTTTAAAGAACACAAAAATAATAGAAGAAATAAAATAATAAATATAAATTTCAGTTTTAAGGATATTTTTCTCAACAAATTGTATTTTCTGTTTTGCTTGTTTACGCTGGAGTGTTGTCGGCATTTGTGTCAAAGAGAAAGCTGCAGCAAAACACTTTTTCCACCGCAACAACTTTTTTTTTCTGTACTGACTGTAAAAGACAAGACCTGGAGAATGTGAACCATCTTGATTTAAAACTACAGGCAAAATTCATTTTCATGGGTTTTAGCCATTATATTTGCTCCCCATCTATCTGTTCTGGAACAGGTGCCAGATCCGTGACATCATGCTCTAAATTTAAAATTTGTGCATGCAGTTCGGACTATAAAGAGTGCTGCTGTCATGGCGAGTGCATGAAAAATTCCACACATGGAAAGATGGAAAATGACTTGTGGTTTCCTGAGTGCAGAGGCCGGTTTGGCCGTTTTACAGGGAAAACCAAAAGAAGGGGAAAAAATAGAAGCTTGGTTGTATTTATGGACTTTGCATATACAGAAATTTGTCTGGATTGAGAAAACATGAGAGAACAATCTGAATAACCACTGATATAATAACCACAATTCTTACAGATTTCCAGTGAACTTATTGTAAAGTATATATATTAATGATGCCTTCAAGGCCTCCGAGATCGTTTTGCGCAACTATTTCCATGATGTGTGCATGATTTACCGGCAAGAATAAATCATCTGTTCTCTGTGTATTCTGTTTTTACACTGCTATTTTAAACAAAACCTTTCTGCTAATTTCATGTTCTACAATGAGAGGAAACAGTTTTATGGTTCGGATCCATAATTACTCCATTCTGCCATTTGGAAATGAAACAGCCAGTGAAAGCCTTTGGGGAACAACTTCCTTAAAAAGACCAAGGTGATTTCTCACACTGTGTATGTGTGTGTGTGTGTGCGTGCGTGTGTGCGTGTGTAAGACTGTTGAGGAATGTAGCCCTGGGATTTGTAAACTAAGCAGAAGAAGACTTGGGCAGCTGTGTGAGGATGTAATCCAGTTGTAGGGTAATGTGTGAGTGTATGTGGAGTGACGGACTGTGCTCTTCTTTTCACAAAGGGTTTGAGACATTCACTCAGTAGGAGGCTTTCTTCCTGATGTACTCCAGAATCTTAGTTGTTTCTTCCTGTATAATGGCTCTTACGCTCCCTACACCGTTGCCTTTCTCCTTCTTATTGTACAGTCTCAAAGTGCTGAAATCTTCTGTGCTAGGAGCTTTCATGTCTTGATGGCTTCTGTCTCCTTTGGTGTGACGGTCTGGCTGGACTGTTCCCACTATGGTTCTGCATAGTGGGTATCACCTTGGTATGTCACATTTGATGCCAACTTGTGCTATTCACTTTAAATTGAGACTTGTTTTTCTACATTCCCATTGAGTTCTTGATGAGAACTCTGTGTCCTTCTGGTACTTTATCTCTTACTGTAGACTTGTAGGCATTTAACTTGGTCAATATCTTCAATCTCAGGTCATCTGCTCTTGTATTTAACTCGTCAGGGCTTTAAATGAGGCTAGATACCATATTCAGATGGTGGGGATGATGATACGTCCCCACAGACCTGTTATTGTGGCTCCCCCCTTGCCATTGCATCTTTCTTGTACCTCATCAATTTCTAGGTTTGGTAGCAGATTTATCATGCAAATGTTAGAACACAGGGTCTGAAGTTGTTGCTGAGTCATTTTGGATGTTGAGTATCAAAGTTTTCATAGTTCCCACATCCATCCCATATACCTCCCCTCTAGACTTGCTTGTATAGCAGTCAAACAGAGTTAAGTTTTCTGCCATCATCCATGAATGTATTGTTCCAGTAACTGATTTCTCACCATAATATCATGGTTCCCCAACCTCTGACACAAACCTTGATAGTCTGGACAACCCATCATGGCATCATTTCTAAATCTACTGCTCATTACACAACCAAGGCTGTTTGGAGGCTGATTGTACTGCGGTTTGAACCTTGAACCCCAGATTTTCTCATACCAAAATAACAGTTGCAGTTACAAGAGTGTTGTTTACATATATATATATATTCATATATATAAATATATATATATATATATATATATATATATATATATAATGGCCTCAAACAATCATTACATCATATGTCTATGATTATATTTACAGTTATTGTTGTCCTGTGGACTGAAGTGGGTGGAAAACAGGACAATAAAAGAGGAGAAGATGCCACATTACATACAATGCAACAATACAATGCAGGGTTGAAATACATCTTTGTCAACTCAAAGAGAAAAAGTGACTGAAAAAGCCCATAGAAAAACTTTGTTTGCCACAGATATTACTACTACATAAGATCAAGTGCATATTTTCTCATTACTGTATATATAAAAAAAACACTTTCCAATAAAGATGAACATTGTCAGTGTGAAGAGCATATTGGCTGTACAATGACCAAATCCTTGGCAGCAGAAGTAACGGCAGATGTAGGGAGAGGAAACATCAGTTAGCTTGATAATGTTTTAGTTTCATTGACTCATTCATTAGTTTGTTTTGGCCAACTGGCTTTAAAAAAAGCACTGGTTTTCCCTGAAAACTGGCACATTTACCGGTCTATTTGTCATCTGCTCTTTCTCATCTCTCTTTCCGTCTTTGATGAACACACACAGATAAACAGATATTGTTTTGTGTTTCAGTTTGCTACATTCCAGACTTAGTAAGTGTGTGCTGCCTCCATCCGTGTCTGATGACGGATCTGGAATGTTTGTCCCTTAGCTAATGGGGGAAAACCCCAGATGTGAGGAAACTGATTTCTCCCTTCGTGAATGGGTCATGGTTTTGGCCAGAAGGTCTTACACCAGACCCCCTTGATACGTCTAGAAGATTGCACTTCCCAGCCTTATGGAAACGAGGATTGGGGAGCAGGGAGCCAGAAGATCTCCCCTTCACCTCCATCCTGGCCCCTGAGGGCTTGTCCTATACATGTGCTATAAATTTCCGGACCATATATTCCCAAGTCGAGTTCCTTTTTCCAGAGGAGCCACACATGTGGTGTATATCTGGCTTTAGATTATGTGGTTGTGAAAGGAGGGGCTGACTTTGGTCCCAATGCATTAAAGTGGCCACTAATTCTGTTTTTTTAGCGGGACGTCAATTATAGCGTCATGGTTTTTCCTTTAGTAGGAGTTGCTCATTATAGACTCATTCATCACCAAAAAGGTGATAAATTACATCACAGCTGTTTTAAAATTAGATATGCATCATGTTTCTGTCATGTACTGCAGATTTCTTTGCAAATAATTTAACTTGTTGTATTAAATTTGAACACTGTGTAAGTTAAAACTAAAAAAAGAAGAAAAATAAAACTTTTTTGTCATTATGTGTTATTGTCTTAACGTTAGCAGAAATCAAAGTTTACATAAAGAGCCTTTAAAAAAAAAACGAGAACTCGCACTGCAGGCATGTATTTTGCCATTGTTTAATTGAATGACAAAGCATGTAATACTGTTCATTCTAAATCTGTTCAAGCTGTATTGCCCACAAAATATGCATGGGAAACTATTTTAACCACCGTCCTGCACCTGGTTTGTATTAGAGCAACAAGGATTTATTCACAGAGGTACATTTCACCCTATTCCATTTCTTTTGGTTTAATTCTCACAGATGTAAAATAAACTCTTTAAAATTTGATTTTTAAGACTGTTTAAAGCTGTATATTTGCATCCGTTTTATTTATTTTTAACCCAAAACTAATTCTCATCTACTTTCTGATGACGTGAAATGCACATCAGGGTTTGTTCAGCTTCATGGCAATCACTACAATCACTAATAAATACAGCTGACAAGATATCACCGCATAAACAACATTTTATCATATACCGAGGGATGACGTATGTCAATAAGAAACAAGTTCAAACAGGAAGTTGATGTTTATGTTTCCAGAGAATTGTTCCCAGAGAGAAACCAATGTTAAGAGCCCGACCAAGACCAAAGCAGCAAAACAACAGCTGCTTGAAATTAGGCCTTTATGTGTTTGTAGTCTCCTCTAGTGTTAAATGTGTTATATAATATAAATGCTTTTTTAATTCATCCTAAATTTGCATCTAAAGGCCTTAATGGATCTCTGACTATACATGTTGGCCTTGATATATCTCCCTATTCTACTAAAAGTTGTTCTTCGTGACATGAAAGTGCCTTTAAAAAAACTTTTAAAAAAATTAAGGCTCACCATTATTTTACAGGCAAAGTGAATTCATGGGGTGATTATGTATATTGTTGCAGTGGAGTCTAAAATTCAGTTCAGTTTATTTATTTAGTGCCAAGTCACAACAGAAGTCATCTCAGGACACTGAACAGAAACATTCATATATATATATATATATATATAAGCAAATTAATAACATAAATTATTTGAGGAGCAGACTGCTTTGAGTTTAACTTCATTACAGACTATCATCTTGAGCAAGCTTAAAGGCAACGATGGAAAGGAAAAACTCCCTCATGAGGAAGAAACCTCCAGCAGAACCAGGCTCAGGACAAGCGTCCATCTGCTTCGACCGGCTAGTGTCGAATGGAGGACAGGAAGAAGGAACGGATACACAATGGCAGGTCAAGAATCACATATTAAGATAGAAATAGTATCAAATGAAAACTATTAATTTGTAACGATTCATTTTAAGAAATGAGGTCAATTTGTCCTCCAGTAGTCTAAATCTATAGCAGCATAACAAGCCAACCCTAACTATAGGATTTATCAAAAAGGAACATCTTAAGCCCAGTCTTAAAACTGGACAATGTGTCAGCCTCACGGACAGAAACTGGAAGTTGGTTCCACAAAAGAGGAGCCTGATAACTGAAAGATCTTCCTCCCATTCTGCTTTTGGAAACTCTAGGAACCACAAGTAAGCCTGCAGTCTGAAAGTGAAGTACTCAGTTAGGAAAATATGGGACAATAAGATCCCTAATATAAGATGGAGCTAGGTTGTTGAGAACTTTGTAGATTAGAAGGAACTACTGTTCATTGCAGAACACAAAAACAAAACAACCGAAATACAACATTTTTATTTGTACTTTCACAAATTCTGAATTTTATAAAATCTATTTTGGATGCAGCTCAAATATTTAAACTAAGCTGCAATTTAATTCCTTGAATGCTAGGACACTTCTGTTAAAAATCAGAGCACTATCTGTTGCTCAAGGCAAATAAGAAATTGAAGGACACTGACATCTGATGGAGCTCGATGCAGAATTCAGAGACTAATTTCAGATAGTAGGACAGTGACTCAACAGGAAAAACAACAAGAAATTATGCTTGACAGATGGCAACAATATGTACAATAAGGATTGTTTTGTAATGTTACTATTTGTGTTTTATTTTTCTATTTTTGATCTTCATCCATATCGAAGTCTCTTGTATTGTAATGCAAACTCAGTCTGAATTCAGTGTGATATAACTAATAACCTACCTCAGTAAGTATTTAACCATCATTTTTTTCTTATAATATAATATGTAATAACTTACTTTAAAGTTCCATAAGCACATTCTTGTCTATCATTGGCTAATGTCAGCATCTTTCCACCATACCTGCTTAAACCCCTAACAGTTCTTTTCACAACAACCTTCTTTTCTTCTGAAGTCTTCTTCTTCCTCTTTTCCTTGCCTTTTTCTAGTATCTCTGATGCTAGACAAGCTCAAAATATTAAAGGTGTGGTCTATCATTTACTTGTGTACTGGTATTTACATTTACATCTTTGATCCTGTTTGCATCAATTGTTGTCCAGTTTTGCACAAGAATGGGACACAGGACTGGTCATTGACTGACAGTTGCCATTCTTTTGGGTGAGGACTGACCACTCGTTATTATTGTGAATATTATTTTGGAGAACAGTCAATCTGCAACTGAGCCACTGTGTTATTCATGTGTGTTATTCATGTGTGTGCAGCGAACTATACCCTGAGTATATTTCCAACAATGTTCATCAAAATTCGTCCAAGTACCGAAAATGTGTTGTTTTAAAACCACAATGCAAACAAGTTATGTTAGTGCCTCTGCAGAGAGAGGATGCAGGAAGCCTCCTCTACCTCTGCATGCTATTGCTCTTTGATTATTGAGCCAGATTGTTTAATAAGGTCTTAAACCACAAGAAAGCTGCAGTGGTACACTGCCCCAGGACAGAACCTCTTTCAGCAGCATGCTCTGTTTTCTTTATTGTTATCAGGGTGCACGTAGAAGTGCACAGCTATGTGAATCTCAGGTAGCATGGCTGCCGTAGGCCTTGCTTGACTGCAGAAAGACACAGGATTTGGTGTGAGTCGTGCCACGCGCTTCCTCAACTCAAGGATGCGGAGACGAGTGCTGATGATGGCCCATTGTAGGAGGAGACTCTGTGCCTCCATGCAAACATCTGGTGTCCCTGTGGTTAGTGTGGGAAATCTGGGAGGCCATGAAAAGAGCCAATGCAGTTATCCAATCCTGCAGAAATGTTCTTGGCTTGTAAGTTTTACGTGTGTGTGCGCGCGCGCGCGCGCGTGTGTGCGCGCGTGTGTGTATGTGTGTGTGCTCTGTACTATTGGCAACAGATTTAATGAATCAGTGAAGGGACTTGAATGAAACTCAGAGAAAGTAATTATTGGATCAGCTTCTACAACTGATTAACTTGTGGAGTCAATCTGATTAAAGATGGCTGCCAATGCAAAAGATCTTTGCAAACATAAAAGTGGGTGTGGTAGTAATTAAGCATGATCCTCAACAGAATTTCTGAAAGCAACATATTGCGCAACATCTTTGCTTATGAACCACTGGAGAAATTTAACTGATACTCAGATGGTAATAATTGGTTGTACGTCTACACTTGATTAACTTTTGGAGTCAACCCAATTAAGGATGGTTGTCACAGCTAATTGATCTTGGCTTAAAGAATATGCTATGCCTAAGTTATTTTTACCCATGTTAAGTGATAGTAGCTGTGAATCGTTTACAACACAAACTTCAAGAGCAGATTGTGCAACATGACACAACATATAGCAAGTGATTAAGCACATTGTAACTTTCAATATTTGCCCCCAAATTGCTAAAGCTTTATTTCTCAAGATAAAATGATTTTAGACTTAAATTCTAGCCTAAAAGGTGAGGGTGGTGTGCATTTCTCAAGAAATGCAAGGGCCTTTATTATTCTATGCCTTTCTTGATTTACAAATTACTTTATTAGAATATATTTGTGTTACATTACTAAAAGGTAGCAGGTAACATTCAGCCTTTTTCTCTTTTGCTTGCCTGACTGATGAGATATTCCACCATCAAGATGCTTGACTCAGCTTAATCCTGACATTTACTGAAAATAAGTAAATACATGTTCTAAAAATACTGTCTATGTATTTTAGTCTGAGCTAAATGCAGCTTAGCATATATATTATTTGTCCATACTTGAGCCCTCAAGAATGTGAACCATTTCTCCCACATTTGAGTCTTCTGACTTTGACTAAGTCAGTTGAAGCCAGATAAAATGTTATTTTTATAGTTTTGCTTCACAAGAAAAATATTTAGTCATCTACAGTTTAATGTCTGATATGTTTAGAACTTTACATACAGTTGATAAGTTTTCCTGGGTGAATAAATTACAAAGCACAAAGTGAACTCTTCATTCTTAGCTCAACACGCTGTACTGGAACATCTCATCGTGTTCGTTGCTGTATTGGGTAAATCATCTGTCCTGCTAGGAGGCAGACAGGGTCCATTTTCTGACAAGAAAAAAAAAAGAAGTGATGAAACAGTGATGGAAAATGGAAGTTGTCAGAGGTTTGTTTATCTGAGAAACTGTCATTTTTGCTCAGCTCCTCTGTAGGTTTAGCATAGATTTGAATCTATTATAATTTCAGCTGGTGCCAACAAACGTTTGAGCTGATATCACTGATCTGCAGGTCAGGAACAGCATGCAACAATAAGACTTCTTAAATAAATCTGGTGAAATGATTTTAGCTGTTGTTCTGATGGCAGCTGCTGCAACAGGTTTATAGAAAAGCCGATGGTAAATAGAATGTACTTACAGTATATAGCACCTTTCTATCTTATCAAGACACTCAAAGTACTTTGCACTACAACCTGTACCCTCTTTTTCCCATTCATACATCACTCTAATTGGTGCTTTATGACATTCATACACCGATAGGACACACATCGGAGGCAATGAGGGGTTCAGTGTCTTGCCCAGGGACACTTCGGCATGTGACTGAAGGTGGAATCGAACCCCCAACTGTTGCATTGGAGGACGACTGCTCTAACCACTCAGCCACAGCCGCCCTGATGATGTTTATTCTTTAGGCATTAGCCAAGGTTACCTTTTGTTCCAGCAGTGGTTGCACAGTTTTTTTGCAACAGCTAAAGTAAATGGTCCTGAAACTGAATCCATGCTCCAGAAAGAAAGGTGACCCACTATGACCTGCCTGACTTGAGAGCTTGAGAACTCTCATTAAGTTTTCAAACATGCAACCTGGTTCTGACATGTAGGTCAAAATGGTAATGCTCAATAAATCCCGTGTTACAAAAGCTTCTTCAAATTTGAAAGCCCAGCATTCCTTGAAGAAATACATAACTCCCATGACTGTTTATGCCATTGATTGTTTTATGCTCAAGGGACAGAGTTATAGCTGTTTGGGTCCAACCTGTATGGGACATCATGCATGATGTCATGTTGTAAGATCTCACAACACGTGTACTGCTCAGAAAATTTGTTAAGGATAACTCTCAGCAACTACCACATAAACTTTTGGTATTATCTATTAATTTGACTAAGTAGCCCCTTTTGTGTTGGGTAAGGTCAATTAGCTGTGATGTCCATCTTGATTAGAGTTGTTACAAAAGTTAATCAGTTGTATATATGCACCTAAACATTACTATCTATAAGTTTTATTTAAATGTTTTTAGTGCGTTAGATATTTTGCCAACAGACAAGCTTAGATGATTTAAATTTTTAATGGCAAATAAAAAAAAAAACAATCTTGCGCAATTATTTAGCACACTGATTTTTAGCTCATATCTGTTACTAACTTTTTATTTTTTGTTTCTTTTTTTGCTTCTTTTATTATTAGTTAACTGACTGAATTGATTGAAGTGATCAAATTAAATTTGCAGTATTCGTAGTATGTGTGGTGCTTCTGAGTGGCTTCAAACTTGTGGTGGATTCAAGTACTCAATATGAAGCTTTAAGTCCTGATTCAAGTTCAGTGCTGGAACCTTTAGAAGCCCTAAAAGAAGTGACAACAAAATTATATTCAGTGCAACATTGACTTAAGATTTTATTCATGCATCTAAACAGAAAACACACTTTTTCTAATGTTTCAATATAGATTTATGGAGGGGGAACACAGTTTTACATTTAAACTAGTTTAACTACATGCCCTGTTATGTAATAACAGCTTGTTGTAGAATCTCTACTTCAGGATAAATAATGGTGGAGTCACGCCAGGAAGTGTTTGCTGGGTCATATCCATCACAAAGTCAAACGATAGCTTTGGGTCAGTTGTAAATAAACTACATATTAGCATAGCGTCAGGATACCATGTGTTGTTCCTGCACGCTACCCACTTTCCCAGAATTTATCCGGACGCTGTTTATTTTACCGTTATGTTTCACCTAGATGAGTTGTTCTGGTAATTCCTACGATTCTTGCAGTACGTGAATGCATCGCGACGGTCTCGCTCGCTGTGTGCGCGAATCATTTCACACACAAATGCAAACGCGCACATCTGGTGGGAAGTGTGAGAGCCTGTCTCTGCGCTTTACTGTCACTTTTACCCCCACTTCTATTCGCTTTAGTAGATTCCGTTTTAAACCTGCGATTAAAAAACAAACAAACAATAATTTATTCTTTTTTATTTTTATTTTAAACGTTCTGAAACTCTTTGGCACAGGCACGGAGAATGAGACGTTCAGTGTTCTTGTAGAAGAGGAAAATGTAGCCGGGAGAAAGTTACTGTTCTTATTTTTTTTCTTTTTTTTTAAGAGACTTGAAAAGATTCGTGTGGGAACAAGAGGATTTTATTATGTCAGAGTTCAGGGTTTGAGATGACTTCTAAAAGAAATTCAGCGAAACTGAACCTCCGGCGGTCTTTCAGCGAGCAGCTGCGGAGCTCCACATCCAAAGCCTGGGATTTACTCTGGAAGAATGTCCGGGAGCGGAGGCTGGCAGGTCAGTAACCCGCTGCAGGGCGCCCCTGGAGCGGCTGCAGGGGAGCCTCACCCACCGGAAGCAACCAAACCTTAGCGTGCCTTTCATTCGTCTTATGACGTGAGATAAAAATCAAATCAAATAAGCAATTGAAGCTCACGGGGAACAAAGTTATTCTTTGTAATAGTTCACCAGTTTTCTCTTTCTAAAACTATTTTGAAGTTAACAGCTTGTTATTTATAACCAGAGGACTAACATGCAGGGAATGATTTCTAAATGTGTGCTTGGAATAAAATCTAACGGGATTTATTGGTATTATCATCAGTATTCAGTGTGTGCAGAAGTGATGCGGCCTCGTGAACAGGTGCCATTCTTTATAAAGCGTGCAGAGAAATGTTGTGGTTTTTTGTTGTTGTTTTGTTTTGTTTGTTTTGTTTGTATTTACAGCACTAATCTGTAGCAAGCAACTTTTCTGTTTACGCTTTATCTGACCGCTTGGGGGCGATAATGAGTAACACTTGACGAATGAATGAATGCAACCAAATCAGGACAATTAATTAAGTAATTCATTAATTCATTAATTCATTAGTCTCGATTTGACATGCTGCTGTCATAAAACTGCTTTAAGTAGCAGAAAATGTATATTTTAACACATTACCTGATAAAAATTATCAAAAAGATATAAATATTGCCGTAGCTTTTTAACTTTTGCTAAATTTTTAGTGTTTGTGTATGTGGCACTAGAACTTGACATGCTTTTTATTCACTTTCTTGGAGGTAGCACAGACCACGTTTAATCTCCGCTGTTTATTTATTTATTATTTTACAAAACATCACAGTTGTGTGCAATCCATGTGTTTTATCAAAATATCTCACAAGCCACTGGACAAATTTTGATGAAACTTTCCGAACTTAATCACTGGATGTACCTCGACAACAGATTAACCTTTGGTGTCAATTCAATTTAAATTGGCTGTGATTAACAACTGATATTAAAAAAAGAAACAATATGTGCTACAACTCAAAATACCTTAAAATAATTAGTAGCTGCTGATCCTTAACACACATCCTGCGCTAACAAGATCTTTGAAAATATTGCTTTAAACAATATGGATTTAATTTCACCCGTCTGTTAGAAAACTATCTCATGAATCACTGGATGGATTTTAAGGAACCTTTCAGGAAATTGTCATACACCTCTTCAACTCATTAACTTTTGGAGCCAACCCAGTTTATGATGGCCACCACAGCCAGCTCACCTGAGAAAACACAACGATGGATAAAATCCAATTAACTTTTACAGATATTGTCGAGAACTTACTGAGAGTAGCTGAGAGTCATTTACAACACAAAACCCAAGTGGTACACATTGCACACTAGCAAAAACATCTGGAGTCGGCCCAGTTTGTCTGTTCGCAAAATATCTCATTACCCACAGAGCAGGTTCTAGTGAAACCATCAGTAGACAGTTCTTGGATGCTTATTTAAAGCTCATTAACTTTTGAAGTTAATCTAATTCAAGATGTCAGCCACACCTAATTGACCTTAGCAACACAAAGAAATGTCCAACAGTCAGTTTCATTGATATTGAGCTAAAATATTAAGTAGCTGAGAGTCAAGAATTTGTATAAGGGTCGCTGTTTGAAGGCTGATAACGCAGATCCAAATATTTCAATCAAAGCGGTCAAGAAAGAACAGCATGACTTATGGTTTGAAATATAGTTTGTAAAACAACTATTTTGAGGTCAAATGAATGAAAATGAAGCTCTAGAGTCCTGTTGCCTAAAAGCTGAGCTGGGTATCTTTTAGATGCAGTGGTGTCATTTGTGCAGTTGCTTCAGTCGGCCACGAGATGCAGTGAACTGACAGCAGCAGCACCTCATGTGGGAACGCCACATGAATTACAAAACGGCTCGCTCTTCATCAGGCTCGCTGAAGTCATACTAATAGAAACCAGATGTTTTATGTAATATAATAACTCACTGCTGCACTCTTTTTTTTTGTTAACGAAAAAAAAGGTGATTTGGAGGCTCCTGTTTCAACTTTCCCACAGAGCGGTGTGTGTGTGTGTGTGTGTGTGCGCGTACAATTTGACATGAGCTTGGCCCAGCCTGCAGGGGCACATCAGCAGTGATGCAGCTGAGTGTTGTGATCTGTGATCACAAACTCCGTGTGCTTTTAACCATTTTATTTTACCTTTATGATTTTCAGTGTCGACTGCATCTTGTGGGTTTTTGGAAACGTCTCTTTCAGAACAGATGGTAACAAAATCAGAAGGGAAAACTATGCGTACAGGTTTTAGATCATTTTGATTTCTGGCTCATCAGAGACGAATATAGACAATCAAAATTAAATAATGTGTCACGTTGCAGAAGGGGACCCGTTTAAAGCCATAACCTGATGGATGGCAGCTGTCTGAGAGAGGGGCTCTGTGAAATGTTTCTGCCAAAGCATCAAGTTCAGCCTGAAAATGGACATTCTGTTTTTCAGACGTTAGAAATTATACTGTGTTTTTTACTCAAATAACTGAGAATCGTTAGGCGCAGGAGAAATGGTAACAGCTCAGTGAACCAAACCAACACGTTTGTGATTAATAAATGTTAGTTTCAATCTAATTGTAGGAGGGAAGTGACGGATGTGAGCCGTCACACTCTACAGATACGCATATATGGCTTATTTCTTATGTTTGTTAACAGTGTAATGATTTGACTAATACATGCAGCACTGATCACCTCCCACACATAAATTACCAGGTATCTGATTTTATTAGTCACTTCTGAAATATTGAAGTTGCAGCTTTTATACTGGTACTATCCGTTTATTTTTATTTTTTAAATTTTTGTATGTTTTTATTCAGACAGTAATGTTATTATTATTTTTTTTTTTTTACAACTTTAGAATGTGTAATGTTTATGTCTTCATATGCTATATGAACTGTCCACCTTATTCCTGGGGGCTCTACTCTATAAATGATTATGGGTACAACTTCCTGTCAGACAGGAAGTAGCAGTAAGCATTGGTTAGCCATGGTAGCAGAGTGCGGACCACGGTTTGTTTGAAAATAATTTGCATTTAGTTTAGCAGATAAAACACAGTTTTTGTTTTGTTCACATTTATTTAACAACCATAAAGTTGACTAAAATAGCCGTGCTGAGTTCAGGTACCTGCTGTGCTGTTCACGGCTGCACAAACAACAAGACCAAACTAAACCAGTGGCTACAACAACAGTGTTTGGAACACGGACCCAAAACAAAAAGAGCGTTTCTGCGAAAAGCAGTAGTTTCCATCACCTGCCTGCCTACAGATGATTGTCCTGTCTGAGCTCTGACAGGTGGTGCTCCTACTCAGAAACTGCATTAGCTTGTACTGTTCGCACATAAACAAACTCTGGTTCTGGTCCGCGCCGGAAGTCGCACCAATAATTCATGCAAGGTATCGTGGAGGCTAGGAATAAAAAACATTTTGAATGGAGAGTTATATGCAAAGAAGAAAAATAATCAAGTACCAAATGTTAGTATAAGAATAAAAATACTTGTGTGACATTTACTTTAAAATATCTAATACCATTTTCTAAGGTATCTATGTAGATTGTATAAACGATTGGCAATGTGCAGATTTTCCTCTTAGACTTTCACTTCCTGCGTTTGTTGGACTCGATAGTTTTAAGTTTAGAAAACTACTTAGAAACTCAAAGCAACAAACTCAAAATGAACATGATGCAAACCAGCATCTGCAAAAGTTTGAAGTGCAGTGTTCACAGTTATTTATCTTACCCCGTCATGCGTGTATAGGTTGGTTGATGAGGTTTGACATATTTTTCCAGTAAACAAAACATCCAGTAAACCTAGCCTTTCTTGCATTTGAAAATAAATGTGTTTTCTTCATATTCAGCCTCAGCTGTTACCGAGACTGATAGTTAAATCTACATTTAGGCGTTACTAGTGAGTCATTATTTCATACCAACTGCTGACACTGTATTTGTGTTGGACATCACCACATTTCCTTTTGACCATATATTGTTTGTAATATTTGAATTTTGCTTTCATTATTTCCATTTTAGAAGAATTTGTAGTGTATTTTTATGCAAACACATATTTATATTACTACTCCTGCAGCATTAAAGTACAATTTATACCAAGAACTGAGCTCAGAATTCAGACATTTGTAGGCTCATGAGTTGGAAATCTTGTGTCACACTAGTTATTCTTAAGGCTTTAACCACAGGAAACATGGCTGCAGTAGAACCAGGGCTGTCCAGTGCAGATTACATGTGTCTGCTACAGAATTAAACCACATCACAGCTGTCTCTAATACCACAACTGGGTCTCGAGATGAGTACAAGTTTCCCCTCTGTAATCACACCTTACAGAGTCTGAGTGGAAACTACTGAAGGCTGGATGAATGACAGGTGCTGTATACTAATAAAAATGTTGCTATATACAAAGTTGCTTTTATGCTGCTACCTTCATTTTCATATCAGAAACTAAATCCTTTCACTGCCTTAGTTATGACATTTAAGTCCACTTTGTCAAGCCCCTTACGAAGCCTTGGTATGTATTTGTGTGTCTGGATTCCTGCTGCCACGCTGTGTAGTAGCTGAGCTCTGAAAGCCAGACACGGGCGTGCTGTTGCACGTCTGATAAGGGCCCGAGTCATAACCTTCCCTCGAAGGACGGACCACAGCCGTTTTTTTTATGGCATGCGGCAAACACTGAAGAGCTTCCAGCTCCTCCACGATCTCCAACGAGCTGTTGGAACGCAGACAGAGACGGTGTCGCCTTTAATCTCTCTCGTTACGATGCAGCTTGTGGGCCATTGATTCTGTAACGCGATATGCTTGATGCACTTGTCTAGACGAGAAAGGAAGTGTAAAACAGAAATTGATTCACGGTGCTGACACTGTTCCGACACACTACCACTCTCTCTTTTTTTTTTTTTTTTTTACTCAAGTGATCCCTGGACTAGAAAAATGAATGCAGGCATTTATGTGTAAAACTTGCGTCACCGCCTGATGAAATCATAAAAAGAGCCACGCCATCACCTTTTAAAAGCAACGGTCTCGTATTTAAACCGCCCAACTTAAGCATGTGAAGAGGGCGGTTTAATGTGCAGCAGGCTCTGAAGTGTGCTGCTGAACTGTGAGCTAAATGTTGTTGTGGTAGTAGCTGAGAGTCATGTCCAGCACATCCATGCACTACACATTGTGCATCACCGTTGCATACAATTTAGGGATTAAATGTGAATCAATAATGTCTGTTAGCAAAATAGCATGTGAACCATCGGACATATTTTAGTGAAACTCTCAGGAAGCAATCTCTGGATTTTAATCTGCAACTGATTAATTTTGGAGTCAACTCAGTTCAAGACGGCTGCCGCAGCTAATCAACCTTTAGCCAGCACAAAAATGGCTATTTCCTGGTGAATTTTACAAATATTGAGCTAAAATTTAGTGTGTTAATCTAGCAGTTATTCATAACACATTAACTACTAACGCATGAGATGGAAGTATTTACAAGTTTTGACCAAAACGTTGTGCTTCAGTCATTTCTCGTCATAAGATGATTTCAGAGTAAAACTCTGGCATGAAATATGATGGGTGATTTACATTCCTTAGAGGAATTAATTTCTCATATATCTTGGTTTAAATATGTGAGCTGCATCCAAAATAGATTTTTTTTAAAATTCAGAATTTGTGAAAGTACAAATAAAAATGTTTTATTTTTCCGTTTCCGACTGAAGAAGTCTTTCGGATGAAAGACGAAACTTTTCTATGATTTTTTGTTTTGTTTTTTTGAATGTCCAGAGGACCTGACTTAACTTTTTTGGGTTTTATTTTTCCGTTGTTTTGTTTTTGTGTTCTGTAGTGAACAGTAGATACTTCTAACCTACAAAGCCCTCAACAACCTAGCTCCAGCTTATATTACAGATCTTATTGTCCCATATTTTCCTAACAGAGCACTTCACTCTCAGACTGCAGGCTTACTTGTGGTGCCTAGAGTTTCCAAAATCAGAACGAGAGGAAGATCTTTCAGTTGTCAGGCTCCTCTCTTGTGGAACCAACTTCCAGTTTCTGTCCATGAGGCTGACACATTGTCCAGATTTAAAACTGGGCTTAAGACGTTCCATTTTGATAAATCCTATAGTTATTGTTGGCTTGTTATGCTGCCATAGGCTTAGACTACTGGAGGACAAATTGATCACATTTCTCATAATGAATTGTTAAAATTGAATAGTTTTCATTTGACATTGTTTCGATCTTTACTTGTGATTCTCGACCTGCCATTGTGTATCTGTTCCTCTCAAACCCAGCTGGTTGAAGCAGATGGCCGCTTGTCCTGAGCCTGGTTCTGCCAAAGGTTTCTTCATCATGGGGGAGTTTTTCCTTTCCACAGTTACCGTCATGCTTGCTCAAGATGAGAGTTTGTGATGAAGTTTAACTGTTCAGTCTGCTTCTTAGATAATTAATGTTATTAACTTACTTTTTATGTATATGAATGTTTCTGTTTGGTGCCCTGAGATGATTTCTGTTGTGTCTTGGTGCTGAATAAATAAACTGAATTTTTAAATCGCTTCCTTTTTTAGTGTTCTTCTCAACCGATTGAGATGAAAGCTCGTTGAACTTCGACCACTTCCTTTCAGTCAGAAAGGAGCACTCTGAGCCCCTATGTAGACATGAAGTCTATTTTAAATCTACAGTGGTTATCGCCTCATATAAATAGAAGGGAATGAGAACTTGACATATTTTGGCTGAAGAAGTAAAAATTGCCGTCAAGGCTTTACAAAGAAAAGAAAAAAGTTTGTTTTTAGTAAACAGGTTTGAGGTTGGTTGTATATTAAACCCAAAAGTTGTTTTCCCTGCTGAGTCGTAGATACATTGAGGCGACCCACTGAGACAGCTTCCTGCCACTGTAAGTAGAAATAGTGCTGTGGGGGTGGGGGAGTAGAAATTAGCATTCTCAAACTGAGAATAAAGCTTCTCTCTTCTACCCGGTTTGCTCTAAAGTGGCACCCTCATCCCGTAAATTTGGCACCTGTGTCACCAGCAACAGCAGCCGAGTTGTTCTGTAGAGCAGGACAAGTCCAAAAAGCCACTATTTTTCCAAGCCCTCCCACACCCCGCATCAGCCACTGCTGCTCCCCTTACTCAGTTCATAGGCATTCCAGTGGTATTTATATTTCCCTCCAGAGCAGGGGGAGGCTGACAAGCATTCACACAGACTTTGGATTCAGCTCAGCGAGGTGGGCTGTACTCCCACTGCCTCCCCTCCATTGGTCTCCGTGTGGTCACATGGCCTGCGAGGAGCGACGTGTTGGCTCTCCTCCCCCTGGGCTCTGCCGTGCTGTCCCTCTCAGCTCACTTAAGGCTTTTTTCACATGAATGAGAAGTTTTCTGTTTTGTGTGTGTCTGTGTCTAAACGTTGGCACATCAGGGGCTTGTTTGAGGTGAAGTATAGCAGCTATGTTTTGGGAGCCTTCAGAGTCCACAGGCAGCGAGTATCTGAGCAGCATGACCCGTGAAACTCAGGATATCTACCTGAGAATGGACCATCACCGCAGAAGGTCTGGCTACAGGCTGGGCAGAATCATCGCCAGGCAGCAGCTTCTGAAGAGGATTGCTGGAGGTAGGAGATGTGTTTAGATGGAAGTGACAGCCCTTTTAAGATAGAAGTCAGGCTTCTCTTGGGTGTTCTGTTTGAATCCATCCTTTTCGACATGCTGTTATGAGTACTAGTATCTGGAGGTCAAATTGTGAGGTGAGTTTGGAACAACACAAGTGGAATACCATGATGAAAAGCAAGTGGTGGCTGGCCTTATTTTTTTAAACTGCCTGACTGTTAAATGGCAGGCAGTGTTTCATATGGTGTAGACAGGGTGTGTTGATGGGTGTCACTGCAGGGAAAAGTTAAACTTGACCTTAAGTCAATTGGTAGTCAAAGGTGAAGCCCTGTTGAATGAGTGTTATTGACTAACGACCAGCGAAAGGTGATAAGATGTAGGATGAACTATTAAGACAAACTGCACCCAGAGTGTAAACAACAGATATAAATGAATGACAGCTTTACAAGCCCTCAGCTCATTTGTGAAGTGCAGTATGAGAAGAGTCACAGCTTGTTTTTCTTGTTTTCATCGCTGTGGGGCTCAAACTCTCATTCAGCTTTCTCCTAGACCTTTAACCTCCTGTCTTGTTTGCATGTACCTGAGGTTCAAAGCCTCTCCCTTGAGGCCAGGAAGGGGCAACAATTTGTCACAACTCTCAGTTCCTCCTCCAGGTGTGAACCTCCTGATGCTGGATCAAAAAGGTTCCCACAGTTCAGAGCAAATTTCCAGCAGCACGGTTCACCTTCCAGTCACTCTGACAGGAGCATGAGTCAGATAGTGCAGCTGATTGTGGGGGTAACATTTCCTCTATCACGAGGAGGACTGTGGGAAGGCTCAAGTTGTGTTTTTGATCCCGGTGATGTTGGAAATATACAGAGCCCGTTGTTGACTACATGCCTAAAGATGTTTTGTAGCTATGTGTACATACAACATGAAGTTAGTTTAAAGGAATCTGTTTAATCTGATGTTTGCTGGCATGTGTAGTCATGTAACCTGGCATGTGTTTTCAGATTACAGATGCTTGTCTGAGAACAAACTCACAATTTGACGACAGAACTTTAGGGCCACGCTAAAAAAAAAAAATAATTCATTAAATTACGAGAATAAAGTTGTAGAATTATGTGAATAAAGTCGTAGAATTATGTGAATAAAGTCGAATAAATTCTTAATATTACACGAACAAAGTCATGCGAGTCTTTTTGCAGCTCTCGTATTTTTTTTCCCATGAGTCGGATACACAACACGACCTGTCAATCAATCCAGTAAGCGTGTCAGCAACTGACCAATCCGAAGCTAAATGAGTCGTAATATTCTCTGAACTCTGACATGATAAAGCAGAGTTTACCACATTATAACTTTGGTAAAATGACGAATGTTGAGCACAGTGTTAAGTTATATTTTGGTATTGGTTTTACAAATAAGGAGATAGTTAATCTGTTAAAGCATCAGCATCAGATTATTATCAGTATCAGGACTTTGAACCTGCGTACAGTAAGATGTACGCTCTGATGGGCTGCAGCGCAGCTCTCTGCAGGTAAGGAGCACTTGGCTTCAGATTGGTCATTTGCTGACACGCCTACTGGATTGATTGGCAAGTCACGTGGTGGATCCAACAAGTGGAAAAAATATAAAAATAAAACGAGAGCTGTTAAAAACAAAAAGTTATCGTACGACTTTATTCTCGCAATATTACAATTTTATTCTCATAATACTACGACTTTATTCTCGTAATACTAGGACTTTATTCTCACAATATTACAACTTTATTCTCGTAATTTTATAGCTTTTAATATTTTTTTTCTTAGCGTGGCCCTAAAGCTCCGTCATACAATTTGGGCCATTTATGACATGGAGGGAAACATCAAGTGTATTTTAGAATTTATTATTTTGTTACATATTTTTAACATATTTATTTATACTTGCTGTGGGGAGTGGTGGTGCAGAGGCTAGAGAAGGTAGGCCTGTGATCGGAAGGTCGCCGGTTCAACTCGGCACCGATAACGTCAAAATGTGGGTGGGTAAGGTGAAGAACCCAGACCTGTCTCCACCTTTATTTGCTCCACTCTGGGCCCTTGAGCAAGGCCTTTAATCTCCACCATCTGCTCCCCTAGGCGCCCTAGATGGCAGCTCCCTGCTCCACACAGAGGGCTGTGGTAGCTCAGTGGTCTGTGGTTGCATCAGGAAGGGCATCCAGCATAAAAACAAATGCCAAGTCTTCATGTGACTTAGTTCACTGTGGCAACCCCTGAAGAAGGGAGCAGCTGAAGAAGAAAAAATATATATTTGTTATCAATGTTCTTGTCTTTAGGAATATATTTGTCTTTATTTTGTGTAATTACATAATTATGATGGGCATTTTGTCTCTTTGTTTATATGTGTGGATATTTATTGCTACAAAAATAAATATATCTTTTAGATCTAAACTTTAAATAATAAGCACGTGTTACGTTTGCTTTTTTTGGAAATACAGTTTAAAACACCTTAATGCATTAATTTGTTTCAGTACAACACACACATTTGACAGATTTTATTTATCACATGCTGATTCCACAAATTTCATCTTTGAACTTGACATCTTGAAAAATTTCCAACACTAAATTATGATTGATGTTTATTTTGTATCAACCTCAAGTAAAGGTTTTAAACCTCTCTATAGTTTTAGTTGTCCCAATTTTCCTATAGTTACAGTATTCTAGTGTGACTTTCATATACCATTATTTTTGTTGTACATTTTTCTTGTTTTTTCCTCAGAAGGGTAACATGCAAACCTATTATTTCATGCATTGTTTGAAATGCAGAATGTAACATTGATGAGTGTATTTTAAGGCATTGATTGGGGAGTATCAGAGCTGTAGACTCCCGACATTCCAGCTGGAGGGGCTTGCTGAATTTGCAGGTTGAAAGTGAGTGGTGACCATGGGCAGAAATACTCATGTGTTGTCTCTCCATAAGTTTCACAAATGCCTGTTCAGTCTGTCATATTTCCAATCTGATGACGAGTCAGGGCAGCCAGAGCTTGTGTGTATGTGTGTGTTCTTGTTTACTGTAAACACCAACAAAGTGCTGGATTAGATTAAGAATCCTCAAGTTCTTATTGTGCGAACAATCTGCCCGACTTGTCTCGATGTGAGGAGATAAACAAGGAAAAAAATTGGTGCAATTTGGTCCTTTTAACTCTGGTGAAATATGTCTCTTTCTTGAAAGTATTCTGTATTTTTTATTTATAGCAGTATTCCATTCATTAATACTTCTGAGGGGCTGCTGTTTAGTTTTAGGTCTCTGCTTTGCCAGCCTCATCTTCTGACTGTTCAAATCATCACATGATTCACAGTATGCATATTTGTCACATGAATAAACAAAATAAGAAAATTCCTTTATCTGATGCATATAAACACAGTAAATGTCACACATTTGCATTCAAAAGACTAAATACTGTCTGTGAAATCAGTGGTTCATGAAAATACTCAAAACAACCCTCTATCTACTGAAAAGTTCCAGCAAAACATTTGACAGCTAAGCGATTCACAGATCATTATGAGTCTATCCAAGTGTTCCTGTTTGCACAAAAAAAGAAACTTCTGGAAACGTTCAAAACAGCTGAAAGCTACAGCATCCCTGTGTTCTCTTAACTGGGGCTGTTTTATTCTAGGAAACCGTGTGTGGAGCTCGTCTACGTTTTTTTTAATGACCTCTTAACTTACAGTGCACTCAGGAATGTCATCACTGCAATATATGATAAATGCAGTGGACAACCCATAGATTTGTATCAATGTATCTGTTATCAAATGACACAGGTTGCTGCATGCCTAGTATGTGTATGTGCTTTTTGTTAAAAAAAAAAAAACATGGTGTATTTTTTATTGTCATGGCTGTAAAGCATGTGTCTCTCAAGGTATTGAGCATTCAGTCCCAGTTGTCCTTTAGCAATGATGCTTTACATGTGGAAATTGTTTTGGAGCAAATAGTCCCTCGATTATCGCAGTAGTAACATTCTACACACCACTGCGATAGGTGAAAGACCGCGAAGTAGAAACACTATATTTATTTTAGTATTTACTGTATATATATTTTAAGGCTTTATAAACCCTTCTCACACGTTTACAATATTCTAAACTCTTAAACCTTTTTAATTCATTCATTCAACCTTTATTTAGACAGATAAGTCACATTGAGCCTCGAAGACGCATTTACAAGTGAGATCTGTTTAGACAGACAAAAAGTAGTGAAACTGGACACATGTAGGAATTGGAGGCGAAAAAATTCCTATCAAACTTTTTTCCTGCCTGAGAAGAAAAAACTATTAAAAAACACCTCGCACAAACAAGCTCATAGTGACGTAGACATTCTGCAGAGGGGGACGACGAGAGCGGTGAGCATGTTCATAGATGCTCTCGAAGGCACTGTAAGAGTTCTGATAAAGATGTAATAATCAGCCAGTGTCCTCCGGTGAGAACCGTAAACATTCTCAAGGTATGTCGAGGAATGGCCAAGAATAACGATTATGAGAATCCAAGAGTCCTGAAATGATGGCACACGTTTATTCAGCTGGTTTCATCTGGTTATCAGTTGGAAATTCCTCAGGGAGGGGGTGGTGAGCATCAGATCACATGTTCTCCAGGCGAATTCAGATAAGATGCCCTTCAAGGCCAGCCAAGGGAGCCAAATTCAGATAAACACACAGTTGTTTTGGGGACAGGCAGAACCAAATTACATCTACCTTGAGTCTGTTTTGTTCCACTCGGTTCCAAAATGTCCAAATTACATGGCCACACCGTTGGAACAAGACTGAGTAAAATCCTCGAGATCTGATCCATTCTGCCCAAAGCATTTGAGTCTGGGTACTTGAGGCACGGACCAAGCCATCATAAAGGCAAGCAGCGTGATCAGGTCCAAATTTGCTGCCGACGACTTCCTTGATTGTAGATAAAACCAGCAACCAGCCGAATCCAAAAAGCAGGAACCAGTTATCGTAAATCCAATTAAATATGAGTCCTTAAAATCCACAAATGGCAGCAGAGATAGACACATCATCAAGTCTTCCAGTCGATGAGATATCCAGCTGCGTGCGTGCCAACAGGGCAAATCGGCTCGCCTAAAGCCTGCCTTCTCTTCGAAGAAATGTTGTAAATTGAGTTGAGGGACCAACTGATCAAAACAAGTCCATAATTATGGTTCGGAAGAAATGCAAGAGAGGCTCAGAAGCAGTTTCACAGACAGACAGAGCAGCAAAGCAGAGAGGGAGGGGAGGGGAAAGCGTCCGATCTCGGCAAGAGCAAGTGGTGAAGTGAACCTACGTCGTTTTAACAACATACGTATATGTACTGTACAGTACTGCAAAATTGTACTTACCAGCTCTGCAGAACAGCGGCTCGGTTCTGTTTTGGCTGACCCACCCTGCAGCGACGAAGCCCACCGCCCGGCCCAGGTTGATTTGCACATATAAATCAACTGGTCAATTGCATAATTGAGCTTCAGGAAGCTTCAGGTTTATTTGTGACTGTCCTGCCAGTTCTGTGAGCTTAATATATAGATCGTTAGTTCTGACTTTGCGTTGCAAAACTTTCCCTCCATTTCAGCAGAAAGCAGCGGCCGGAAGCACTGTTGGCTTCTGGGTAGTGTAGTTCTTTTGACTGGCCTTACAGTATAAGCTTATCGAAAGAAAACCACAAAATGGCGGCGCCTGTCCGAAGTTTTTTCTCATTAACTTTTTATCCTGTACCATCCCAATCACGTGAGTAATATTAAAGTTGACAATCGTGGAAAAAAAACGTGAAATTACAAGTCTGCGAAAGTCGAACCACAAAGTAGCAAGTAGTAGTTCAAAGATCTTCCTGAGGGTCCAGAGGACTGGGGAGGAACCTAAAAGACTATTCTCTCTAATGGTCTTTTTTTCCTCTGATGTGGATCAGTTTCTGTGTGTTTGCTTGTTATAGATCAGGGCTATTCAACTGGTGCCCCAGGGCCAAATCAGGCCCACTGGTGAGCTCAGTTCGGCCCAACCAATAGGTTTATTTTTAAATAAAACTATATTTTAAACAGTAAAACTAGCTTAATTAATGTCAATAACTGCTGGATTTCTGGCCCCTGAGCTCTTGGCTTTCAGTAACTGTAGCCCTCTGAGCCATTTAGTTGAGTAGCCCTGCTATAGATGTTCAAGGCTAACATTCAGTACTTTTGGGGCATCATTTCTCCAATGTTTACTTTTTGGGGGGTTGTTTTTCAGTCATGGATCATCTAAGCATCTGGACTAATCATAGCATTATCTCTAAATCAGAAATATATATATTTCATTAGTCCGCCAACTCTGAAATGGTAAACGATTAACAGTGATATATATTTTAGGGAAATGTCTTGGTGGGGGGGGGGGGGGATAATGTGCTTGTCATCATTTTAAGAGGAACACTTCATCCTGTTAAGAGGAAAAGCTGTTTTATTCGTCCTCCTGAACAGTATTAGTTATTGTTTGAGAGCACCACTGGAAAAGAGTTTGCATTGTTCTCTCTTCTGAGAGTTTGTAACAGTGAAGAGGTTCTTCAAAAGGAAGAACAGTTACACTCTGTCTTCTTCCTCTCTTCTCAGGACTATAAGCATCAGCTGTCCGCTGTAGCATGTGCTGCATTTGATCAAGAGAGAACAAATTATTTAGGGATGTTGATGATATGCTTGCTTGAAGCAATGCTAAAGAAAGAATTGGTAAATGGGTGTTATGTTTAAACAGTTTTTGAGAGGCTAATGAAAAAAAAAAGTCCATTCCATTTAAAACCCTCTAAAAAAGTATTTTCTAAAGTTTAATTCAACCTAAATGTTGTAACGTGTGCAAAAAACGCAGTGGAATATTTTAGTTTCATACGTTTCGACTGATAATCTATAACATCACTATGCAGTTTTACTTGCATCCCTGCTTGATGTGTTGTTTGTAACTTCCAGCCTCACTGGTGAAGAATGAGTAACTGATTGAAGAATCTTGTTACAGCCAGGAACAGTTTGGTTGTGCCAAACGGACTTCTGGAAATAAAGGCTGTATTGAAAAAGTTCCTCACTATCCTGATTTTCCTGCAGTTCAGCTTGTAGTCTACCTGTAAAGATGTATGTCCTCCTGTGTGTGAATCAGTGTACTACCTAGACAGAATATCTGACAGCTGCCACATGTTCCCAGCTAATCATTTACTAAGTGCAAATTTCAGAAATGCCTCAGCTGCACTAGTACAGGAATGGAAAGTCACACATTAACTTGGAGAATTTCTTTGGCCCTCAGTATTACACAGCTGAGAAAATTCCACAGGAAAATGCTTTATGGGCCTATTCATGGCAGTGATACAGTACCACAAACTTAATATTGAAAATATTTGAAAGATTCAAGGATGATTGTATTCTTTAAGACATATGACTTAGTCCTCCTCCCCAATAATAATAATAATAATAATAATAATAATAATAATAATAATAATAATAATAATAATTAAAAAAAAACATGATTAAGTATGAAATGGTGTTACGGCTCAACTTGTACTTATTTTTTTTGTTTTTCCACAAGTGACAAGTTTAAACTCCAGTGGCATCCAGAAGCGTTTCAAATTTCAGCACTTTGCTGCCCTCCTCTGGTAGAAATGAGTATTACTCACTATTAGCTGGAAAAAATGACTCGAGTGCACAAAGCTGTGTTCATTCAGCTCCTGTTTTCTCTGAGCTCACACAGCCATCCTCTGTGTGTCCCTCTGAATGCAGCTAGTCTTTTATACTTCTGCATTTTAGATTTCCAGTCTGTAACTGTTCAGCTGTGGAAAGACTGGAAAGACTTCAGTTTATTTTAATCTATTAGTTAGACCAGTTCATGTGCGGTGAGGTGATCACTAGCATGTTTGTAACCCACAGACTTATTACGCGAGAGTTGCAAGGCTCCTGCTGAAGTCCTGTGGCTGCTCTTTGATGTTGTTAATTAGGACTAGCATCCTTCGAAGTGGCTCTTTGCTGTACCGGTAATTGTGGAAGTCTTGAGTAGGTTTTCTCACGGTAGAGGCCCTTGTTCGAACATTGGCCCATTCTGAATCCTCTGACTCTCTGAGGCCAATTTAAGAGAAGGAGGGATCCCCACTTTAGACCCCTATGGGAACCCTTCCAAATGAGAGGAAGGAGGACCTAATAAAGCTGTAGAGAACTCTCTGACCATCAGTTTGTTTTTTCATGGTCATCTTATTGAGCATTTTCCCCCATATTTTGTGTTTTACCGGCTTGCGGTCTCACATGAAATGCAATTTGCAAATTACAGAGTTGAACTTCTGAACACGAGATGGTTAATTTGTGTGGGTTTGTCAACTTATGGAGCGCGTTGATATTTTTCCACGTTTGAGTCATGATTTCAGTTCAGCAGGCTTCACGCTTGTCAGTAATTCATGCTCCCCCTTTAGCAGTGCTATAAGGCGATGCTGGAAAAGCAAATTACAGTGTTTATATAAGCTATCAAAGGGAAGGAAGAATTACAGCCACACAACCGTATATTTTTAAGTGGGAAAACAGCATGACATGGCAAGGCATGCAGTCTGCTGAGCTTTACATAAAAGAAGACATGCATGGACTTTAAATCAGAATGAAAACTGAAATGTAGACCTATAGGAGCTTGTTAAATAGGGGGATTCAGTTAATCGTGTGACCACATGAAGGGTATGGGCAGTTAAGAGGGATCTGGCAGAGAAACAAGGAGGAGGGAGAGCTGAAAATCCAACAGCAAAAAAACCTCAGAACTGAGTCTTGTTGTGGAAAATAAAAGACAAACAGGAAGAGATGAAGAGTTTTAACAACAGACGGCAGAACTAGAGAACATCAGACAGGCCCTGAGCACAATCCCCATTACTGAAGTCTGTTTCCAGGTTTTAGATCTGCACCAGAGGGAGCACAGATGGTCACAGGTACTATATATCTGCAGGGCCTGTTTCAACAGGCTGTTTTATTGTTTATGTGGTTCCTTTATTGGCCCGAGAACTAAAAACAACAAGAAACATAATCTGACAAGGAAAACTCCCCACCAATTTGTGGGATGAAAGCCGCTCAGAGATGACGTTTGATGTGTTTCATTAGTGTCTAACCTGCATGTTTATTCCTGCGCTGCATTATTTATTTCATCTGTGTAACAGTAAACATCCTCAACTCGTGTACTGCAGACATAATAACTGCAAAGAGCAAGACTGGTGGAGAAAAAAAAAAATCTGTGTTTCAACAAAAATACGCCTGATGTGCTTTTAACTGCTTCCTGAGATTTGGCGTCAGATGTCTCTTAACAAGGCTTTTATTTAAGTGTCTCTTCTGTTTTATGTGTCAGTGATTCCTGTAGGGTGACCACAGGGGCAAAGCACCTGTTTGTAAAGTTAACACTTCCTTTGGTCTTTTTCTCGTTTCCACGCCTCCTAAGGGGATTTGGTGTGAGATATTTCTGAAAACGAAGTAAATTTGTGACGCTTGTTGGATCAAAACTCTGCAGAGCTTATGATTTGAACTTTGAAGCTTCGGCTTGTCCAGAGGCCGCTGCAGTTCAAACATTGCAGTCCGCTTTTTGTCTTCTGGCAGTGGCAACCAATCGCATCAAGTGGGCTATCAGTTTACAGTTAAGGTCAGGGATAATTTGTTAATCCTTCACTGAAAGGCTGTTTGCGGTTGCAGAGAGACTCTCCCCAGTCTGCTGTTTAGCGACATGGAACAAAGGGTGATATCATCTTTGTGAGACAATCTGTGGTGATTTCTCATAAGTAATAATAAAAACCACCATGCCCCCACATGCTGTTAACAGTAAATCCCCCATAAAGCTGCTTTTTTTTTTTTTGTCTTCCCATACAGGGTGCTATAAAATGAATCAGCTTCAACTTTGATGATGAAACTTTTGGTGAATTCAGGTTGTTTAAAGTTTTGGGTGCATAGTGATTTCATTGGAAAGCAACGGATGCTGCAAAAGCCGTGCCCAGTATTTCCTGTCTTGATTGAGATAGAAGAAGAGAAAGACAGAGCTAATGGGTTGTTTCCCCAGAAGATGAAAGAACCCTCTCTCAGGGTGTCCTTCAGACATGAAGGAGAGCGTTACCACAGCTGTGCTGCTCGTGTTTAAATTCAATACAGAATCTCAAGATAAAAACAGCCCCAACGACTTCTGACCCGGCGGGATTTGGCAATGGTCAACAACAGCAGCTCTCGAGCTCACATAGTTCTGTTATTTACTCTCACAATCAATAGGCTCCTGCTGTGAGCGTGTGTGTCTGCTGTGGATCCTGCACCAGTGGATCAATTAAAAGTCTTTAACCAGATAATGTTTATATTCCAACAGCATGTATCTATGATCCGACCTCTAACAGAAAAGAACAAGAATCCTGGAACAAATGATGATGAAGGGCTCTGTAATTAAGAGTGCTTAAGAGGCTTGTTTCTGATGAGTGGAGTGGATATGTGTGAAGTCCTGACCCATGAGTTTAGAATGCTAATGCCTTGTTGGCACTGGTTTTTTCCTGGGCTCGGACCATGTTTGTCCTCTGCTCTCCAGGGGCTGCTGAAGTTTGCTTTATCCGCTTAGTGCTGGAGACGTGTGGTCCATTGAAAGGACCTCTCCACAGGTCGGTGTGGACCACAGGGCAAAGCTGCCCAAAGATTTGCTGGCTCATTTGTAGTTTAGAACATTTTGCTCTGTTGTCTTAGCAACCCAGCTGAGAGGTGACCATTTTAAACCTGCATCCCATGAGGATCACAGGATAGCAGGTCCCCAGCATGTTCCATATCAAATGAGGGGAATGGTTGTCCCCGGGTGATTCAGCACAGGCTCTCTGTAATTACTTGGCTCGTGAAGCCAGCTAGATTGTTCACCGATCACAACTAGAGCAACAACAGAGCTACTGTGTTGTTACTCACCTCTGCAGACAGATTTTACCGTTGTTCATTACTTCAACACCTTATGTGTTTAAAGATGGTGTAAACCCAGAATGTGTTGTGGGTACTTGCCTGCAGCGCCTCCTGTTTTGTTGAGAATGGTGGAAACGGGGCTGAGGATATTGGAGTTTGAGGGACACGCAGAGCTCAGTTAATTAAAGCTCCTGTAGAAAATGGGAAGGTTTGATTCCCACGACATTCTGTGAATCACACAGGGCTGTGCTCGTTTAATCCACCTTTATGAATTGCCGGCATTTCTCTTAAAGGATCAGGAGCTTCATTTGTAAATAAAACAAGCATTTATAATACTTGAATTTAGACTCAAAACTATAGTATGGAATAATTATTATTACCTTAGCACCTACCTATTACCTATTACCTAAGCACTTTGGTAACAGTTTCTGTTTTAAATGTGCTCTAAAAATAAATCTGACTTGACTTGACTTGACCTTTAGCAAAGAATACCAGTAATTATGAAGCAAAAACCTCAAAACATTTACATTAACAGATTGGTGGTGCGTCTCAACACACTGTTGCATTGCGCTGCATCTCAAAATGACCAGTCGCTTGTTGTGAAAAGGATTTATTCTACTTTTTCTTTACAGATTTAAGATGTATAACATTATTGGCTTCATCAGTTTCTTACATCAACATTTAGTCATACAGACATTTGTCAGCTCTGCATTTTATATCCCTCACAGTTTCACAGTTTGGTGAAGTATCTGCAGTATTGCAGACTCTGTGCCGGTCCTTTGTGGTGAAGAGGGAGCTGAACTGTAAGGCAAAGCTCTCTGTTTACTGGCTGGTCTACGTTCCTACCCTCATCTATGGCCACGAGCTCTGGGTAGTGACCGAAATAATGGGATCACAGATACAAGCAGCTAAAATGAGTTTCCTCCACAAGGTAGCTGGACTCTCCCTCAGAGATCGGGTGAGAAGTTCAGTTATCTGGGAGAGACTCGGAGTAGAACCGCTGCTCCTCCACATCAAAAGGAGCCAGCTGAGGTGGTTCTGGCATCTGATAAGGATGCTCCTTGGGCGCCACTCTTGGAAGGTGTTTTGGGCATGTCAGACTGGGAGGAGACCCTGGGGAAGACCCAGGAAACGCTGGAGAGACCGTGTCTCTTTAGTTCCCCTGAGGAACGCCTTGGAGTCCTCCCAGAAGAGCTGGAAGAGGTGGCTGTGGAAAGAGATGTCTGGGCCTTCTTGTTCAAGCTGCTGCCCCCGCGACCCTACTTCAGAACAAGTGGAAGATAATGAATGGATGACAGACGGATGGATGGATAATCTTTGTTATAATTTAGAGAATGTATCTGTTCTGCTCTATCAGCATTTTAGCCATCAACCAAATAAAAAAAAACAGTTTTTTTTTTTTTTACTTTATGTGAGCGAACGTATGAAAGATGACGTCATGGCATTAGTTGGCAAAACATAAGAAATACATGCAAGGTAAGATGCTGTGGACAGTTATACTGATGGGCCACTCAAAAAGTGAAGTATTCTGCAGTAAATGAAGTCACCCATCCCTTCCTTTAAGACCAGACTTTACATAAAGATAAAATCATTTTCACGTCTCAGTATGTTTTCTGTTTAAGTTAGTTTTATAAATGAGCCCCCAAATCTGTTCCTAATAGAGAACAGATCTCCTGAGCCTCCTGCATGTACAGCCACACTGCTTCTCTGCCCCCTACCTTTGGCCTTTGGCTATCGCGCATCATAATTTGGGCTTCCCATTTGCTCCCGTATGAACAATTGCAAAGTGTGAGACAGGAGGAATGCAGGGCTATTTTGGGCATGAAACATCAGATGTTGTGGTTTTGAGGCAGGCTAGAGGAGGGGTCTGCGTGTTTCCCCTGGCTGTCTGTCTAGTCTTAGCTGACTGCTCATTGTGAGTGGGTGTCTATGTGCAGCTCGCTTCAGAAAGGAAAAGAGGTCTCTCTTCTAATGTCGCCAAGCATGATGACACCTACAGTAGTCAGTAGAATCTGTGTTCATGTTGTTATTTCTGTCTTTCTCCCTCCAGGTGTTCAAACATAATCTTGGACTTCGTTTCCAGCCTTTTCTTGTCTGGCTGATTCATTCTGTGGTAATGCAGGGAGGGGAAAAAAGCACTCAGATCTTTTTTTGTTTTTTATTGGACTACATCATACTACTTAAAGTACTTTATGCTCTCAAATTCTAATGCATTAGAAGGTTTTTTTTTATATGGCAACTAAAGTGCATTACCTATGTCATTCTGTTTGTACTTTAAGATTATTACCCAGTTCTGGCCCCGGTACGTCCGAACAGGAAATGGAAGAAACGTCACAAAGTGAGGCAGCCAGAGCAGAGGTGGGCCACATCTGGAAATCCGCTCACATGATTGGAAATTGTGAATGGATAAGATGTTCGTATGAAATCACAGGGCCATGGAAAGTCCCGATTATTTCCTTGGAATACATGTTTAATGTACAATTTTTTAAAGTCCGAGAGTTAGTTAGTTTCCTGTCTGAGTCTAATTACGTATAAAGAAGCTCTTCACTCAGCAACTTAATTAGCTTTATTTTAGTGCTGAACTATGTATAAAGGTTACTTCCTGGCTGTCTTCTGTCTCAGATGTCAATCTGTTTGTCTCACTCATTGATTTAGCCACATACTAGAAGGTTAGATAGTCATGAAACAGAAATTTATCACCCTGATGATGCCAGTGCGCAGCCTTGAGAGCCAGCGTGATTCATCGCTACTGATTGCCGACAGTTTATGTCATGGTTTTCCCCGAGCTCAGCTGTCTACGTGTTTCCATTTCCTTGATCCACTGGAATAACATCTGGAGCCTTTGAAAGCACACTTTTCTTTTGTTTGCCTAAATGAAGCCTTTCCCACATTGCTTTTCAGCATGTTTTAAATACATCATGTTGAAAGACTGTAAAAAGTCAGCTTTGTGTAATCTGACCGAATAGAGAGAAAACACTGAAAACGAAGCAAATTACAAAACGGTAGTTAGTTCTTTAAGAGGACATCTTGACGTGAGAGGATTCAGACTCAGTGCAGCTTCATGCTAAAACATTTGCTGACTTGTGTATGAACGAGCTGTCGTGGGCAGAGCTGGGTAGGAGGGTTGGGCACAAGGAGTAGTAAAGAAAAACTGGGGGTGTCTGTTGGAATCTGCCACAGAAAGGGGTGGGTTTAAGGTTAGATTTAGTGTTGAGACAGGCACATGGTGGTTGGGGGTGGGGGGGTGTAGCTGGGAAGAGAAAAGAGAAAGAAGGAGCTGTGGACTGTAGCTCAAACTGCCAGCTGTGCTCAGAGAGAGCAGGAATGTGGCTCGGCACAGGAATGAAGATGCTCTAACAAGCTGAAACACACTTAAGAATTGATCAATGTGTGATCTACACCCAGCCGAATGATGAAAATATCTCGTGAGTACACAACAATTTGTTTTACTGGAGGGAAACTCCGTGTTTGAGAATATTAGAGTTCTTGCATCACAGCATGACAAGGAAATGAATGCTGATGAAGCTTTGCTCTGCTTGCAGGATAAAATAAGCTGTTCTTGTTGGGGCTTATTATTTTTGTCAAGGGTTTGTTTATGTTTTTCTTCGTCACTATGCTATGTGTCATACCTATATTGTACGTTATATAATCAGTCATTGTTCTTTTTTTAGAACGTTGCATAAAACTGAATTGTAAAGGAAGGAGTAGACTGTTCCATAGATACTCCACACACACACAGCTTTGGACACTCTGCTATTGTGTTGTGGCAAAACTGGGTTTCATTTCTTTGTGAAATTGTAACTCTACACTGTACCCAGCGTTCAGGCTCCGGGTCGTAGAGAGCAAACACAAGTTCTCATTCTTTGGCATCGTGCCCACCCGTCCTTTTATCCACATGAGATTTCCTTAGAGAGAGGATGAGAGGACAGAGTGTCTCACTATCATGTTTCAGGATGCAAAACAGAGGAATTCCCAGCTCATATTACTTTTCTCTCAGCGGTCCAACCTGAGGCTGTGGGACACAAGAGGGCCCGGCAGGGCTCTCACTATGTGCCGCAGCTGAATAAAGCAGGCCTGATATTATTCACCTGGGAGGGAGGTCTAGTTGAGAAGAAAGCTTGTGCTGATGTAGGTGGGAACAGAGCAGAGTGACTCCTGGCACCGTACACATGTTGACTTAACTGCTGGTTAAGGGGGTAAACAGTGGCTTTTCTGACATCCAAGGACACGGGGAGCTGTTAATATTTATTCAGTTGCTGCTCTGCCGACCACAGTCAGTTTTTGTTGATTTCTGGGTTAAGCAGAAGTGCAGCAGCACAGGTGAGTCATAATTTATCATTAAAACGATGTATGCCAGCAGAAGTGTAATGTAGTGTGCGGCTGTGGTTCATGCAGCTTTGGTGCGTCAAAAAGAAAGTGAGATCTCACACGTGCGATCTGTTTGTCACCTGTGTGCGCCACTGATGTGTTCGTTTGCCTGAATGTAATGTTTTCTGTCTTTCCAGCGATTCAGATTCTTTACATAGTGGAAACTTGTTTAACCACCGATGTGTGGTACAACATTTTTAGCTGTGGGGCTTTAAAAAACACTGGCCCTGGTAAAAAATATATTGTAATGTAGCTGCAGAATGACTGTTTTTTTAGAAATTTGATTTGTTTGTTAATCTTTATTTCTTTTTAATCAGCGTGAAGGCTAATATTTTGTATAGGCTGGAATTATTTTGACGGTTTCTCAACTGGTTTGTGTTTTCTCCAGTTTGACATGTTAATTAAATATAGTAGGTTTTGTTTTTTTGTCCAGAACAGCTAAAATCAGAAAGTAATTATGTAACAAGACTGAAATCTGAAATCTGTGCTGTTGATCTCGAAATGACCTAAAAAATAACTACTTTTAATCAAAAACTGACGAGTGTCTCCCAAAATAATTGTATCTATTGTTTCTTTCTTAAAGAAACATGGATGGATCGAACAGACAAATTGCAATTTACATTGTTTTAACCGTTATAAGTTTTCTTAATTGAAAGCAGCCTGTGCGTTGAATCACTGGTGTGTCAGACATCACGTCTCGCGGAGGCGGTAAATGGCTCCAAGCTCGATTAGCATTAATGGAAAGGTGCCAGCAGTCTGTTTCCCCTGTAGGTCAGCAGAACCGGTTTATGATCCTGGCTGCAGGGTCGCTTCTCTTTCAGGTGTTCACCTGCTCTGAGTCACAAACAGGCCCGGTAAAGATTTCATCCTAATTAACTATTTTGCATCATTTCTTTTCGCCCGCCACTGAAAGGCGTAGGTGGACAATAATGTGTTTTGCCCGTGACTCGTGAACCACGGGATGAGTTTTAAGAAAATGTGTAGAAACTAATCATTTGATGTCCTGATTCAAGATGGCTGCCACAGCCAATTGACTTCAAATGAAATCAGTCACTTTTAAAGATATTGAACTAAAATTTGATCAAAATCTGAGACAGACCCAGAAAAACTTATTTTGAATCTAATGAATTTGTAGAAAAACCTGGTTTTAAATTCTGACTACATCTGGAGTAAACATTGTCTGTTAGCAAAATATCTCATAAACCACTTGACCAATTTTAATAATACTTTCAAGAGATAATAATTGGATGTTCTTCTATCTACAAGTTATAACTTTATGGAGTCAACTTGATTCAAGATGGCTGCCACAGCCAAATAACTTAAAAAAAAACACAACATGAATATAAACCAGTCTTGAAGTAAAACTTCATGTGGTCAAATCTGAGACTGAGACACAGAAGACATTTGAACTCCAACAAATTGTGGAAAAACTCGGTTTAAAATTTTTGCCTTTGACCATCTGGAGTTAACACTGTTTGTTAGCAAAGTATCTCATGAACCACTTGACAAAACTGAATGAAATTTTCAAGATATAATAAATGTGTGTGCATCTATAAGTGACTTTAGAGCCAACCCCATTCAAGATGTCTGTTACAGCCTATTGAACTTAGAAAACATACAAAAAGGCTATAATTCAGTCAATTTAAAGGATTCATGACACATACTCATGGGACATTGTAATATATAATCAGATGGCAAATAATATAATTTTCAGTTTGACCAAAATGGCTACAACTCTGTTATTTCTTAACATAAAATGACTTTAGTCGAGCTTTGACACAAAATATGGTGGGCCTATATTCATTAGTTTGAGGAATGACAGGCCTTTAATTTTGTTTTGACTAATATTAATCTCTTCAAGAATTTCCTGTTTCGAAATGATAAAACATTTCTTGCCCTTTTTTCTGTATTTATGGGACTTTTCAGCATGAAAACTACTCCAGTTCATCTCCAATAAGACGGTGCCTGTAGGATAAAAGCTGCAGAGGGGATTTGAAACTGTTTTTGGTTGATGGTAACTTTGCCAAAAATAAAAACAAACTCTGTTAATGTGGTTGATTTTCACATTTTATCTCCGTCTTTGCCTTTTAGAAATTGAAGCAAAAGAGGCGTGTGACTGGCTGCGGGCAGCAGGATTTCCCCAGTATGCTCAGCTCTTTGAAGGTAATAAAAGCACTCAAAAAACACCCACACCCCTTCATCACACGGAGAGAGCTGTTCAGTTAAAAGATAAATATTAAAAGCAGAAGTAGCTCACAGACACCAGTCTTCTGCAATAACACATTTTTTATTGTTGATCTACAGTGACATATGAGAGCGAGACTGTGGCATTTCAGTGTCATCTGGTCTGTCCCCGACATCGTCCACAAAAGCATGTATTCATGTGTTGCACACTGGGCCTTATTTACACAAAAGTTCTTGGAAAGCCTTCGAGCTAAAGCAGCAGCCAGTTCTTTTTCTAGACACCGCAAAACAAATAGAATGGATGCTTTTAAAATCTAATCTTTTCAGAGCAACGATTACTTCATAAACATGTCTCCGGTGCATAATGCCTGAAGTCATGGGAAGAAATGGGTTTTGTAAGAACTTTAAGGAGCTCCACTCCCACAGATCTTTTTGTTGTGGCCCGACTTTTGATGTGCTTTGGTGGAATATGGTTATTTTCCAACAGTTAGTGGAGTAAGGAAACTTCAGAGTGCAAAAGTGTTCTTGATGATGGTATGTGTTAAAAATGCATTAATGTGCCTTTAATAGGCAGTGAGTAACTTTGCATAAATGTTGTGGAATATTAGATTCAGCCTTTTGAGTTATGTAAGACGTTCACTGCCTGAGCAAGCCTCTGCTGCTGTTTAAACAAATTGTCTGTTATTATTACTGTCACATAAAGTTTAATTGTCTTCCTTTACATGTAGAAATAATTTGGTGTTTGGTTCTATTCACATACTCTTTGTTTGACTACAATCTTGGTGCAGTTTCAGTAAAATAACCTGTTCCAATTTTCCTGTTTTTTCCTTCAGACTCCCAGTTTCCCATTGACATCACACCCGTGAAAAGAGATCATGACTTTTTGGACAAAGATCTTGTGGAACCTCTGTGCAAGTAAGTAAATGTACAACACTGAAAAATATGGCTCTTTACCAATGAGTCAACAGTATAACACGTACTTTCCTTTGGTTAAGGAAGTGGAAATGATAAAAATAATAATAAGTAAAAAATAAATACACTTTCCGCATTATCTAATGCAACATTGTCATTTTATGTCATTAGGCGTAAAAATCTCACGCAGAAAGGAAAATGTCTAAGAATGTGTTTTGACGTTTATGACATTGACTAAACTGGTGAACCAGTACTCACTGACCATAAGTACATATTATTAGTATATCAATAGGTATCAATAGTATTGTTTGCACTATTTCTTCCCAAAAACTTCTTTAAAAAGTCTTTAGTTAATCCAAAATGTTGCTGCCAGAGTGTTAAATGGAGTTTGTAGGAGAGATCATATCCCTCCAGTTTTAGCTTCTCTCCAGTGGCTCTCTTGTCAAATTCAGAATTGAATTCAAAATCTTACTTATAACCTACAAAGCTCTCAACAACCTAGCTCCATCTTATATTACAGATCTTATTGTCCCATATTTTCTCAGACTGCAGGCTTACTTGCGGTTCTTAGAGTTGCCAAAAACAGAATGGGAGGAAGATCTTTCAGTTATCAGGCTCCTCTCTTGTGGAACCAACTTCCAGTTTCTGTCCATAAGGCTGACATATTGTCCAGTTTTACGACTGGGCTTAAGATTTCCCTTTTTGATAAATCCTATAGTTAGGGTTGGCTTGTTATGCTGCTGTAGGATTAGACTACTGGAGGACAAATTGTCCACATTTTGTAAAATTAATTGTTAAAATTGAAAAGTTTTCATTTTATACTATTTCTATCTTTACATGTGATTCTTGACCTGCCAGTAGCTATGTTTACATGTACAGATTATTTTTGATCAGATTGAAATGTTATTTGGATTACATACATACATACAGTGATGCAACATTTCTACTAGAAACTTTGAAAGAGCTCAACATTATCTGTATTGCCTGTAGCTCAATCAGGGAGTGCAGTAATGTCTCCACCGTCATTAAAACCTGTTGCAGGTCCATTTTGGGCATTCAGGTTTGTTTACGTCCATCCCGGAAGTAGAATTTCTTCTTCTGTTGTTTTTTTTAAAGACAGTTTACCACTCTGCGCATGTCAGTACTTCTGTTCAGATTAAAAGCCTGCTGCATGTCGTTGTGAATAGATTGTTCCCATGTAAAGATGCATTTGGATTATTTATGGTAATGTGAAAACATTTCCGTCTGGTCAAATAATTTTGTGCATGTAAACATGACTATTCAGATTACAAATTCATTCGGATTGAGCTGAATCAACAAAGAATAATCCGAATGGGGCGTTTACATAACGCATTTTTATTCAGAATCGCCATTTAATCCAATTACTTATGTCCATGTAAACATAGCTAGTGTTCCTCCTTCCTCTCCTCTCAAACCCAGCCAGTTGAAGCAGATGGCCACTTGTCCTGTGCCTGGTTCTGCTGGAGGTTTCTTCCTCTTGAGGGAGTTTTTCCTTTCCACTGTTGCCTTCACGCTTGCTCAAATGAGTCTGCGATTAAGTTAAACTCAAAGCAGTCTGCTCCTCAGATATATGTTAACTTACTTATATTAACTTACTTTTGATGTATATAAATGTTCCTGTTCAGTGCCCTGATATGACTTGTTGTGACTTGGCACTATATAAATAAACTGAATTGAATTGAATTGAAAGCAAAGAACAACAACAACAAAAACTACATCAAACTGACAACTGGTGCCTCCACATCATGCCATTCCAGTGCCCATGTGGATTTTTTTTCTGGTCAAGCCAAAATGAAAAAGCACTTCAGTAACTATGGCAACGATCCAAAAGGGAAAGCAGGAGAGGCATTAGTGGTGCCTCGCACCGCTCAATATACTTTGACTCTAAACAACCCTAAAGCAACTCATTGAAATTCCAAACTAGCCATGACGTGAATAGAAGACAATGGAAACAGTTCCACCTCCTGAGTGATTTTGTCCATGACTTTTCAGCATCCCTATGGTAACCTAAAAAAAAAGCCTCCTTAGTCCGTTATGCCAGTATAATCCCGTAACCAAAATAAAAACCAGCCTACATGTCATGCATGTCTTTTGTGATCAAAATAAAACCGATCGACTTTTCATACATGTAGGTGTTGTCTATGATCTCTGGATAAGCAGCCTCTTCTATTAGCAACCATATTCAAAGCTCTGTAGGCCCATGAAATCAAAGGCCCCCAGCTTAGAAATCCTCTCCTCAGTTGTGTCCTTCTATTTTCAGTACATGGGAACATTTTGTTTTTATAACCCCTGTCATCTACAGCTGGAGCCCAGTTAGAGCCTCCATCACAGCCTTGTCATAGTCTACTATTGTCAGAGCTTTAAAAAGACTTCCAGCCATGTCAGGAGCAGTTAAAGCCTGTGATTATCTTACAATAAGTTGGTTTCCTTTTTGCCTTAGTCGAGCTGTAATTTGTTTTGTCATGTTGTCGTATTTTCTCCGTACTGTGCTATCTTGGGAAATTTTGCGTTCCGTTTATATTCCACTTGTCACACTTACAAAACTCAAGTAGACTCTGAACACAGAGCGCATGCTAAAAGCTTTAGAGTTTACAGTAAATTCAGATTTTATAAATATAACTCAGCTTTGTCTCTGTGCGACTTACATAACTGAGTTAAAACAAAGTTGCATCTGTATTTAAGTTGTAAATCATTCCATCAGAGCTTATGCAGTATGTAGAGATCCACTTTACCATTTGAATCTTTAAAATCTGATTTTATCCTTTAAAGAACAGAAGCTTTGATCCAAACTCTAAAGAAAGACCATCAGATAACAAATGCCTGTGTTTATTGGGTTTTAGGTATTTATAGTAATGACAAACGGAGGTTTTCTATGGGTCTCGTTGTGCATTCAAAGCAGTAAATGATCATTTGATAGCAATCTAGTCTGCTCATTAGGAGTCTATTACTTTATCTGGTTTGTTGAGAACTGTTTTTATCTTTGGGATATTTCTCTTGCAGGCGGCTGAACACTCTGAACAAATGTGCTTCTATGAAGCTTGACGTGAATCTTCCAAAGAAAAAAGTAAGTAATAAAACTTGATATATTATTGTTGGATCATTAGCTGTTTTTCTTGACATCTTATTCACACACGTGCTGTGCTTTTAAACATAGATACAATTTGAATAGATGTTTTAAATGCTGATAGCTCATGAATTTTTGTTTCTACAGACTGTTTGCTTTGTTTGTGTGCGTACCTTATGTTTTAAACAATTTCAAAGTAATGCTATTTAAATGTTGTTGGTGTGGGATCATAACTTAGCATCTGGTAAATAAAGCAATACTATAATTTTAAGAGTCTGTTCCAATAAGATTTGATGTTTGGCAGAATGAAACATCTGTATGTACTTCCTGCTTAAATATAAATATTATCTGGTGTTTTTAGCCTTTCTTCTTTACCAATGCTATTGTCATTATTCATATTACGTTCTGTTTGTTGCCAGATTGAAATGCAGCCTGCCAACACCAATTAATGTGTTTTTTCTGTCTTTATTGATATATTGGAAAGTCTTTACTCAGATGAACCATTTACTATTTCCTCACTGTTGGCAAAATGCATAATGCTTAAAGTCATTAATTGTACGCTAATGTAAAGTCAAGACTAAATAAAATACTCTGATGAGATCGTTGCTTTTCATATTTTATTTACCTGCAGAGAATAAGCAAACAGTTCATGTTCCTGTATGAGCAATGCTGAAAAAACAAACTAACAGCTGTGATAATTATAGTATTCTTTGATCAAACTAGTGACAGTTTATATCACAAAAAATATACAGATGTAGGTGCAGATACTGATAACCAACATTACAGTTATTAGTCAAATCCCATAATGGAGCATGACAGAGGGACTTAACCTAGGTCATAGATTTTCTAACCGAGCATTCAGAACTTAAATATTTCTAAAAGAGATGTAGTTTCAAGTATTCACATTTAAAGTTTAGTAAAAATTAGAACAAATGCAGTAGGAAGGCCAACATTTTAGTCACAGACACAGTGAGATTCATAAAGCTTTAGTAAAACATATTACAATTTTTGTTCATAGCTGACACATTCTCTAGCTGCTTCTTACAACTATAACTAACTGGATACAGTAAATGTTTGATGCTACCAAGGACTTTTGACAACCACTTGATGTTCTGAAGATTTTTTTTGCCACTCCTTACAACAGAAAAGCTTTTCAATGATTGAAAGCTGTAGGAAAAGTTTTACGTTCCTTGTATCAGTCTTGATTTGTTTGTATAGCATACATTTATCTTTTTTTTACTAAATGTTGAAAAATTATTACAATGCATAAATATAAAGGTTTTTATACATTAGATGTGACATATATGTCAGAATAAAAGAAGTAAAGTTATGTTTTTAGATCTAGTAAACATTTTCTGTCTTTCCCCAGAGTGAAGACTCTGATGAAGACGACCTGTTTGCAATCAGTGATAAATGGACATTTGAGTGGAGCAGCCGGCGTTGGTCCAGGTTACAGGACATCGACTCTCTGCTTCGGAAGCACAGAGAGGGCCAGACTTCCAAGAACAGCCTCCCCTTGAGAACCACCACCAGCAGTGAAAGTGTTCTGACGGACCTCAGTGAACCGGAGGTTTCTTCTTTGCACAGTGAAAGCAGTGCAGGAAGTGGTCATAGGGGTCTCAGTACAGAGGACTCTGACTGCTCTAACCGCATTTTCTCAGATTCTGCTGCAATGCCAGACTGTACTTCTCTCACAATGCCTCACATATCCAAAGAATTTTCTCACTATGGCTCCTTACCTGATAAACATATAAAGACAAGCCGGATTCGTGCCAAAGACTTCCTTAAGCGCATGGAGTTGCTGAGATCTCGAGGAACCCTGGGAGGGGGCCGCAAGACATTGATCATCAGTGCTCCCGTAATGCAGCAGGAGGCCCAGGCACTGAAGAGACTGCAATGCGTTGAGATCATAAATGGAGACGATGGGGCTCCAGAACCACCTTTCAGCAAAGTTCTACATCCCCAGTCTAGTAGTGAAGGTAGCAGCCATTCTAGTGACAGCACAGTCAGCACACCCAGTCTGAAAGAACGCAAGACTCATCGAGCTGACCACAAGCGCAGTGGCATGTATTTGGAGGACATAGATATTTTCTCAGGCGTCCAAGTTGCAGAACAAAACCGCAGAAATGAATTTTGCTCCTATGAAGAGTTGGTGGTCCACATTCCCAAAGACCATAAACCAGGAACTTTTCCCAAAGCACTGTCCATTGAAAGCCTGTCTCCAGCCAATGGAGCCTCCATTAACTGGCACACTGGCAGCGTGCACTTGGACTCCCCACTAATTTCATGCAGACAGGAATCCAGAGCTGTCACCCAGTGCTGCTCCAGAGGTAGTCGTATCAGTGTGTACGATAATGTTCCTGGATCACATCTCTATGCTAGTACTGGAGACTTAATTGACTTAGAGAAAGAGGACCTATTTCCTCACCTGGATGACATACTGCTGCATGTCAACGGTCTTCAGCAGATTGTAGACCACTGGTCAAAAAACATTTTACCTGGAAGAGAGGGGGTAGTCGGCAACAAAGAGGAGACTGTAGGCTTTCAGTCCTCCAGTCAGATCACATTGGACTTTGAGGGAAGTTCAGGCACAGAAAGCCAAACTACACCTGTTGATGGAGACAGAGACAAAGTGTCACTAGCTGAGACAGAATCAACAAAGTTCAGGGAAAGGAGGGACTCTGGCGTTGGTGCTTCTCTCACAAGACCCAATAGGTAGGAATCCTGGAGGTAAACATAATAAAATCAGCCTACACAATCTTTATAGTTAAAATATACAAATAAACACTATTTCTTTGCATTTTATCTTTCACTGCATTAGATTACGATGGCCCAGCTTTCAGATATCCAATCGCTTAAGTCACTCAGTGGCATCTCTGCAGATTACAAACCAAACAGCAGGCCAGCTGAGTTTGCTACAGAAGTTTTCTCTGCTGCGTCTTACTGCAATTATGGAAAAGTACTCCATGTCAAACAAGCATGGCTGGACTTGGTAAGTTCACTTTTTGATACATTAACGACTTATAGAATCTGTGTAATTTAGATGCCCCCGTTTTAGAAAAAAAAAGTATTTTTGCAAGACCCCCCCCCCCACACACACACACCTTCATGTATTACAATTATTACACAAGCATTGTTGCTTGAAGCCTTTATTCAACGTTGTGTGCTTAAGCTGTTATGAATACCCATGATCATTTTTATTACTATTTGACATTAACTCCATTGTATCCATTGTCCATTGTATACTTGTGTGTTTTTAAAGATGGTGTATTGATCATTCTTTAAGGTCTGTGCCAAAATTCATGAAGAGAATGAAGGTACCAGATTACAAGGACAAGAATGTGTTTGGAGTGCCGCTCATAGTGCACGTGCATCGTTCTGGACAGCCTTTGCCCCTCGGCCTGCAGCAGGCCTTGCGGTACCTGAGGAGCCAGTGTCTTGACCAGGTCAGGAACAGCATAACTATAAAGAGTGCTATATTTCATAATCTATGCTAACAAATGTAAACATTTTTTAAAATATAATGTATACTTTTCTTGCATTGATTTTCCTTAGCTCTGCACAATATTTTTACAGTAGTCCCTCTTTTATCGTGGGGGATCCATACCCTGAAGCCTCGTGATAAGTAAAAAACTGCGAAGTAAGGAATAGTAGCACACACACATATATATACATATATATATATATATATATATATATATATATATATATATATATAAATATATAGCATTTTAAACCCTTCCCACACTCGCTATATTATAAACAATGTTTCTAAACTAAACACTCTAAAAGAGTCTAAAACATGTTATGATTTCAGCTCTCTGCCTCTGCTGCACTCTGCCACCTGCCAATGCTCTTGGCCACGCCCACTTATCTGCTGCAGAGCGGCGATATGACACGCTGCATCAAGAAGCTTCTCCTGCAGCTTGGGCTGCACAGTAGTGCTAAATAATCCATTCATCCGTCCATTTTCTTTTACCCGCTTCTTCCATTTTGGGTCACGGGGGTCGCCGGTGCCCATGTTCAGCAATCAATGTGTGAAGGGCGGGGTACACCCTGGACATGTCGCAAGTCCATCACAGAGCCACATGGAGACAAACAACCATTCACTCTCTCACTCACACCTAGGGACAATTTAGAGTTACCAATCAGCCTAACATGCATGTTTTTTGGTCTGTGGGAGGAAACCGGAGTACTCAGAGAAAACCCACGCATGCACAGAGAGAACATGCAAACTCCACCCAGAAAGGCCCCCGAACCGGGATTTGAACCAGGGACCTGCTCGCTGAGAGGCAGCAGCTCTACCAGTTGCGCTACCCTGCTGCCCCAGTGCTAATTAATATAAAATTATTTATTTTAAATAAAAATTCCATACCGACCATGCAGCTCATCCATCAGTTAGACCATTTTGTGTCATGTCCAATCTTACTTTGAAAAGCCGCGATAGAGCGAGTCTGCAAAAAATGAACCGCGAAGTAGCGAGGGACTACTGTAATATGAAATTAGTGCTCGATACATTTAAAGTTCTCAGCTTATAAGTTAACATTAAAACTTCTGTTTTGCTTCCAGGTGGGCTTGTTTCGTAAATCAGGGGTGAAGTCCCGAATTCAGGCTCTGAGGCAGATGAATGAAAATTCTCCAAACAATGTGAACTATGAGGATCAGTCTGCCTATGACGTGGCAGACATGGTGAAGCAGTTCTTCAGGGATTTACCTGAGCCCCTGCTCACCGGCAAGTTGGGGGAGACTTTCCTCCAAATATACCAGTGTAAGTACATAAACCTGTCTTAGCTTAGGGATATGATTGTTTTCCTGTTCTCTATTGTCACGTCTGCTGGGCAGAAATGATAAAATCCTTTGTTGTGCATGTGCAGATGTGCCAAAGGACCAAAGGTTACAAGCTGTTCAGGCAGCCATCATGCTGATGCCAGATGAAAGCCGGGAGGTGCTGCAGACACTCCTCTGTTTTCTCAGTGATGTCACTTCCTCTGTGGAGGAAAATCAGATGACACCCATGAACATTGCTGTGTGCCTGGCCCCCTCCCTCTTCCATCTCAACATAATGAAGAAGGACAATCTCTCACCAAAGTACTTTTTCTTTTCCTCTTAAGTAACATTTATAGTGATGCATGTTATTTTTGGCTTTAAAATGTACACAATTTGCCTGCCATCTGTTGACTCCTGTGTGATTATCTTCACTGTGACTCCATAAAGGAAGGCATCAAATGAGTTTCAGATTTTGCTCAGCCCTCAGGGGTGCTTTGAATTTCTCTCTGTTCCTGATATAAAAGGATCTGACTCTTTTTTATGCTTAACGTTTTATGAGATCATGCTGTGTATAAAACAAAGCAAAGCTAGCCCCTTAATTTCCCAAGGTAAAATTTTAACAAAGCAGATCAAAAGAGTTTCCTACTGGGTGGAAGAGGGGTTTATATACTTAGTTTATTGGAGATGTTGACCTGAAAACTCTGGTCTAAACACTTTTCTCTCCTTATCGTCTCCAGAGCCATGCATAAGAAGTATACCACAGGCAGACCAGACCAGAAAGATCTGAATGAAAATTTGGCAGCAACGCAGGGCCTTGCTCATATGATCATAGAGTGCAACCGTCTCTTTGAGGTAGAGCCTGGAACTGATATGTTGCAAGTATTTAATGCCTGAGTGTAATACTGGCTCTTAATTATATTTGTATTGAGTTATGCATGATATTCTCTCCACCCATTAGATCCCTCATGAAATGGTTACTCAGTCGCGCAACTCCTATGTGGAAGCTGACCTGCAAGCGCCAACAATTGATGAGTTGTGCAAGCAGCTGGAGGATGACAATGGATCATACCAAACCCATATGGAGGGGAGACTTCAGAGTTTGCTGAAAGAGGCACGAGAAAAGTCTAAATACTGGGTATCATGCAGCAGCTCGGATAACACAGAGCTCTTCTATAAAAAGGTTGGCATCTTTGTTTCATTATTATTAATATTATTATGTTAAGAGGAACCTCACAGCGTTGTGGTTTGTTTTAATGTATCATCCAGGTGGGAGATGGAAACCCTTTGAGACGTTGGCGAGTGTCTGTGGAGGTGGAAGCACCACCCTCTGTTGTGTTGAACCGGGTGCTGAGAGAGCGCCACCTGTGGGACATGGACCTGCTTCAGTGGAAAGTGTGCGAGACTCTGGACAAACAGACCGAGGTGTTTCAGTATGTCCTCAGTCGCATGCCTCCTCATCCCAGCAGGGACTTTGTAGTTCTCAGGTTGGTAGTAACTAAAAGAAAACAAAACGAGCCATTCTTTGTATCTAAGTCATCATGATACTGTTTTTTTAATCAAATATGCAATTTCTTATTTTTTCCCTAAGGTCTTGGAGAACAGACTTGCCCAAAGGTGCTTGCTCACTGGTTTCAGTATCCATAGAGCACGAGGAGTGTTCTCTTATAGGAGGTGTACGAGCTATAGTCCTGGAGTCCAACTACCTTCTTGAACCTTGTGGCTCTGGAAAGTCCAGACTAACTCACATCTGCAGAGTGGACTTAAAGTAAGTCCACCCTCCAAAAAAGAACAAGTGGTTGGATTTCAGAAATGTATGTGGGTAGCTGTAGCTGAGTGGTTAGAGTGGTTGTCCTCCAGTGGGAGAGTTGGGGTTTGATTCTACCAGCAGCCTCATGTTGAAGTGTCCCCGGGCAAGACACTGAACCCCTCACTGCTTCTGATGTGTGTCCCATCGGTGTATGAATGTGATCTAAAGCACTGATACAGATTCAAATGAGCTTTGTAGAGATCTAGTAGAGTGCTGTATGAATAGATAAATGAGAGCACAGATTGTGTGGTAAAGCACTTTGAGTATCTTGATTAGATAGAAAATGACTATATAAGTACAGTCTGTTTACCATATGTGCAGTAAATTCAACATCTTATTGAAAAATAATGTTTCATTTCTCAGGGGAAGGACGTCAGATTGGTACAACAAAGCCTTTGGTCATCTTTGCGCTGCAGAAGCTGCTCGGATCCGTAACTCCTTTCAGCCACTAATCACAGATGGACCAGAAACCAAAATCTGAAATGTTTTGTTCTGTCTGTTAAGCTCTGACATCAAGATTGAGCCTTTGGGTCACTGCTAACAGGCAGACACATAAACACAGACAATGCCCCAGAACTAAAGCACAGTTTTTGTTTTGTTTTGTTTGTTTTTTTATGTACAAATGCTCTGAAAATAATTTCAAGCCTCTGTACTTGCACAATGACAAAGGAGGACATTTTAGAGGTGCTGAGTATAATTATTCAATAATAATTTAATTATTCTTCCAGTGTCCTTGACATTATGTTATTTACTTTCTTGATGTTGCTGAACTTGTAAGATTAATTATCTTTAATATTGCATGTATATTATTGTTGTGTTCATTTACAATGTCTAGGACATTAAAACTGTTAAATGCTTCTGAGAAGCCTGTATGTTATGCAGTTCAGAATTAAAGCTATACTTATTATAATGTTCACCCATGTGTCTGTATATATGTGTATGAATATACTGTAAATTCAAATAAATTGTATATATTGCACATATGACCGAGGGTAAAAAGTATATATATATGTTAATTTCTTAAATATTGGTCAACATTCTTTTAGTACACACAGTACAAGATTGTAAGCTGGTTTTACTTTGCCTCAGTATTGAAATAGGTGTAATTTTCTAAAACCCTCACCTATACTGTTTGTGGGAAAATGACTTAAGGTTTGATTTGATCATACCTGCTTTATGGTACTGTATTACACAGTAAGGTACCTGAGACATTTTTTAAAATAAAACTAATTCTAAAGTTTGTGTGGACTGACATTTCATCTTCATATTAAGAAAGTACTGCAGTTTTCTTGAGGACATGACAGTTGTTATAAAATAACTTTAACACTTGAGCCACCTAGGAATGTGTCTTTGTTTTACTCACATTTAACTGTAAAACCAGACATTGTGAAGTTTCAGATAGCATGACAATGATTTATCAGATAACAAATTATGATAAAAGCTTGTACTGAAAGTAAATCTCAAGCCTAACTTTAAAAGAGAAAGTCAACAAACAAGCAATTATTTCCAGCAGATAAAACAAGGATGCTAATAAACAAACAACCTAAATATCTTTGAGAAAAGCATTATTCCTATTATTTGCACAGTGGTGACCTCCCACAGCCTCTGTCTGTTTATTAATTATTAAGCACATCTTAATTTGGTCCAGTGTAGCACAATGCTTTATATTTTCACATATTCATTTCTCATGCCCTGGAGTTAGAAGGACCTCTACTGGACATATTTCAGAAATGTTTGATGCATGCAGTTCACGTAGAACACCCTTTTCTGAAATTTGGTTTATATTCAAACATAAAAGTCATTCAGAATGGTTTCACAAGTATTGTCTAATTCATCCTTGGATTCTAAAGTGGAAGCGTATGTTCCCACTATAATGAGGCGAACAATACCTTTATCAGTAGCTGAAGGCTCTTAAATCTGTTTTAGCCTAGTTTTATGGTACACTGGTATCTTGATTCATTATTTCCATTTGGAATTTATAATTTTAAACATCCTATGTAAAATAAAAAAAACAACAACTAATAATTGAAGATTTGTGAACAGAATATTACAAACCGATCAATTTCCCAGCAATATGAAAAATATATATATGACATTTTCATTAAAAAAACACTGTTTACTCTTTAGTTGATATGAATTCAGAAGTGACCGTTTAACATAACAAGCTTTAAATGTTCTCCATCCATTCATCCATTATCTTTACCTGCTTCTTCCTTTTCGGGTCGCGGCTCATGGGGGGTCACTTGTGCCCACATCCAGCAGTCACTGTGCATGAGGTGAAGTACACCTTGGACAGGTCGCAAGTCCATCACTGGTCCACATAGAGACACACGAGACAAACAATCTTTCACGCTCACTCACACCTACATGTAGGGACAATTTAGTTACCAGTTAACCTAACATCAATCAATCAACATTTATTTATACAGGTAAATCCCATTGAGCCTCGAGGACTCATTTACAACATGTTTTTGGTCTGTGGGTGGAAACCGGAGTATCCACGCATGCACGAAGAGAACATGCAAACTCCACCCAGAAAGGTCCTCAGCAAGGATTCAATCCAGCAACCTTCTCGCTGCGAGGCAGTGGCTCTACCAACTGTGCCACTGTGCCGCCACCCAATAAATCATGAAATATTCTTAAATTAAATCAAATAAGGCATTTGCAGTATGAGAAGCTACTTAAAGAACAGGAAACAATTTGTGAAGATGTGAGAAGTTTAGTCTAGATGTTTAGACATTGTGTGTGGTGTTCCACAAGTGTGTGTATTGAGTCCAAAGTCATTCATTCTTTACATTAATAACATTTGCAAAGTATCACAAATCCTAAAATGTATTCTGTCTGCAGAGGATTTAAACATTTTAGGTTCAAATGAGATTCTACAGCAACCTTGGGACCCTATTACATCACAACTCATCAAAACTACAAACTGCTCTGACAGAAATATGGTAGTACTTAACTTGAGCAAGAATAAACTCATGGTATTTACTAATAATAAACTAAAGCACCAAGATATACAGATAATAGGTGTTAATATAGACTGAGAACATGAAACTAAAATCCTTGAGATGATAAGAGAAGATAAAATTATCTGGAAATTGCACATTAAATACAGCTGTACTAAATTATCAAGAAGCATTTCAGTTATGGCCAAATTTTCTGCACACCAAGTCACTTTGCATTCTTTACAGTTCATTGGTTTTTATCTTATTTATTCTACTGCATTGAGCAATGCATATCACAACAGCCACTAGTCACACAGCAGAAAAGAGCTCTTAGAATATCTGTAGAGCACACAAATCCATCCATCCATCCATCCATCCATTATCTTTACCCGCTTATTCCATTTTGGGTCACGGGGGTCGCTGGTGCCCATGTCCAGCAATCACTGTGCAAGGGGCGGGGTACACCCTGGACGGGTCGCAAGTCCATCACCGGGCCACATAGAGTCAAACGAGACAAACAACCATTCACTCTCTTTCACACCTAGGGACAATTTAGAGTTACCAATCAGCCTAACATACATGTTTTTGGTCTGTGGGAGGAAACCGTAGTACCCGGAGAAAACCCACGCATGCACGGAGAGAACATGCAAACTCCACCCAGAAAGGCCCCCGGACCGAGGTTTGAACCAAGGACCTGCTCGCTGAGAGGCAGCAGCTCTACCAGTTGCGCCACCGTGCTGCCCCCCACAAATCCATTGTTGGTGAAATCTAAAATATCAAATCTCCATGACAATGTAAAACCTTAAGTGGCAACAATTTATCTGTAAAATTTAGAGAAGTTTAATGAAGTTTAAAAAAATTTAGTCAAATTTTTCATCATGTTTAATAAAAAAATCTTCTTCAGAAAGCCTCATAAAATGCACAATTAAGGTATGACAGTTGACAGTTCATGTCAGAGTGCAAACAAAAGGAATTGTCAAAGGAATTATCTGTAGACCTCTGAGACAGGATGCTCTTGAGGCACTAATCTGGGGAAGTATACAGAAAACTTTCAGCTGCTTTGAAGGTCCCAATGATCCCAGTCCCTCCATCATTCATAAATGGAAGAAGTTTGGAAGCACCAGGAATCTTCTTAGAGCTGGCCGGCATCTAAACTGAGCTCTGGAGGGAGAAGGGCCTTAGTCAGGGAGGTGACCACTCTGTCAGAGCTCCAACGATCCTCTGTGGAGAGAGGAGAAGGACAACCATCTCTGCAGCAAACCACTATGGTAGAGTGGCCAGACAAAAGCCACTCCTTAAGGCACATACCTGTTTGGAGTTTGCCAAAAGGAACCTGATGGACTCTCAGACCATGACAAACAAAATTCTCTGGTCTTACGAGACAAAGATTGAATTCTGGTGTGAATGCCAGGTGTCATGTTTGGAGGAAACCAGGCATCGCTCATCATCAGGCCAATAACATCCCTACAGTGGAGCATGGTGGTGCTAGCATCATGCTATGGGATGTTTTTTTAGCAGCAGGAACTGTCAGACTGGTCAGGAGAGGAAAAGATGAGTTCAGCAATGTAGAGACATCCTGGATGAAAACCTGCTCCAGAGCGCTTTTGACCTCAGACTGGAGCCGTTCATTTTTCAGCAATGACCCAAAGCACATGGTCAAGATCTCAAAGGAGTGGCTTCAGGACCACTCTGTGGATACACTCTGTGTGCAGGCTTATGTATGCATGCTAACCATTAAGAAACAATGCATAATTCAAATTCAATCACTTTAGACCCTGTTTTTCCTGATGAAATTGCAGGTGCCCTGTAAACACCGAGGTGACTTCTCAAAGCCTGAGTTGAGGTAATTAGTGAGGTTATTAAGAACACCTGCGCAAGTTTTGGCTGCTCTGCTTTAATGTCCAAGACTAAAACATAAACAAGGAACGTGTGAAGCAATAGTCTTTGGTTTTTAAATCTTATCTTTTCACCATCGGTGGGAACGAGTTGTTTCAGAGCTCCATGATCCCAGTGCAGGAGAGGAACCGCAGGCAGGGGGCGGAAACACGCGCTGACACCAGCTGTGGAGCGCAGACGCGCATCGCACACACACGCACGCACAAACACACACGCATCTTTGTGCAGGTCAGTCAGCTCCGTTAACTGGCTGTCACCAACAACACACCTGACTCACTCCCCGGAACTCCCCGGAGTGGATTCAACTGGCAGAGAAGGCTTCTGTTCGTGTTTTGCGTCTGTTTTATTTTTTATTTTGCTTTGCGAGTATTTTGCTGTTTTTTTTTTTTTTTTTAAACCTTCCTCTGAGAGATTAGCAAAGGCATCTGAACCCTGAGTGGGTTCGGGTACCAATGACAAGCGAGAACCCGGTGCCAGTCATCATCATGCCGGGCTCCCTGTCGCTCTCGGACCGTCATCCTGGTCCCGGGCTCCACGTCGCTGCGGCCAAAACCATCATGATGTCCGGCTCTGGCTCAGCGGTCCTCCCGGCTGGGATGATCAATCCTGCGGTTCCCATCCGGAATATCAAGACGAAATTCGCTGTTCTCATCGGACTCATCCAGGCTGGATCTGTCAGCAACCGGGATATTGTTGAAACGGTGCTCAATTTGGTAAGTGCACCTTTTATTCATCCAGGTCTGGAGTCATGTTCAAGGGCTGCAAAATGAGAGTGTTGATGCTCGCAGCATGCACTGTGCACATATTTAAACTCTGACTGTAATGCATGATTTGCAGTCCAAGTGCCTCAGGAGGAAACATGCATGAAAAGTGAGGCACGCGCTCATGCAAGGTGCAGGGGGCTGAGAGGATTTAACAGCAAAGCCATTTTTAAAGTTTTCACTTTAGTAAAGTCCCAACCTCCCTGTGTTGTAAAAAAAATAACAGTGAGTGTGTTTGAGTTTGTGTATGAGAACTTTACAAACCAAATCTGAAGCTTCTCATTTGATATTTTCATTAATTGTAGCTCATCAGCAAAGTGATGGAGACCATTACTTTTGTTTTAGAACCTGTAAAATAAACCAGTTTCTTCTTTTAGTGCAGTGTGGCACAAAATACCAAGTAGTACCTTTTTAAGCTTCGGCCAGCTGCAGAACCACAGTTTGGAGTTGGCCTCTCCTTGTTAGTGCACTGGAGATTAATTACAACCTGTTCTAGCTCAACAGAGACCCACTTTGTGGAGCAGAACAAATTGTAGCCCTTGGCATGTTCAGACATGAGAGCATTACTGCAGTAGGTGGAGTCATTGACACTTTGCAGAGCTGTTTTTACAGAAATATGCACAAGAAATGCCACTCTGCAGTCTTAAACAGTCCCCCCACAGTGCAAGTGGTTCACATTTGCGTTATCACGCTTCCAGTTTGCTTTGTTCACCTCTGAATTCTGGGTTTTTATTTATTGCTCCAGCTTGGAATAAAACATCTTCTCTATGTGCTTTTTAAATGTAACCAGACATTTTTACGTGATATACAGGTCTCAAACTTTTAAATGACCGATTTAATCAACAAATGCTCTTTACACATTAATGTGGTTCTTTTACTGAAAACTAACCAATCTGATTCTCTGCAACAACATTATTTTAACCTCAAGTCACTTAATGCAAATGTAACTTTATTCTGCAGCAATGTTGGGACCAGATCACACAGAAATTGTTATTCTGTCTGTTCCATCATCCAAATGAAATCTCAGATACTCTTAGCTAAGTGAAATGTATAAAATGGCACAGAAGAACTGTTTAATGTCAGTTTCCCTTTTTTGTTCCTTGCAGGTTTATGACATTATATCAAGTTTGTAAATCTGATCATTCTGAGGGATATTGTGGTTTAATGCTTCCTGTCATCACATGATGAAACAGGTCTGAGGATTTCAGGCTCGAACACTAAAGCATTTCTTTTTCTCTGGGTTTTCCCCCACACATCCCATAACAGCCACCTCCACGCAGGTGGAGCAGGTGGACTCTTTTAAGTACCTTGGCGCAGAGATGGACGCAGACATGTCTTTCTCACATGCAGCACACTGGCTCAATTTATAACAAGGCTCAGCGACGTCTGTTCATGCTGAGTAAACTAAAGACCTTTCATGTGAGCAGGAGCACACTGACCTTGATTTGAAAGTCCCTGATTGAGTCCATTTTAACTTTTCATATTTCATCCCGGTTCAACCTCATTAACGTAAACCAGAAACCAAAATTACACAGAATAATTAAACAATCAAGTGCAACAAGTGGCTCACCTCAGCCCCCGCTGTCGGACTTTACAGCCGCTCAGTGATCACCGAGGACCCCTCACATCCACCACACGACTGTTTCTGGAAGCTTCCATCAAACAGGCGCTACAGGAAGAATATTTATAGAGAATCATTTGTACCATCAGCAGGAATGTTCTTAAGCAAAGCTAAGTAGACTCATCTTAATGGTGATAATGTGGTTTTTATTATGTTTTATTTAGTTATTTAAATGTTTCAATTGTTCTTGTGTGTGTATGATAAATACAGAGCATGTCAAAGGAGATTTTTTTTTTCCACAGTTGTGGTAGATAATAAAATTGATCTTTTCTTTTTTTGTAATTCTCAGCTGCCTCACAGTTTCCTGCAGCATGACTAAAGAGTAGCTGATAGTTGTCACTAAAATAATTATTGAACAAGTCGTTGATTGAAATTGAGTCAGGGTGCCTGAGTCTTGAAAGGCAAGTTATTTTTGTTAATAAGTTGAACTTAGTTCATAAATAAGATTACAAACTTTTTTTTTAATTTGGGGAAGTCTTTTTTTTCTGCACAATTTTATCTTTATAAGGAGAAACAAACTTAAAAGCGGTACGTGGGTAGGTTTAGTTAATTTATTTTTTATTTTTGCTTGTTTCAGGCAAAACAGAGTGATGACAGATGCTGGCAAGTGGAGGGAGAAATTTTATCCACCACCAGGCATAATAGCAAAACTAAGTGACGGCCAATGGTGGATCTGGCTACCATATAGTCTTCTGCCACCCCTAGGACTGGGATCGCTTTTACACCTAGATGCAGCCACACACCAAATGGAAGTCGGCACATTGCTTATATTTCAAGTTATCCAAATCACAAGGTTTACATAAACACTAGTCCCTCGTTTATCGCTGGGGATCTGTACCCTGAAGCCCTGCGATAAGTGAAAAACCGCTAAGTAGGAACAGTAGTACAAATAGTAAGTAGTAGTTTATATTGGTATTGATATATTAAGGTGTTTTAAACCCTTCCCACACTCTTAACAGATTCAAAGATTCAAGGTTCTTTACTTGTAATTTCCACCACATGTGGTACATGTGGTGGAACGAAATTGTGTACACAGGGCCCCAGTTAAATCTAACAAAGTATTAAAAATGTAAAAGAAAAACTGTAATAAGATCTAAGAAAAATGTTAGCTAAAAATACACTAAGTACTAGCAGCATAAAAACAATATGCTGAACAGCAGCACGAACATGAGTCTGTGTGAGCAGATGAGTATGAATGAACACAGCAACATGAAATAGATCATCTTGCAATATTCTAACCGTTTCTAAACTCTAAGCGCTCTAAACCAACACAGAATGGTATGATTTCAGCTCTCTGTGGCTGCACTCTTGGCCACACCCACTTATCCGCTCTGCATGGAGATCAGCTGATCAGCTGCAGAAGGAAGCTTTTTCTGCAGCTGTGGGCTGCACAAAGGTGCAGCAGGTACTAAATAATTTTAAATTATTTATTTTAAATAAAAAGTCCATGCCGATCGTGTGGCTCATCCATCAATCAGCCAATTGTGTGTCATGTCCAGTCTTGCTTTGAAAAACCGTGATAGAGCAAGTCTGCAAAAAATGAACCGCGAAGTAGCGAGGGACTACTGTATACATTTAGTGGGGCAGTCATCTTGGACTTTGACATGACAACCTAAAAGGAACCTTTGTTATGCTTAGACGTAGCCACACACCTGATTAGAAGTGTCATGTTCACAACATGAACAGACGGACAGAGGGTATTTCCAGTCGCTTCTCTTCCCTCTGCAATGAGGGACCGTAAACAAGACTTTCAACAGCTGATAGATATTAATTGAAAAGCCATATTTTTTCTCCCCTTGAGATAAAACCTTGTCATGTTTTCATCTTTTAGTGTGTTTTGTTTGTAGTTTCTCAAAGCTTCATTAGGTTTTCTAAAGTTTAGGCCAACTAAATCTCCCAATATCAAATTCCTGTATGCAGATGTGAAAATTAAGTTAAAGTGGCTAACTCCCTGATTTGTGATCAGGTCTTCTTCTTTTGACTTTTCCTTCTTTAGGGGTGATTTGTCCCAATTATTTAGTGTTCTGTATATTAAAATTAACCTCAAATACATCAAAAATTGCTGTTGTAAAATAACATTTATTCTTTATACTCATTGTTTTCTAGATACTTCCTTTTTGTAATTTTTTATTGTAGGTTTTACAGGCCACAGGAGGAGTAATCTGGTAAAAATATGTACAGAATTTATGAAAAATCTATGATAAAAGCTTAGATATTTTCAAATAACGAGCAAATTAGTGACATTTTGTGCTAATTGTTGCTTATTTTTGTCAAAGAATTTGCCATTACTGCCTGCAAAGTGTGGCGACTTGCAAAGACTTGTGTGGAAACCATCTTTGAGACTTTTTTTGTTCCTTCTGTGTTTAAACGCAAGCAGCTTTAAATATGGATGTTGGGCACTTAGGAAACTTACAGTATCAACTTTTTTTATGCGATTGCTTAAAGAAGAGATTTAAGTGGTCACTAAAAGCTTCTTTAGCAGTCCTCTAAAATTCACAATGTCCCACATTATAAAAAACGTGCACATAATTGTAAATTAATTGAAAATAGCTGTATTTAATCAGCTTTTATGTTACCTGGAATCACTTTAGTTTATCATGTTTGAATATCCATTTATTAAATTATAGCTGATATTTTACATGGGGGTCCTCAAAAGAATTAATTCTCACCAGACTGAATGAACAACAAACAAATGACATGGAAACACCAGGAACTTGTTTGTTTGGCCCAGGCTGCTATCAGTTATGACTGGAATTCACTCAGCTCCATCTCTCTGCACTCTTGAGTCCGTTACACACTCTGATCAATATTGGATCAATATGTCCTGCTACAGTTTTACAAATATCCCTCAAGGTTTTCTTCCTTGTTACTTTGGAAAACTGCCAACTCAAGTCTTGCTTTTTATTTTTTTTAAATATAAATTTACTTTTACTGCAGAAGAGTCACAGCATGTGTACATGGTATCACTTTTCTATGTAATATTTTATGGTCACATTTTAATGCTGCTGCAGCTGTGGGGGAGAGGAACACGTTTTCAGGGTCGTGAACACTGCTGCAGAAATTGTGATCTTGTTGTGGCTTTGCTGAAAATGATGCCAACAAATAGGTCTACTATAATTTGAAAACATACGTTTGTGTATCAATGAGTATTATTTTGTATCTTCATTATGTTTAATAAGAAATTCAAATTTACCCAGACCATGCAATTGAGTTTGCATTGAGAACCATCATGAATTGACAACCCCAATTGAGTTGGGGCTGCTGCGGCTGCAAGAGCAGTCGTCCTCCAATGCAAGAGTTGGGGGTTTGATTCCACCAGCAGTCACATGCCAAAGTGTCCCTGGGCAAGACACTGAATCCCTCATTGCCTCTGATGTGTGTTCCATCAGTGTACGAATGTGATAAAGAGTGATTATTATCGATTATTATAGATAAAGTAGAGTGCTGTATGAATGGGTTAATGAGGACACAGTGTTGTAAAGTGCTTTGAGCATCTTGATAAGAAAGGTAGGTGCTATATAAGTACAGTCCATTTACCAGTTTACATCCATGTTCTTAATGTACCTACAATGTTACTTCTTCAGTATTTAGTTAACTTCAGCATTCATTACATTGATGTTTACCTTCATAAGTTCGTTCCTAACCAAACTTTATATTAGGTCCAGTTTGAAGCGCATGCATGGCTATGTGCTCTGCTTCCTCAGTAAATTTATTCTGTACAGTCACTCAATTTCTGCCAATAACCGTTTCCTCTGATCCACTTCATGATAATCTTCTTAGGGTTTGAAGGAAAATTGAAATTCTGATTCTGTGTAAAATTGTTTGTTTAAAAGAAATCTCTCTCAGCTGTCAGTTGACTCAGAAGTGCCAATAATGCACTTTCCTACCCTCAACCAAGGACAAAGAAACCAAGCGCATGTGTTGTGTTCTGCTTTGTCTGCAAATGTTTTTGCTTTCTTTAACAGTCAAGCACATTCCTGTTTTCAGTTTCTGCAAAATATCTTTCTTCCCTACAACTTTTATATGCAGATGTGCTCATTAGTGAAACAGCTTATTCATCTACCTAATTAAAGCCAATCTAAGTTGAATGCCGTTGTCAGTCATTTACTGATCCATTGCTTAGGTAACTAATGTGTATCAAGCAGATATCTTCACCCAGCAGGAATGCTGCTGGGTACTGATCCATGTGTGATTTGGTTGATGACTGTCTGTGCTCTAATGCTAAAGAGAAAGGTCAAACAACTTTAAAAAAAAAAAGAAGCCACAATTCTCTTACATTTATTTCCCCTTTAGTCTTGCTCCTTTATGCTCATCTGTTCTGCTCACTCATGCGGGGCTACCCCAGAGAGATGCCGGTTGTGTATTATTTGGCTGCTGTCTAAATTAATGTCACGGCTCATCCCGGGAAGCATCTCCCAGCTCAGTGAGGCAATGTTTTACTAAAGTCACAGCCATCTCCTGATTGTGAGAATTCATTTTTCAGCAATGTATTTTAAAACTTTTTTCTTAAGACATCATTATGCTGTACAGTCATGTTGTACAACCCATTCATCTAACTGTCTGACACGGTAATCACTATAATCAGTTGGTATAAAAGTCTACAATACTGCTTTCACTTGAAGGGCTACGACATTTTGAAGTTGGAACTGTTTTAGATGTCAAAAATTCACCTTTCCCGTGCAGGTTGCTTTGCAGTTTGCCTAACCTCAGAACATGCTTACTCTGTGCTGTTACTATGCAAAAATAACCTTCCTTACAAGCAAAACCCAGCATATATTTCTTTAACTGCTTCCTTCTGCAGGGGTTGCCACCGCAAGTGAATTTGCATGAAAGATTTAAGGTTCAAGGTGACTTATTGTTATTCACATCACATGTGGTACATGAGGTGGAACAAAATTGTCTCCTCAGGGTCTCAGTTACACCCAGAAATAGTAAAATCTAAAGTTTAAAAAAGAAACGGTATACAAGGATCTAAGATATATGTTAAACAATAATAGTGTAATATAATATGGTGTATTAATTAACCAGCAGCCTGAGCATGAATCTGTTGTGAATGGGTGGATACAATAGCTTAAAGGCAAGAAATCAGCAGCATGGATAATCAGCAGCATAAAGTGTTAAATATCCAATTAAAGAGTATTTACAGGAATTTTTCTGGTTAGGGATTTATGAGTCTAACAGCTTGAGGGTAGACGCTGTTCCTCAGTCTAGTGGTTCTGCACTTAATGCTCGGCAAGCTCCTTCCTGAGGGGAGCGAGGCAAAAAGTGTGTGCGTTGGGTGAGTGGGGTCCTTCATGATGCAGGTGGCCCTCTTCCTGCAGAGGTGTAGATGTCTGTGATGTTGGGGAGGGTGACTCCAACAGTCTTCTGTGCAGCCTTCACCACTCTCTGTAGTGCTTTTCTTTCTGCAGCTGTGCAACCTCCATGTCACACGCTGATGCTGGAGAACAGGATGCTCTCCACTGCACACCTGCAGAAGGAGGTGAGGGCTGAGCTTTCCAGTCCAGCTCGCCTCAGCCTCCTGAGGAAGTGGTCTCCCTTAGCAATTGTTTCACGCCTGACGCCCTTCCTGACACTACCTGGGCTTGAACCAGCAGCCCCAGGATTATAAGACTGCCGCGCCTAACCACTGAACTACAGCAGCCAAAAAATATCCAATGCATAAAATGTCTCTTATTCACTGAGTGGCTTCAAGTAAATATGAAATATTCGTGCACATCCAAAATCACCAACTGAAGTGCAACATGATCTTAATCCACTTTACTTTAACATGCTTTGATTTTTTTATAGTTATTTGTTGTCAGTTGCTGATCTGTTGGCCCATTCTGGTCAGGGAAATGTGTGTTAGACCAACTAGAGGAGTAATAGGTGTACTCAGGCTTTTTCCTTCAAAATTGCAGTTTTAAATGATCCAATTGTCGACCAAAGTGTGAATCTTTTGTCTCCCCTGTAGAGACGAGGCCCTGTTTTCTTATTTCTATGGAGATGAGTTACATCATCTCTGATCAGGCATGCACAATCCCTAATGTTTGCAGAGGAGAGACAGCTCTGTATCAAAGTGTTCCTGCCACTGTGCAGATTGGACCCAATTGGACAGAGTTTGATAACTACATATTGAAAGTGCAGATAACATCAGTGGCCCTGCTAAAATTACCGTGATTATGGAAGTGCTTGGAAATATAAAGCATTAATATGTTCAGCGCGTACCTGTCAATATGACTGAATAGGCAAAGTGTGATTAAAATTCAAATTTAGAAGAACTTATTATGTACTGTAATATCAGTCTGATTTCTTATTGGAGTCAGAGTGATAAATTAGCTGTGGCAGGGGCTTTTATTTTTGCCAAAAGAAAATTTGAATGAATATGAAATGACACAATTTCTTCCCATGAATTGAAATGTGTGCCACCTCTCAACAACAAACAGAAATGTCTAAGATTTGTCCATTTTTACAATATATCTGCCACAGAGTACGCTCGTCAGGAGCTTACAGAGCCTTCTCTTATCTGTGATTGCATTTTGTGAACTTCTGATTTGGGGTCCAGTGAAGCTGACTGTGCTGAATAGTGAAAGGCACTCGGATGCAGTTGAACCCTCTGGTGTTGCCACTGTCTCACAGAGATGACAAGTTAGCGTGCGAGTCTGCAGACTTTTTATTGTTTCTAGTGTAAGACTGGGTTTATTTCATGTAAGATAAACCAAAAACCTTATTTACTTTTTATGTAGAGTGTGCAAATCAAAATGACTCTACACAATAATTCTTGGATGGTTTTGTGTCTGGATTATTTATTTATTTTTCAAATCCCAGTCTAGGGGCCTTTCTGGGCAGAGTTTGCATGTTCTCTCCGTGCATGCATGGGTTTTCTCCGGGTACTTCGGTTTCCTCCCACAGTCTAAAAACATGCATGTTAGGCTGATTGGTAACTCTAAATTGTCCCTAGGTGAGAATGAGAGTGAATGGTTATTTGTCTCTATGTGTCCCTGTGATGGACTTGCAACCCGTCCAGGGTGTGCCCCACCCTTCGCACCGTGATTGCTGGACATGGGCACCGGCGACCCCCGTGACCCAAAATGGAAAAAGCGGGTAAAAGATAATGGATAGATGGATGGATGGATGGAATTATTTATCTATTTATTTATTTATTTTTCTTTCGGCTGCTCCTTTATTCAAGGGTCTCCACAGCGAACTAAGTCACATGAAGACTTGACAATTATTTTTACATCAGATGCCCGTAGTGATGCAACAACAGACCACTGAGCTACCACAGCCCTCTGTGTGGAGCAGAGAGCTGCTGTCGAAGACATCCAGAGGAGCAGATGGTGGGGGTTAAGGGCCTTGCTCAGAGGCCCAGAGAGGGGAAAATTAGGGTGGAAGTAGGTGTGGGTGCTTCAACTTTCCCACCTACATTTTGATGTTGTCGGTATGGGGAGCCAAACCAGTGACTTTCTGATCACAATTCCACCTTCTCTAACCATTTTGCAAGTCAATTTCTAAGTGTCTCCATCACACTGCCACTGTCCTTTTGCCTCTTACTTGTTTCTTAGTTTGGTGTGATCTGATCCTCGTTCCAGAAAGACCAAAAATTGTCTAATCTTTGCCATAAATTCAAACACCAAAATGTCTGGATCAGCCTGAGCATTTTATCTGCAATTTTTTTTTGTGTAAATTAAAATAAAATTGAACTACTGTTTTAGATCAGATGGGCAATCTAAAAACTGACAGCTTGTCCTTATCCATGTCCAATTCCCTTATCATTAAAATACACCATTTCTGAGATGTTTGGAGGCACATAGAGGCATCCTGCAAAATTAAATAAATAAATAAAGGGGGAGTGGTGGTGCAGAGGTGAGGGGAGACAAAAAAAAACAGCAACCCTGCACTAGACTCGCTAAACTGGCGAGCGAGCAACACAGAGGTGTCTCCATCTCCTCCACCTGTGCACGTTTTCTGCCGAAGCAGGAGACTCAGCAGCTGCTGCCTGCACAGTTTTTGCTCTGTGTGTAGAGTTGGAGGTAACCAGGACAATCTGGAGTGGAGTTTTAGTGGCTTGAGTATTCTCCTATTGATAAGTGGAATGGATTTGTTCACGAAGAAAGAAACTGCGCCGCCTGAACTAATGTTTCAAAGTAAAAGTGTGTGTGTGTGTGTATGTGTGTGTGTGTGTGTGTGGGGGGGGGGGGTTCCAAATGAACGTTTTTTTTATGTGGGGGGGACTTGCCCCCTTCACATATAATGGTTGCGACGCCTATGGAGTAGTGTATTTATTCAAACACAGAGTCATGTTCACCATTACAACTATTGCTTTCTTTCCAATTGTTTTCTACCTCTGCAAGTGACAGAACACAGGCAAGAAAATGTAACCCACTCAACTTGTGTTCCCCAAGACATGCGGTTCACATTAAAAGAAGTGACAGATTCACCATTTTCTCTGGCACATGAGCCACACTGTTAATGATGTGTGCTGAGAATGCTCGTTGTTGTATTATGCCTGACAAAGCATGCATCATTGATGGCTTGGACCTGCTTTGAATATGTTTTCATTTATGGCCTAGTCTGTTTAGTTTTTATGAGCTGTTTGTCTGTCACCTCATACTTCATATTATATATTTATATAATCAGTATACCACATATTAGGGGTAAGCCAGCAACATCACTGTGATTCTACTCTTCTAACTTCTTAGAAGACTTTAATTATCATGAAAAAAATACCAAGGGCTGAAAAAGTAAATAGAGAATTCACCTACAGTCAGGGCCTCAGTGGTGCCAGTGGTCATCAGAGCCTTTGGTTCCAACAGATTCAAGGAACAACATTTTGAGATCAGATCAAATTCTGTGCAGACAACTTCAAGCTCCCAGACCTCTGGTCAAGGACCAGATCTTGCAGTGATGTGGAATTGCCAATATGGAAAATATGGTGAGCTGGGTGTTTTTTTTTTAAATTTATTTATTATTTTTTTCCCTTTTCCTTTTTTAATTTTATTTAATTACAGCACATATTAAATGGTTCCATTATATTTTTGTATTAAAACACCTCAGACCTTTAAGCACTGGATCAAATACTGTACATATTCTAAGTAGCTGAAAAACCTCAAATATGATGAAGGGATGAGTAAAACTCAGGCATTTGGTTTACAATGCATGGTTTACAAAGGTATCAGCTTAATGAAAGAAAACTGCATCATTTTTTACCAAATGTCCCATAGACTCATTTTTCCTAGATATTCTTTGATTATAAGTAATAGACATTGATGTTTGCTGTTTTTCCCCTACTGATAAAATGCAGCAAATTTTGATGGACTACAATTGTGCTGTTGGAAACTAAAGTTTAACTGCTGCATCACTTCAGACAAAAGTGAATATGTTAATTAAATGGGAACAAAAACGTGTATACATAAAGTAAGCACAGAAGTTTAATTTACTTTAACAGTCAGAGTATTGTGTGCTCTCTACAATTTAAACACACTAGCTAGATGGTTGTTGCACAGAACCATCTGAGAAGTATGTGTGGGGAAAGTGCATGAAAACAAAAAAAACACATTAAAAATGTTTGGAATGTTGATTTATCACTTGCTCCTTAGGAAATCATCATAATAAAGTCAGACCCATCAAAAGGAGGTTTGTGTTTGCTTTTTAAAGTTTGGTTTAACATTTTATGATAAATAGTTTGACAGCAACATTGGTAATATCAGCCAACATCCACTAAACCGCTCACTCACACACCATACACACAGTCTGCCATCTGCTCTGTACAGGGAAAACTGGGATTCAGGAGAAAACCTCTCCCAACGTGCCATACGCTATCGAATGTGAGCATTTGCTCACTCAACTCGGTTACAACAAACTGCAGTCAGGTGGAGATCCTGATGAGGATGATGAGCATGCAGATGAGCTTCCCTGAGATGGTTTCTGACGGTGCAGAAATTATTTGGTTATACAAACCGATTGTTGTAGCAGCTGTCATGATGGCTGCTCTAATATGATCTTGGAGGTAAAGATGCTGGGTGTGGATGTCCTGGGCTGGTGTAGTTACATACAGTCTGTAGTTGTGAGGCCGGTTAGACGTACTGACAAATTATCTGAAACGCCTTCGAAGACAGGTTATGGTAGAAAAATGAACATGTAACTCATGGGCAACAGCTCTGGTGGACGTTCCTGCAGTCAGCGTTCAAATTGCACGCTCTCTCAAAAGTTTTGACATTTGTGTCACTGTGCTGTGTGATAAAACTGCACATGTTAGAGTGGCCTTTTATTGTGGTCAGCCTAAAACACATCTATGCTGTCTAATCAGCATCTTGATATGCCACACCTGTGAGGTGGATGGGTTATCTCCCACAAAGGAGAAGTACTCTTTAACACAGATTGACACACATTTGTGAACAATATTTGAAAGAAAAAGGCCCATTGGGTACAAAGAACAAGTCTTTGTGTTCAACTCATGAAAAATAGAAGCAAAAACAAAAGTGTTGTTTATAATTGTGCTCAGTGTATAGCTGTCATACATCATGCACTGCTTATCTTATGTGTTACTTTGCAAATGTACTTCAGTCTCTGTATGGTGAATCTAAAAGTGTATTGACTGCAAATTTTCAAGCAATGTCTGAATGCTGAATGTGTGTCTTGGGCTAATGCTATTACTTGTGGGAGCTGGACAGCTTTGAAAGGAACATCTGGATGGAGAGCCTCACTGTTGCTCCAGAGTCTCAAGCAGAGACGGATTACTGCTGTGGCATTTGGTTGAGGATGATTCAGCATGGAATTAGATGCCTTATATGGAACACAGTTTGGGACAGCGCTACAGTTTTCTAAATACAGCCTTGTAAACATGAATGTGGGGTGTTGGAAAGAGCTGTAAAGATGGCCAAATCCAAGAATCACATGCTTGATAAAGCTGCCTTTTGATTAATCTGCAAGTTGTTTATCTCATATTTTCTGGTGTTGGGCAAAACATTCTCCCTATGTGAAAAGCATTGGAATGTTTCTTCAATCATACATATATGAATTTATATATAAAAAAAAAAGTTTTCCTTCCATCAGTCTTATGTATGTGCAAGTATTACCTTTACTTGATAATTTATTTGTGCAGTTTATTGGGGAAATGTCGAAGTATAAACATATAAACTTTAAAATATTGGTAGAATGAGGTTTTGTTTAATATTTAATCATTTTTCCAAGTCTTTACATGGTGACCCGCTGAAATGGACCCAAACACATTTGCAAATGAGTCAGTATTCCTGCAGCGAGCTAGATGGATTTTTTTTATACAGAAGAAGTTAATTACATTTCAACATCTAGATTACTGCACTCACTCACTGCACTGCCATTTCCATTCAAATTGATATTTCAAGTAGAGTAGACCAGACTTTGTGTTGTGCAGCTCTGCCTTTTTAAAAGAGAATTAAAATGTGTATTGAGGAGAATCTCTGTGTGTGCCAAGTGTGCACTTTTTTGGAAGTGCCCCCGCCCCCCCCCATCTGACATCACACTGTCATTCTTGAGCTCACAGCCCTGCCTGTATAGTTTGAGTTTTAAACTTAAAGTTCCTGTTGAAAATAAATGTGTAAAATTTAATTTCTTGGTGTACCAGTCATACACAGTGAGGCCTTGATGTGTTATTTCCCGGGTAACTGCTGATTTTCAGACCCAGCAGGCTTTGGATTGCTTTCAGTAGGTGTTCTCCATGAAGACTGATTGAAACGCACCAGTTTTGTTTTGCAGACATGAAACCGATAAATTAAATGCTACAGTTTAACCAGAATACTTCATGCACAGGGCTTTGCATGTGAAAATTGTCACTTTATAACATTTTTGATTTATTCTGTATTTGATGTGTGGAGAATCATGACGTGTGTAAGAATTTTCCAATTTTGGAGAAATTGCTGTTCCACTATATGGGATGTAGATTTGTTGGCCCTCGGCATGTTTTCCTCACACTTTTTACTACTGATGTCTGTCATATTTGACACACCTCAATTAAGATAAAAAGAACACCTGCTAGGATGATAATTATTAGCACTGAGTGGTAGATCAGCTGTTCTACATGTATTTAAAATAAATGTTCTTCAAAAGTGCGGAGTTGAAGACGTTTCCTCCTGTTGCTGAAGCACTCACTGACACTGCTTGATCTAGAAAACATCTGAAGGTATAATTCGATTTTTCTAGATTTATGTTTCATGAACATTTCTGAAACATTGAACATTTGCAAATAAATATTGTAAGAATTTTGCCCAACTGGAAACAGCCTTGTTCCAACAGAGAAAGAAAAAGCTGTGAAAATAAAGGTCACCCACTGATTAGACACCAGCTACCCAGTGACCTTAATGAGGATTATGAGAGTCCAGAAATGGACAAGTGAGGTGAGAGTAAACATGAACAAAATTCAATTCAATTCTGTTTATTTATATAGCACCAAGTCACAACAGAATTCATCTCAGGGCACTGAACAGAAACCTTCACATACATAAAAAAATGCATTTAGTAAAATGTATCTACACAAGGAAGCCAATTGATTACCTTGAATCTTCACTTGGTTTCAGTCTCCCATTCTGAGCAAGCACACTGGCAACAGTGGAAAGAAAAATCTCCCTTTTAACAGGATGAAACCTCCAGCAGAACCAGGCTCAGGATGAATGGCCATCTGCTTCATCCGGTTGGGGTTTGAGAGGAACAGGAAGGAGAAACAGACAAACACAGAATGACTGGTCCAGTTAAAAAAAGCAAAAGCAGAGAAAAGCAACACAATCTAAAATACTCCCGTATGCAAAGTCTGCATGACATTAGGAAAAAAAAAACTTCTTTTTTTTTGTTAAATATTGTGATGGCATTATCAATTGTGACAAACCAACATTTTACTCACTTTAGTCATTACTGTGTTCCATTACATGTTCGGGCTGCTGTTTTTATGCCATATTGTTGTACATTATTAATGTTTAGCGTATATCTTAGATCTTTTAACGTACCGTTTGACGTTCATTTAGCATATATCTTAGGTCCTTATACTGTATACTGTTTCTTTTTATACTTTATATTTTTGCTATTTCTGGGTGTAAATGGAATCCTGAGTACATAATTTCATTCTGTACCACATATGATGCGAATGACAATAAACTCGACTTGAACTTGAACTACTATCATCTGTTGACTTACTCAAATATTATTAGCAGCAGAAAAAATAGCATGGTACATAAATATGATGGCCTATGATTTGCTGCAGTTCTTTGTATTATTGATATTTAGCTCAGTGAAATTGCACTGGTAATATTTTTTTGAGGTATTATGCATAAAGCTGAACAAACAGTAGAAGCAGAGTTTAGTTAGTCTTTCAGTAAAACTGGACTGTTCGTTTTATATATTTTGCTTTCATAACATATCTTAAATACTTTTACAGTTTTTTTTCCACTGTCTTTCTTATTTTTAGTTGAGATTGGACACATCCCCTTTTAATTGTTTCTAATGGTGTTAAAGGTGGTTGTGTGTCAGGATCGTGAGAGCTGGTAATCAGAATGTGTAGTATTATTGAACAATTCTAATATTGTTTGGAGTAATCCCATCACAGTAAAAGTACATCTTAGTCTTTTTCAGTCCTGATTAAGCAACTTAACATCTACTTCCAGTAAAACCTCAGTTACTCTTCTTTCTTCTGGGACTTTGGCTTGGTCCTCTAAGGGATGGATTGACAGGTGAAGTTTTCAATTTACTGACTTGGCCATTGAACAAAGAGTAAATTTTTGTTAACACCCTGGCATCTGTTCTTTTGGCATTCTTTACTCTCTAAGCAACAACTCAGCACGGATGTGAAGAAGCTATTGAATTCCTTTGACTATTTGGCCTTGGCAGTGTTTGAAACCTGTCAGCCAAAAACAGCTTGTGGGCTAAAAGCAAAACTTGGGGTGGAATCTGCTAGCTGGGCGACATTTGATTTTTATTTACACCACAACTGCATTTGAGGTGTTACTAAATTATTTTCTATTGCACAATGCTTTGGTGTTTAATGCATTTAATTTCCATTAAAGTCTGTAAGATTGTGACAGTTCCTTAAAATAATCTTTTATTGTTTGTGATGTCCTTGGAAGTAAATGACCCTCTTTACCCATAAGAGGTTTTGCAGTTGATTTATTTTTGCTCTTGTTTGATTTAAGATGAAGCCTAATTAAAAATATGGTTGTGGCGCTTCATTGACTATTACAAAGACTATGATATTTTTTAAACGTATTTTAACTTAGTTAGTTTGAACACATAATTGTATTGGACAAAGTGTAGTCTAAACACCGATGTCTGGATGACCCCGTTTAGTTTGTTTGAATTTATCAATGAGTTATGTGTTTTTTGCTAATATCCTGGATCAGGATTGAACAATATGAAAGCAAAAATACTTTAGCATGCACATTAATTGCTAAAAGAAAATTTATCAAATTGCAATTGGATTTAGAAAATTTACTCTTGGTAAGGTGGATTAGATGGTAAATAAAGGTAACCAGATTAAAGATTCCTTGACTGGAATGGATAAAAGTGCTGCGTAACACTTAGTTCAGCTCCTCTAACCTCTGTGTGTTCGGTGTCCAGAACGACACTTCAGGGAGTCCGTTGGTCACTCTCAGTGCATTCATTGCTTAGAGGGCAGCTGGTGCTTCCAGGTCTGTGACAGTCGGTGCTGTTGAGGACGCTGTGCCTGTGTTTCTGCACTGAGCCGTGTGATTGCCATGTGGCAGAACGCATGGCCAAGGCTCACCAGGGGCATCTGCAGATTATTATGTGTTGCCTGAGTGACAGCGTTTCTGGGATGTCCAGTCAGGTTTTCTGAATCTAAAGGTACCAGCACCATGGTCAGACTGTGGATTTTAGAAGAGCTTCATGATGATAAATTAAGACTCTTCACATTTGTGTCACACCCCTAATAAAACATCCTCACCAATGGAACAAGAGTGTTCTTGTACTTTTCTTGTGCGTAGCATTTTTTTATCTTGAAAGCATCATAAAAAGCATAAAAATCTAGTTCAATTCTTTCCAATTACAAAAAAAACAAAAACAATAGCTTGTGTGTTTTGAAAGGTAAAACTACTTACTGCCACCAGTGACACTTAAGACAGATAATTGCTGTTACTGGAGACAATTATTAGCGTATCTACATAACCAGTACAATCACCTTTCTTCTGTGGGAAACTAAAAGAAATGTCCTTATTCTGCATTTCTGTGTTAGTGTTTATTAGCTTTTGATGAAGATGACTGACACATTGTTGGGCCTTCATCCCTTTATGTGACATCTAATCATTGCCTCTGTGTCTTCTGCTGGTGTATTTGCCATGAACCACTTTTTAAACTATATTTCAGTATGCCATTAGTGCATGGGCTGAGAGATTGACTTTGCTGCATGTACTTTAATTAAGAAAAGCAACATTGTGTATTTTTAGTTAGAAGGCAGTCATGATAAACTTCGTATTTGACCAGTAGCTGGTTGCTCATTATTTTATAATAATAATTCTCATTAGCCTTTTCTCTTATTTATGGGGTACTTGTTAAAACTTGCTAATGGAACACATGCTGTGGACAAAGTTTACTGTTGTGTAACTTTGCTGTTTGACAACCATCTTACTTTTCTGTATTTCTATAGATTGTACCTGTTCCAGATTGCCTTTCATTAATAAATGTACATGTTTGTTTTGGTCTATAAATAAAGATATATAATTGTCTAATGATGGCAAACAACAATTATCTTGTAATTACAATAATTGCTAATTTGGGAAGTTACTTTTACTAAAACTAAATCATTATCTTTCTAATTACAAAAGCACTCATGTGTGAAGTGTCTGTGTAATACTGCTTAGTACTGAAATGGAGAAAAAACAAGATTACTGTGTAATCCTTTTATTATTTTATTTTTCACACTGATTTCCTGGGATATAAGTTGGCTCCAATTGCATTTTTCTTTTTTTGTGTTAAAAGTTTCACACGTTAAATCTATAACACGATGAAGCTCATGTGATTTTCACTATGCACAACATGTAAATAACAACAAAACAAAAACAAATATAATGATAAACCCTGAATTGAAACAGATGGTAAGGGAAAAGGAGCACTGATTATTTTTGGCAGTGAATTTAAGCTTGTAAAAAAATCCTAGTCTTGCTTGTTATGAAATTAGTTATAAATGTCTTTGGCTCACATATTTATTACTTGCCATTTAAAGCTGAACGCAGACATTATTTTTTTCAAGTGTGTGTGTGTGTGTGTGTGTGTGTGATGGGGGGGGGGGGGGGGTTTTTTTTTTGGTTACCTTATAGGGACCAATTTTGCAAAAAAAAAAAAAAATCATGCATTGTGGGAACTAACTGTTCTTTATGGGGACCAAAGCCAGGTCACCATAAGGAGAAGTCTCGTTGTGGGGTTAGGGGTTAGGTTTAGAACTAAGATATGAATTACGGATGAGTTAGGGTTAGGGATAAGCATGTACTAGTAATGTTTAGGTTTAGGGTCAGGGTTAGGCTATAGAAAATGAATGGAAGTCAGTGAAAAGTCTCTAAAATGTATGCTTACAAGAACGTGCTTGTGTGTGTGTGTGTGTGTGTGTGTGTGTATGTGTGTGTGTGTGAGTGAGTCTGTTATCAAAATACCTCATGTTTCACAAGATGGCTCCTCATTGAATTGTCACCTTATTATGGGGGAGGAGTTTGTGCACCTGAATGATCCTAGGAGATATGTTGTCAGGGCCAATTGTAATTGCCCGTTAGGATCTCCCAAGACAAATTGGTCCTAGGTGACAGACTAGAAAAAAGAGTGATTCCAAAGACTCAAATGGACAGAAAACAGCAAGAAGCTCAGTGTCCCTTGCCCAGACATGGGTTACCCATGCCCATCCCTGGAGCCAGGCCTGGGGGAGGGGCTAGTTGGTGAGTGCCTGATGACAAAGTCTCTACCTGTGGGGCCTGTTTGGACTCAGCCCAAATGAGCAATATCAGTTTGCTTTCCTGTGAGCCAAACACCTGCAGGAGGGGGCATGCGAGTCAGGTGCATAACATCATGGGTGGTGGCCAAAGGTGGGGGCCTTGGTGCTCTGACCCAGGCTTACCAAAGCTGGCTCTTAGAACCTGGAGCTTAACTTCTGGTGGGAAAAGAGCCTGAGCTTGTGTGTGAGGTTGAGAAGTACCAACTAGATATAGTTGGGCTCCCCTCGATGCACAGCATGGGCTGCGGTACGAATCTCCTGAGAGGGACTGGACCTTATTCCACTCTGGAGTTGCCTATGTTGAGAGGCACCGAGCTGGTGTGGGTCTACTCTTAGCCCCATGGCTTGGCGCCTTTGCATTGAAGCTTTTCCCAGTACATGAGCGGATATCTTCCCCATGCCTTTGGGCGGGGGTGGGGTGGGGGGAGGGGGAGTGGGGGACAGGCTCTGATGATCATTTCTGACTACATACCAAATGGCAGTTCAGAATATCTGGACTTCTTGGAGTCTTAAGCAGTATTTTTTTCATTCAACCTTTATTTAGACAGGTCAATACTTATTTGAGATAGCTCTAATTACATTCTGACTAGTATAAATGACATCAGATTTACCATGAAGTTGTATGGAGGTGAGAAGTTCAGTTATCTGGGAGAGACTCAGAGTAGAACCACTGGTCTTCCGCATCGAGAGGAGCCAGCTGATGTGGTTCGAGCATCTGGTATGGATGCTCCCGGTGTCCCTCCCCAGGGAGATGCTATGGGCATATCCGACTGGGAAGAGGCCCCGGGTAAGACCCAGGACATGGTGGTCTCAAGGTTGGTCTGGGAACATCTTGAAATCCTCCCAGAGGAGCTGGAAGAAGTGGCTGTGAACAGAGATGTCTGGTCCTCCCTGCTCAAGCTGCTGCCACTGTAAGGGTGCATTCACACCAGCCCTGTTTAGTCCGCTTTAATCGAACTCTAGCTCGTTTTCCTAGGAAGTCCGATTCATTTGGGGAGGTGTGAACGCGCCATCAAAGTCTGTCATGGAACAAAAAGGTGAACTCTGGCCCGGGCTAAAACCTAAGTCTCGGTCCGGTAGAAGAAAACTCCAGCGTGGTTTGAGTACAGCGTGAATGTAAGCAGACCGGGCACCGCTCCACAAGCAAGAAGTGGAGTACAGCGCAGGGCAAACAAACACGCATTTCTCTTACCTTATATGGAGCCATCAGCTGCAGTGTGTGAAAAACAATATTCTCCATGGTCTTCTGCCTCATCTTCCGCTCATGCTGAGTCCATTTTTGAAAAATGACAAAATATAACTCCTAAAACTGCTAAAACTTGATGCTACTCCATTTTTGTTTTTATTTCCAGAAGAAGAAGAAGGTCTTCAGAGGTTTTTGTGTCGTTTCTTTCAGTAGTTCTTGGTGCAGCGCCACCACAGGCAAGTGGGGGAACAGGTTGGTTCGAGCATGTTGGCTCGACTGCACAGTGCAGTGTGAATGCAAACGCACCAGCTCAAATTTAAACAAAATGTTATGAATATTGGTCCCCAACCGAACAGAGTCTACCAGACTATCAGGTGTGATAACAACCTAAGCTGACTTTGGAACAAATGGAAGATAATGGATGGATCACAAGATGAATTTAAATGACATCACTGGAAAGTAACAACTGGATCTACATCTATAATTGATTAACTTTTGGAGTCGGTTCAATTCAAATCAACCAACTGACCTTAACATCCTACCCCCCACCCCCACCCCACACACACACACCCACCCACACACACTATAGCACAGAGTAAGATTTATAAACATTGGCCCAAAAATCTTTTGTGGTAGTAACTGAGGATCATCCCAAGCACATGTTCTGAGATCTAACAAATTTTGCAAAATGTTAAAATGTTTCCAACATTTGGAGTTAACCCTGTCTGGTATAAAAATGATCTCAACAACCACAGGATTATTATAAAACTTTTTTTTTTTAAGGATTATTATAAAACTCTCAGGATTAATTGTTAGATGCAAATCTACAGCCAATTGACTTTTGGAATTTCAGCTAACCGATCTTAGAAAACACAAATTTGTCTATAATTTAATAATTGTTACAGTTTATTGTGGTTGTATCCAGGTCATTTATAACACTTATACCAACTTATTGTGTGGGTGGTGCCTTTAGCTTCCAATGTGACTACAAGAACATTTTTTATTGGGTTACTAAATTATACACTTTTTCTTCAGCCACTTAAAACAGCAAAGTTAATGTTTTGATCACCTGATGTGTTAAAGATGATAAAACACAACTGCAGCTGTCTGTTGTTTTTGTCTGGAATTGATCAGAATATGTGAAGTCTATATTGTTATTTCGACTCTCAATTAGCAGCATTCTGCTCAGCAGCCTCATGACATTAGGCAGATTGAAGCTGACAGATTGTGTTGATGCAAGTAATTACACAGTACATCAAATAAGACCATAACAAACCCATCAATCACTGCTGCAAACTTGGCCCACTCATCCAGAACACATGTGCACTCTCAAACGTGAGGGATTTTTTAAATGATGTTTTCAAGAAATAATAATGTAGTATTTTGAAATAGCTGCCTTACATTAGCTCATAGTTTTAGGCTTTTTTTTGTCAGTTCTGATAGGTTGTTCCTTCATTGCATCAGCACCATGATTTTCTATAAACTCTTTTCAAGCTGATGGCTCCAACTTGCTTTTGGTGTTTGAGAACCTTTTTGACATTCAAATGAAGGAAAGGATGAAAATCACTTTGTCTTTAACTGATATAAACTGACCAAATCACTTGACGAGTATATTTTATGAAGCTGTGTCTGGGTTCAAAAGAGCTTTCAGTTCTTGTAAAAATCTCAGCAGCAGCCGAATCTCTCCCTGTAAATCTGTTGGCTGTTTATTATAATGTCTGCATCGCTGAAAAATCACACACTCTATTAACATTCTGCAGCTGAGAACAATGATATAATTTTTGTATTTGTCAGCTTGAATTGTACATATTGACTTTTATTTTGATAAATGTTACGTTCATATTCCCATTTTGATTTTTCTCTACAGACAACTCAAGCAGCCCTTGAATTATTCATTTTCTCTTCACTTTGTCCCAGCGTGAACATGACAGTGAGGGTTGAAATAGAGGTTGAAGTGCAGGTGTGGAAACGCTTGCCTTTTCCTCTCCTGTTTATTTTTGTACATCCTGTCAGTGTGAATGAAACTATTTGGACTCTATACCTAAACTCTAAAAAACATTTTTGTCAAGCCTAATTTAGGTCCAGGCTGTCATTGGAATGGAACAAGATGGCATGTTGAATAAGATAAAGGTATAGACTCCTGTTTACTTTTCTTTTTACGGCACAAAGACTCACTGAATGAACATTTCTTTTGTCAAAACTATTGTTCAGTGACATTTAGGTTTGAGCATTTCCATATGGAAGTGCAAATTGAAAATATGGTAAATGTTCAACCCATTTTTTTTTTTTTTTACTTTGCTTCCATGTAGTGGTAGTGTGTGTGCTTTACCTGATGTGATCAAAGTTTAAAATAATGCATTTTCACAAATAAATAAATAAATACAACACTGGAAAGACATTTTATTACAAGATTTTACAACAGAAAAGAGAACATTTAACAGGTAGTCATTAAATTCCCCCAGCCTTCCATTTGTCCTTGGGAAAACCAGAACACATACACTGAGATTTATTTGTGAGGTGGTCTGTGACGTGTATACAGCATGCGTGCACCATTAGCAAGATGTTCTTCTTTCATTGTAGAGCAATTTATATGCACTGAGCATACGTTGCCATTGTTGGGCCACAAATGACTCATGCAAATCATACTTCTTAGTTTATTGTAGCAGATTTAAAACAAAACAGTCTCTGAACATGCTCAATGGATTTGGTAGACCCTCCACCTCCTCAAACGGAGGACCGTGGATGTTGATAAAACCACAAGTGCTCCTAAAATTTACTTTTTGTGTAAATGCTACAAAAATGCTAAAAAGGAATCTCGCTTTGATATATTTTTAGATAGAGAAAAACATTGTATTTCTTTGCCTGAGTACTGAAAACTTTAAAATCACTTTCCATACCTGTTGTTTAGTTTTCAGTATTTTTGGTCCACGGACAAACAATTTTCAACAGAACCACAAAGTAAAGTAAATGCAGCACGAGGTCTGTCAGACTCGTCCTGGGTGACGACCACGAATCTTTCAGAACTGGCAGAACCAAGCAGATTGGGCAGACACCCAGTGGTCAAGCAATCAAAGAGAACCAGGGTAGAAAGCTGCAAGAACATGGGGTGTTGAAACTGGCTGAACCATCTGGACCTCCCTTTGATGCAATGATGTGTGGAAAGATGTCAAACAATGATGATTGTGACAATAAATCAATACGTAACTGTAGAAGTGTGCAGCTGCTGTCATTTCTGTTTTCAGCTACAATTGAGGCTTTCAAAATGTATAATTACACAAAAAAAACATTGACATAGAACCGTTAGTTAGCAAAGCATCATTTCACATTGATGTTCTTGTTTTGTCAGATATTATATATTCAACGGACACTTTCCCTAGCTAAAAGCTGGAACTAATTCTTGTGAATCTGTGCCGTGCATGTTGAGTTCATCTTAAACAAAGACAATAAAGCTTGGAAGCTATTATTTTACACTTAAGCTTCAAAAATGACATTTTCAATGTTGTAAGTAACATTTTAAAATCATATCTGTACGGATTGAAATGACCTTAAATATTACTGGATGATATAAAAATGTGCTGAGACAAATTGTTAATTGTTAATGTTTTGTTACCCACATTGCACCTGGCTTGGCTTGCTTTGGATCCACATTGTCAGCCCCACGTTTATGAAATTACTGAATTATACTTAAAAATGAAGATATGCAGATTTTTACCTTTTTTAAAACTTGTTTAATGTATTTATTAATTTATTTATTTTGATAATGATTGTATCATCTGTGTGGTCTTTAGACATGAACATTCTGAGCTAGCCTTTGTTCTTTGTCCTAAGGACCATCAAAATACAGCTGAAGTGCTGTAAGGTTTATGGAAACTAAACTGAGGATTTGAGACATCCTCAGTAAGTCTCTATTTTGCGAGAAAAAAAAAGTCTGTAAAATTACTCAAAAAATGAATGTGACAAGACCTCTGTGATTCAAGCATAAAAATGGAGACACCATGCAAATGTTTAGAGACAATTTGGAGACTCCCTCACCAAAGCTGTTTGCCCACAGTTGCCAGTAGTCACAGTGAGATACTGGCTGGAGTTGAAGCCTGACTAAGGGAGCAAACTTGTGTGGCATTCCACAGAAACATAATCAATGAGCAGTCATTAAAAGCATTAAAGAACTGCAGAGTTTCGCCTTCAGTCACTCTGCCAGCATGTCTTGACTTTGTGAGCCTTTGAAGTCCTCATGAAGCTTCGTTATTATACCTGCAACTGTAGACAACAGGGCATTTTTCTGCCCAGTGGCTCTTGCTTGAATATGCAAAAATCTCCTTTCACTCCTGCTACAAAGGTGTCTATAATGAGCTTGAAACTCTCATTAACTGCCCTCATTCACTGCTGTTAGAGCCTGCTAATAATAATCCAGAACATAATGATGTGAACAGCCAGTCTTGATTTATTTAATCACATGCAACCCCTCATTTTTGTTACTCCTGACAAACGGCATATAGTATGCTACATACACTCTAGAGAGATCCATCCATACATTAATTATGTTCCTCTTGTTCTGAGGTCAGGCCACGAAGGCAGCAGCTTGAACAGGGAGGCCCAGACGTTTCGTTCCACAGCCACCTCTTCCAGTTCTTCTGGAAGGACTCCAAGTGTTCCCAGGCCAGCCAAGAGACATAGTCTTTCCAGTGTCATAGGTCTTCCCTGGGGTCTCCACCCAGTTGGAATGACAAAAGCACCTAGGGAGGTGCTCAAGGAGCATTCTTACCAGAAGTCCAGACCACCTCAACTGGCTCCTCTCAATGTGACGATGCAGTGGTTCCATACAGAGTTTTTCCTGGACATCTGAACTTCTCACTACATCTCTAAAGGAGAGTCCAGCCACCCTACGGAGAAAACTTATTTCAACCACTTTTATCCATGATCTCATTTTTACAGTCACTGCCCAAAGTATGCAATTCTTAGAAAGATGGCACATTATTAAACAAGTTGCATTTACCCCTTTAATTACAACAATAACTTTTTTATATTGTTGCTAGAGGAAATTTTTGTTGTCTATTTAAAAATTTCAGCTGAAATGTTGGGAGACACACTCCCTCTATTTTGTTAAGCTCCCCACTTTTGGAAATATGGTACCTTGAACATTGTTTTACTTAAAGAACTGGTTTAACACAAATTCAGTTGATGTAAAACAAAGTTCTTGTTCATGTTGGATATTACTGGCTTGTGTTGTAGTTTGTGGATGTGTTGCTGATGATATATTTAAATACATAATACATTAAAATGGAGAGAAACGAGTTGAAGGATTTAAATGTACATGCCCCGAGCGAGGATTTAAGAATGCGGAAACCAGAAAGATGGTCCAGAAAAAGGACAAAAAAAAAATGCTTTTGATGCTTTTGCGTGTTTTGTGCTCTGAGACATTGTATGACATGCTATTTTTTTTATTTCTTGTTCCATAAAAAAAAAAAAAAAAACTAATCTTTGATTAGTATTTGATTGTAAAAATGGTAAGTTATAGAATTTATTTATTTATTTTACAAAAGCACCTCTAATTGTATTTTTTAATTCTCTTCAAGGCAGAAAGCGTTAAAATCTGTACCAAACCTCACGTATAATCTCAGATTTGTGAGGGAAACTAGTATGGCTTGCTGTCAGAAAGTGATGAATTGTCTGTGAGGGAACAACATCATTAGTGTTGTGGTCACACAGAGGAAATGGGGAATTGCTGCAGTAAACACTGTGGACTATCTTCACTACTTTCCTCATCTCCCCTCCTCAGTTCTGTGACCTGCATACTGATCCCCATTTTTAACCTAGAGGACATCATGCCTCAGTCCGAGCCTGGTAAGAGCAGTGACACTTTGATGATCTGGAGAGGTCGGAGTCAAGAGCTCTCAGCTGTCATACCCTTTTCATCTTTTGCTGTTCTTTCTTTCTGAAGGTACATCGCAAGCCTTTCTGTTTTCCTTCTCTGCTTTTGGTGTCTGCATTGCAGTGTACTTTTCTCCCCTCCATCAAGCAAGACATGTTTATATTAGCACTAGACCTTTCTCTACTCCCCTTGATGGAAACTAACAGCTACTGTATAAATCTGGTTGGCAGTGCCTTGTGATATACAAGATATCAAGAAGACATTTTGTTTTCTGACAGTCCTGTTCAGTGGAAGACGACTGCACAGACTAATCACATAAAACAGTAAAAAAAAAAAAAATGTCTGTCTCTGTCAGCTTCTTGAAGATGTCACAAAGCAAATGTAAAATGATTTATTTCAAGCAGATTATATCTTAAAAGCAGTAGATAGTAGATAGATCAACAAAAGTCCAGGTTCCATGCCTAACTGGTCCAAATAAGTACAAATAATAATTTGGTGTCCCTTGTTATGGGATTGTACATAGTGGAAAAATTAATTACAGCCTCTTTCAACTCCAACTGGCAGTCAGGACGTACAACATTTAGTTTTTATCAGAACTTTAAATTAAATAAATTGGTCTTTACATAATAAAAGATGACAGTTCATAGCCATATTATCTACTTGGAGGGGAAACATACCTAAGCCAAAATGCAAGAAGAGTGCATGTTGGATTTACTTAATAGAATTACGTTTGCACAAGATAAATGAGTTGAGTTCAGGTTTATCAAACTTAATATATTTAAACAAACATTTGTGTTTAGTCAAGCTAATTTGCGCCTTGGCTTTTCTTGATTTTAAAACCTACCTTCTGATTCAAATCCCTATTGTATCAACTTTATCAGCTATGTATATTCAAAACTAAATGCCTTCTGACCTTATCCGTCATTGTTGGGCTGGGATTTTCCATCCATCCATTATCTTTACCCGTTTATTCCATTTTGGGTCACGGGGGTCGCTGGTGCCCATGTGGGCTGGGATTTTGGTCCAGTCTATTTTTTATTTTAGTTTATTGAGGTTTTAGGGGAGGACTTGATGGTTAAAACTAGGGCTATTCAACTGGTGGCCCGCGGGCCATATCCGGCCCACTTCATTAAAAAATAAAATAAAATAAACATTTTTGGGAGGGGTGGGGTGTTCTGGGTTGGGGCTCTGTTTAATTGCATTTATGATTCAATGCAATTAAATAAACACATTTAAAAAGTAACAGATCATTGTAAAACTTGGTTTATTTACATAACGACTAATCGCTGGATGTCCGGCCCCCGAGCTTTTGGCTTTCAGAAACTGTGGCCCCCTGAGCAGTTTTGTTGAATACGCCTGGTTTAAACGTTTGATTCCTTTCAAAGTCATAGTCAAAGTCAAAATTTCTTTGTCATTCACACCACATGTGGTACATGTGGCACAGGGTCCCAGTTACAACCAACAAAAGTATAAATTGTAAAGAAAAACAGTAATAAGATCTAAGATATGAACTAAGAAATAAGCTAAACTACAAATACACTAAGCACTTGTAGTACAAAACCAATATGCCGAACAGCAGCAGCACGAACATTCCTACATGCGCATTTTTTCCTCTTCTGTTACTCGTTGTTGCAGATTTGCTTCTGTCTTGACTAATTGTCATTTTGCACGAATGTCTTTGGTACAGTTTATGGTTGATTCCATACAATAATGGCCAAGCCTCAACTGCATGAGATCAAGTACTGGGAGTCGTTCATGGGTGATGATAGGATGGAACAGGAGATGGATCGATGAAGTGGGGCTTTGTCTGCAGTAACGAAGGTGTTGTTTCAGTCTGTCATGATGAAGGAGCTGAACTTAAGGACAAAGCTATCAATTCACTTGTCTACTTGGTCTACATTCATTTTATATTTTATGTATTTATTTTAACCTTTATTTATACAGGTAGTCTCATAGAGTCATGATAACTCATTTTCAAGAGAGACCTTTTTGGGAGCAGATGGTGGGGGTTAAGGGCCTTTCTGAAGTGTCCAGAGTGGGGCAAATGATGGTGGAAGCAGGTGTGGGTGTTTCACCTTTTCCACCCATATTTTTGATGTTGTCGTTCTGGGGAATTGAACAGGCGATCTTCCGATCACAGACCCACCTTATCTAACCTCTGCACCACCACTGCCACAAAAACCTCATCTATAGGCATGGACTATGGATCAAGACTGAAAGAACAAAAACCCAGTTACAAGTGGTAGAAAAGGGCTTCCTTTGTAATGTGGCCAGGCTCAGCCTGAGAGATAAGGTGAGGAGCTACCTCCATCACCTGGGGGGAGCTTAGAAAAGAGTCGCTGCTCCGCCATATCAAAAGGAGTCAGTTTATGTGGTTCAGGCATACAATACATAGTTCCCACACACATGACCAGTATTGTGCAATACCACGTTTCCTCCACCCGTGTAGGCTCGCGCTGGACCGAATTAGCTCAAGTTGGCTTACAGACAGACTCTTGACCAAGGCACAAGAGAAAGACGTATGCTTAAAATAGCTACAGCCAGAGTTGACCCGTATGAGGTGGAGAGAGAAATTATGTCAGACCATGCTGACATGTTGTCACTAGCTATGTTTGTATGCACAAAATTCTTTGACCGGATTGAAATGTTTTCAGATTAAATAATTCAAATGTTTCGTTTACATGGGCACAATCCGTTCACGATGGGTGTTTACATGCAGCGTGCTTTTATTCTGCATAGAAGTACTGACATGCACAGAATGGTAAACTCTCCTTTAAAAAAAAACACAGAAGAAGAAGTTCTAGTTCTGGTTTACTTCCGGGATGAACGTAAACAAACCTGAGTGCCCAAAATGGACCCGCGACAGGTTTTAATGACAGTGAAGACATTACTGCACTCCCTGACAGAGCTACAGATAATACAGATAATTTTGAGCTCTTTCAAATTTTCTAGTAGAAATGTTGTGTCGCTCACCAACCAATTTTGTTTCTGCTACATGCTAATATTATTAGCATCTAGCCAGGCGAAAACATGTGGGGTTGACAGGTCGCACATTTGCAGTCAGGTCAGTTTTTCAAGATCGGAAAAAAGGAACAGCATAAGTGTTTACATGCACACTGTTCAGATTATGAATCGGCACAAACCACCCGTCTAATTCTGATTACAAATTCTTTCGGATTGAGCTGAATCAACAAAGAATAATCGAATGAGGCGTTTACATGATGCATTTTTATTCCGAATGGCCATTTAATCCAGTTACTTATGTCCATGTAAACTGATAAGTTACTCTGATATCATTAATAAATTAGTGAACACACAGAGTAAACTACACAATAGAGTCTTTGCAGCCTTTAGTTAAATCCATGGATAATCAATGTTTTAATGGATTTGTGAAGGACGTCCGAACTCTTCATGTTAATAACAAACTTCTTGTGGTTGGCATAGTAAGTAATTACAATATACACGTAGGTGTCCCTCATAGCCTGCAGATACATCCACGACCTTGTTACTGTGTGTTTACAGTGTTAGCACATAGCTTAGCATAGTTAAGCTAACTACTTACTAACACACACTCTGTCTATAATACTGTGTGTAAATAGTCTATCCTTATCAATGTTCCAATACATACTGAACATTATTATTGATATTGTTTATATTATTTCTTTATATATTGTATTGTTAATTAACATTCAGGAATTTTGTGTGAAATCTTTTTATCTTTTTATCTGTTGCTGCTGTTACACTTGAATTTCCCATCCGTGGGACAATAAAGGCTGTTTTTATTCTATTCTACTGCAGAGACATGCTAAAACTCAATTCCAACACACACCCAGTTACACGTTGACATTGTTCAGACATTGTGTCATAAAATGATTGATATATAATTTTTTTGTTTACCGGAGAAATAAGTGATCGGAGCAGATTAGTCACATCTTCGACTTTAGATCCATGCCGGTGATGTTTAATTTCCAAGCCAAGACTGGACAAAGTTCTGCATTCAGCTCGTTTGCGGTCCTTCGCATTTCCTGATTTTGCGGATTTAGTGAAAACTGCACTTTGCCAAACCATCTGCCCAGTTGGAACATCCTCTAACCCAGCAGAAACAACAAGTGCAATTTACGTAAAGCAAAAAAAATAAATAAATAAATACTCGACAAAACTTATTAAGCCGTCTGCAGCTAGAGTCAGCCTACACAGGTGGAGAGAGTGCCAGATCCACCCCGAATGTTACGTCACATGGGAACTATGTATTAGGATGCCTTCTGGGTGCCTCCCACTGGAGGTTTTTTAGGCATGTCCCACTGCGAGGAGACCCCAAGGCTGACCTATAACTCTCTACAGAGACTGTACATTCCTTCTAGCCTAAAAACGCCTTGGGATCTCCAGGAGGAGCTGGAGAGTGTTGTTGAGAAGAGGATGTTGGGTTTCCCTCTGCGACCCGTTTACTTTGGTCTCATGTATTAAAAGGATACCGTTCCAGAAATCTAATAAAGTTTTTTTTTCTTGCCCCTATTCTGCATAAGCTTTAATAGTTTACTTTATTTAATTGTAGAGCAATACCATTTACATTGTGTTCATAGAAGCAACACCTCTACAGATTCAACTTTTGGAATTTTAGCATTATATTTCAGCATTCATTAGTCCCATGTCAGGGTAAACTTGCTGTGACGGTAACTCGATGGGAGAGTTCAAACGGTCTTAAATATTTTTCACCTAATAAACTCAAAGTTGTTTGGAAACATTTATTCATTCCCACCCTCAACTGAGTTGCAGCAACAGGAACTTCTAAAACCAGAACCGATGTCCCAAAAAGTTCAATCTGGTCCTCTGGACATTCAAAAAAACAAAAGCAAAACAAAGCAAAAAAATGTAGAAACGTTTCGCCTCTCATCCAAGAGACTTCCTCAGTCTGAGGTGCTGTATTCAGCTCAGTCGCTTAAATAGCACCTTCTTAGAGTGGATCAACCAGTTTTGCTGCTGACAACCAAAACCAGCTGATCACATGCTCAAGAAGGACCATCAGCCTAACAATGGATCATTAGCACACTGATGGCTGTTTACTGTTGTAGTGTACGTACGGGCCACCAATATGTAGATGAACAGATGCTCAGATATATTCATCATTTAACACGGATTCCTCATTTTTCTGGACTGAATAAAACGTGCATTGAATTTAAGGAAATGCAAACGTGAGACGTCATTTATGTTTGACCCATCAAAATGAATGCGGCCATTTATTTACAGAATCAAAGTTTAACATCAAACATTTACATTAATTTGGCAAATTATGAAAATAACAACATAAGCAATCAATCAGGAAAAATCATACGGCCATGATTTTTCCGCTGCTTCACCACAGACATTTATGAAACTGTACAATTATGATCTTTTACCCACATGGATGTGGGTGAGCATTTTACACAGACATTTCTAAAATATCCGGAAGAATTTCTACTTGAGAGAAAAGTTTAAAGATGAAAGAAGTTTAGAGAAGAGTAAAAGATGGGGTTTGAGGGAGTGTGTTAACAGAACGGCACTCTCTGGGCTTTCTTCAGCTTTTCTTACGGTACACTTCGGTGGTGGAATCGACTCTTTTACCTGGAGCTGTCTTCAGGCGAGATTCCGTTTAACGCACCCTTCAGCGTCTCCGTAGGATGCTGTTACTCCTCCGGAGTAGCGGCGAGACTGTCCGACACAAGCTCACCTCAGTGGAAAATGTTATAATCCCATGAACCTCGGACGAGCTCTGTTGTCATGTCAGCATCTTCCCATCTCCATCAGAACTGAACAGAACTGTCCCAGAACTGTTCACCGAACTCGAGCAGAGCTTCCCAGAACTGAAAACTGTGTATCCAGCAGAACTCCAACAGCACTCCATCAGAACTGACTAGACCAGGAAGTACTGACATTTTAAAGAGCTGTTTCCGGTTCACTTTTGGGAGTATCCCCATTGGACAGAAACAACCAGACGGGGTGTGTTTTGTGACGTAAGAGGTTAGACGAAAAGCAAGAATTGTTATGGAAAGATCAGAAATGTTCTCACAGACAGAGAGAGTTTTGTTTTGGCGCGTTTCAGAAACAGGTGCCAAAAACCTCTATATTACGTCTGAGAGGATTCTAAAAACATGACAGTTTTAACATAACAACTTGTTTTGCGTTTGACTCCAACCTTGGACCAACTTACACTTGCTCATTCAAAAGCAGAAATCAGAAAAGGCATAATTACTCTGTTACAGCTTTGACATGAGAATAAAAATCATTACACAGTTAATAAAATTGATTAGTTCACTGCCACATCTAAAATGGTTTGAACTAAGACACTTTGATTATCAACATTTGAAAAATAGTAATGATAATAAAAAGAGAGTGTTCTTTTCACTTGAATCTTCAAGAAAGAAAGTCTCAGGATGGGTGAACCTGTATTTCTGGATTCAAATCAATGAAATGACAGTTCCTGTCCCACAAGGTTCTTAAGGTCAAGATTTTTGACCTTAGACTTAGTTTTTGACATGGGCCTAGTCCACTACAGTCCCCCCTTTGGAAATCATCACCTGTCCATGGGGATGAATTCCAACTATGGACTTACGCCTTCGATTGTCCTTGAAGCTTGATGTAATCCAGCAAAGAAACCAGAGTCAAAAGTAATCCAGCAAGGAAAACAAAAGTCAAGGTAATTCCACAATGTTCTCGGTAATTCCATTGTGTTGATTATAATTCCATATCGTCTCGATAATTCCATTGTAGCAATGCTTTAACCCCTTGAAAACAGAGTCTGTAATCCACTGGAAAAAGTCATATAATCCACAATGGTAAATCCACAACGATTGGAAGTGTTGATTAATCAGCATACAGAGGGGTACCCTTGGATTGAACTGAAGAAGCGGCCACTGGATGAAGAGTGGAGACCAACGTCAGGATTGCAGGTCGCCTCCAGCGAAGGTTGTCTCCAGCGACGTCCAGCCTGTGTCGTTCTGGTTCAAATGTGTCATGCAATTATGTGGTTTAAGGTGGGCTTATGAAGGTGATTTTACATAAGGCCTTAAACTATATGCACCTGGTGTGTAAGCTATTATGGATGGGAACAGCTACAACTACCAGTTAAGGGGTGGAGCATGCTGAAAAGGGGTAACTACAGGGGTTTAAGCCTATAGAAAAGGTTTCCAAACTACTTTTCCATTTCTAACTTGGGTTAAGTTAGCCTTACATGGCAAAATATAGTTTGGTTCAAATGTCTGTTGTCTTTTAGACGAACGACTTGAGATTGGGTGTTTGGTTTCCCCATAAATGTTTGGAAGTCTATGGCGAGACTTATCAAAAAGAATTAGCTATCCCCCCGAATAGAATTGTTCGAGTAGGTTCGGCTTAAGCGATGTGAGATCAATGTAGATTATGGTACTTAAGGTAACAATAATATACATTGACTCCGCAAGGATTGCAATTTAGCGAATGAACTGCATGTTGGCATGGTTAAAGTCCTCTTAGTCTCTAACTTAACTTACACACAAGATTCATTCTTACCTCAGAAACAACCAAAACCAATTCAACAACGTTTCAACACCGACAAGAGTAGTGACTAAGCATCTAGAAACATCGTTTCACTGCTTCCCCTCACCCTGGTTGTCAGTTTCAGTCACGCTGTCCCGTGTGAGTGGCTTCTTTGCGGACCCGCTTACGCGAGGCATAATCATATCGAGGTGCGCTGCATGGTGATCCACGTCGACTCGGAGTGACGTTTGGCCCCGGAACAGGGATGCGAGTATCCCACACAATACGAGGGTTATCGTCATTAGCAGGGCTATGATTAATGTGTCCGCGCTCGACCACGCATAGGTAATTGGTTGGATCGGGTTCTTAGTTGTGGACCTGAGGGACTTGAGAACTCGGTTTATTGGTTCCACGTCGACGACTTGGGTGCCTTCAAAACGGATCCTTCCCAGAGTCTCTGGATCTATGTCTATAGACATATTTCCCAGGTACTCTGAGTCATCCAGAGTCGCGTCCCATCGTTCCGGATCGAGGTGATAGAGCGTCAAATCACCAATGTGTATGGTTGTTCCCTGGGGAACACTGATCCACATCGTTTTGTCCGATAACGTCAAAGGTCTATTTGCCCCGGGTTGGTCGTAGGCTATGATCGCCTTTCTTTGAGGAGCGTTCACTAGCCAACGAGAGCCAATTATTTCCGCTTTTGCATCTTTAGCCAGGTGTCGAGGCGTTACGGTCGTTGAGCACTTAGAATTTTCCGGAATAGGTGTTAATCCGCATATGCCCGCGGTTTTATTCCACATAAACGGTTTGCTCGGGCACAGATAGTGTATCTCCCGAGTGAGAACACACATCTGCAGGTTTGGAGCTAGGTAAACTGAGGGGTTGTCGTCGTGGTACGCAACCATCCTTGGTGTGTCAATTTGAACATGGTTTTCGCCGTGCCAATTGCCAACATTTACGACGTCCCTGAGTCTATATATGCCGTTTGAGGGAATTATCGGTAGGTTGATAATGAACGCCATTTCAAATGTTTTGTGATTGACGTAGATTGGGATTGCGCTACCGAGAGTGTAAGCCAGGTGTGCCTGTGTTTGCGTAACTTTTTCGTGCGTAGCGGAGCTGAGGATGTCGTTCACCATCTGTAGAGAGACTAGATACGGTGGGATCCTACCGGTGGCTAGTGTATCTACCGACGAACTGATATCTCTAAGCATGTCAGCAAAAATCCTATCCATTAGGTGTGCGACAGCGTAATCCGCTTCAACCTTACGAGTTAAGTCATTTACCGCTTGTACGAGGGCTTTGTTTTCTTGGGTGGCACCCAAGAGGGTGAAGATTACCAGGAGTGGTACCATCATTGTCCTATGGAAGCACAAAGAGGTAGGTCTTAGCTTCGTAACGGTCAAGGGTAGGTCCTGTGAATTTAAACTGTGGTTAAGTTTATTATCCATTAGTTATCTTCTGCTTGGATGACCCTTATTCCCACGAGGTCAGATTTTGTGAGATCTTTGTCTCCTGAGGAGTTATTGCACGCCTTGTGTGGTTTAACCTGGTTTCGATGTACCCATTTAACAGTTGGCTCTTTTTGGCCTTTACTGATTTTTATCTGGTAGATAATTGGAGACACTTTGTCAATTATCAGATGGGGTCCAGTCCATCTGGGCATCAGCTTACGGGCGAGAGTTCCGGTCCCGGACTCTCTTCTCCCAGTTTTGGGTGCAAACGTGTAGTACCAGACCCTGTCTCCCACTTGGAGTTCCTCGTGAGAGGCCTTTTGGTCGTAGTACGCTTTGCGTCCTTCAGCTGATTTTTCCAGGTTTTTCTGTGCGAAAGCAAAAGTGTTTTTAAGGTGTCTTTCCAAGTCTTTCATGTATTGTTGTGTGGTGTAGGCTGTTGCCATGGCAGCATCGCCTGGTTGGTACAACAGGTGCAGAGGGAGAGTCATTTGTCGACCCGTCATCATCTCGAAAGGAGCGATGCCAGTCGACGTGTGTGGAGTGGCCCTTATGGCCATGAGGACCAGAGGGAGTTTCACGTCCCAGTCCTTGTGGTTTGCGGCTACGTATTTTTTCAAAATACTCACCACAGTCCTGTTTGCTCTCTCAACCTGGCCTGAAGCCTGTGGGTGGTAGCCAATATGGAAGTTGGCTTTGACGCCTAGCGTCTTCCACAGTTCCTTCATTACTTCACCTGTGAAGTGTGTACCTTGGTCTGAGTTCACCCTAAGGGGAAGTCCAAACCTTGAAAATACATGATTCATTAACAACATAGCAGTGGTTTGTGCTGTGTCATTAGGGGCTGGTAGACATTCTACCCATTTGGTAAACGCGCAGGTTACCGTGAGAAAATATTTATTTCCTCTAGAGGTCTTAGTGAGTGGTCCGACCATGGAAATGCAATGCCTCTACTATGCAGTGGTGCTCTGTGAAGTGGTCTGGATGGTTGAAACTGGCCACAGATCAGGCACCCTTTTATGTAGTCTTTGACATCCTTTTTCATTCCAGGCCAATAAGCAATCTGTTTTAATGCTTTCAGCGTGGCATTGTCACCCTTATGTCCTGCGGACGGAAGGTCATGTGCATGGACTAACATCACCCCCCTGTGGTCATGGGGGACCACGAACACAGGTGAGGACGTCCGTCCATGAGCGAAAGTTAGGATGCCTTTAAGTAGTTTTAGCTGTTTTCGCAGCTGAAAGAGGACTTTGAGGTCTGGATTGGAATCCAGCTCGTCTTTCGATGGAGTGTATTTGTCTGGGTCAGTCAGATACAGCATCATCGAGTTAATTGCAGGATCCAACTTCTGAAGTTGGATGATGTCTGGGTCAGTCAGCATTGGGCGCACAGAAACTGTGTTATCAGCAGGTTTAGCTGCAGCTTGTGCACGTGTGACTGCCATTACCTCAGTTGTAGCTTGTGACGACTGAGTGTTGAGTAGCCAGGAGGGGTCGAAGGACCACGTGGGTCCGTCAACGGCTCCTTCTTTGGCTAGGGAGTCTGCAAGGTCATTGTAGTGCTTGTCATCGCCTGGGACTCTGGAGTGTCCTGGAACTTTCTTCCAGAAGATCTGTAGATCATGTGATGTCACCAAGTGATCACATGTCATGAAAAGCTCTTTGTGTTTTACCACCTTTTTGTTGCTTGTGAGAAAACCGTTCTGTTTCCACAGAGCGAGATGACACAAGAAACTCAGTCGAGCATAGTTAGAGTCAGTGCAGATGACTAGCGTCTGGATGGAGCGTTCCACTGCCATCTGTAGGCCTATTAGGATTGCAGCTATCTCAGCGTACTGAGAAGACTGAGAGCC
>NC_056503.1:40160829-40164820 GCF_014905685.2 Nematolebias whitei
CGGGGGTTCCTTTACGTACTGCCCCTGATGATATGGTTTCTCATATCGTTGCGTCCTACGCCCACCCCTTTTTCGATAATCACTGTCTTCCTCTGAAAGAGGAGCCTTTTTGTCCCAGCGTGCACCTTCAGGACGCGGTTTGTTAGCTTGAACAGACTGTTTTCTCTCTTTCTTCTTAGGAGGAGGCGGCGAAGCACGTCGTCCTTCTAGTTCAAGAGGGAGGGGTTTAACCTTTACACTAGGAAACACTTCTATGGGCGTCTTAGCATGAGAACATGCTTCAAACACATTCACAGCACACTGCTTAATCTCACTGATGGATTTTTCTCTGAAATTTGCCATCATTTGTACTGATTTTTTTAAATCAGAGTGGAGATTTTTGCTGAAAACAAACTTAAAACCATCATCTTCTTCCATTCCGGTCTCATTTCTGTTACCAAAATAAGCCTGGAAGATTCTTTTGTAATAAACTTTTGGATGTTCAGTTTTACCCTGCGTGACCTTGTCTGCAGCTGGGAAACCAGCAGGTCCCGTGCAGGGGTCGTACTCCCCGATCAAAGCTTCACACAGAAGGTTGTAATCCCTCTTCGTTGCATCAGGTAGACGCTCGATGAAGGTGAACACCTCTCTGTCCGAAGTGAGCCGTATCAGACTGATCTTATCCTCTGTCGTAGCATTAGGATAAGATCTCAATCTGAACTCCAGATCTTTGAGATACGCTTTTGTTCCAGCTGACCCCATGGGACCGGGAACAAAGCGTTGTACATATTTTGAGATTTTCTGCAAATCATCCATTGAAGGAGACTGTATCAACGGTCTAACTTGTGTGACTGGTGGTGCAGACTGGTCAAGGCCTGCCCCTGCCGCCCATGGTGGGGGTGGGGGTGGCTGATAAGGGTTGGTAGGAGGAGGTGCATATTGGTGCAGGTCTGTCCCCACCCTCCGAGATGGGGGTGGAGAGGACTGCATGGTGTCAGGAGGAAGAGGTGCAAGTGGGTGCAGGTCTGTCCCTACCACCCGTGGTGGGGATGGAGATGACTGCCTGGTGTATACCGATTCAGTTAGTTGATATCGGTGCAGGTCCATCCCCGCCGCCCGAGATGGGGTTGGGGGTGGCCGCATGGCGTTAGGAGGAAGAGGTGCAAGTGGGTGCAGACCCGTCCTTATCCCCCGGGTTGGGGGTGTTGAAACGGGGCTAAGGTGAGGAGGTGCAACAGCACCTGTCTGGGGTGGTTGTAGCTGACCCTGTTCGTTTCTGAGTCTCAAACCAGCTTGCTCCATGTCAGAAATCAGGTTTGTAGCTGTAGCAAGTTTCTCCTCACAAGCTGTCAGGCACTTATGTGTCGTCTGATTTTCACCTTGTAAATTCAGCCAATTTCGGAGTATTATCTCCTTGTCTGCCTTGCAATCGTCCAGCTCCTTTAATCCGGCCTGCAATCGTGCTTGTAACATATTGTTATCTGCACACGCGGCTTGGTAAGCCTGTTCCTTATCCCTAATCCTCTCCTCATATGATTGAGCCTGTTCTAACAGCTCAGTCTTTGAGAGGTCCCTGGTTTCCGATAGTGACGCTTCAAGTACTTGTAGTTTGCTGTTCAGCAAATCAATTTCTGCACTTGTATTTTGCTGTTCTTGAGACATCTGTTCATGATGTTTTCTTATGCGGGCCTCGTGTTCACTTTTAAATTGAAGGACGTATTCTTCAATTTCCTGAGCAAACACTATTTCACTGTCTAACCTCTGTTTGAGGTTATCAGCTTTCTCAACAGCCTTATAGAATGATTCTTTCAGCAAAATTGCAATTTTAGCCAGCTTTTCATAACTTGACTTTGTGATTTCTGTAGAGGTCACACTTTCTGCAACCTCCTTCAGATTGTCCAATAACTCTTTTGGGTTCATGCGCTCTGTCTGATTCATATATGGGTGTAAGGACGTTGCCAGGAGCGCTAATGCGTTCTCCAAACAGTCCGCCATCCCTTTTAGGTCAAAGTCTTTTTCTAACACACCTGTCATGTTTTCACTGTGTAGCAATTTATCTGTTTGAACAGTTGCAAGCTTTAGATATTTTACAGGTAAATATTTGTATTCAAGTCAATGAGTTTTCACACTATTTTAGCTTTTTGGGTTTACACAGAAGTACTGTTATAAGTCAACTTATTCAAATGTGGGTACCTTTCTCAGGTTTTACCCCAATTCAAGAATATTTAAGTAAATGCTCTTCTGGCAGTGTTACTTTTTGTGCTTATTTTTCAACAGATACTAAGTTACCAAGCTGTTTTTTAGTGTATTTTACTCTAAAGCACTGAATTTTTTAATAAACCGGCAATTTTTTCTTTAGTCTCACAGCAACATTGGTTTAAAACGTTTTTTAAACCGTTCTGTTCCAGAAATTTGCTATTTTAACAGTTACTCATAGAACTAAGTGGTGAAAAGAAAAAGAAGAGTTGATGATGTATCAGGATTAATCAGTCCTTCCTCAGAAAAACTGTTATTCCTGTTGTCCTCCTGTCAGTGACTTCTATTTAGAATTAAATAGGAAGATTTATTTTTTAGGTGGCAACTTAAACAGAAAAGTTTCTTTTTCCTGATAAGTTTGCACTTATTTAGTGATTTTGCAATTAAACGTGTATTATCTGTCAAGCAAAATGAGTAAACTTTTCAACTCTGTGAATATTTGAACCGTTTCTATTTTTTTTTTTTTTTTAAAGTTCCTAACTTTATTTTGTACCTATTTAACAGTGAATAAAGTCTCTTTGGTAAATGCTCTTTGCATAAATACCTTTTTTAACTTTTAAAATGCAAGATAACAGTGTTCATTCAACTTTGAGGAAGTTTGTTAACTCAAAAATGCCTTACATAAATAAAAACGTTTAATTTCACTCTTTAAACCTAAAATGAAGTGAAAAACCTGTGATCTTCCGTTTATCCAGAAGGTGTCAGCACAACCTTTGTTTGACTTTAACTCAGACACTGTTTGTGTTGTCCAGTAGGGGTCGCTATGACTTCCTGTGGCGTTCGGTTGACATCCTGTTGTTAGCCGCTTAGCTTAAAGTTAGCTTCGGCTAAACTCGGTTAAAATCAACATTTCTGAACGGATTCTTTACACAAACGTGGCGTAGTTTCAACAAGCACGACTTCATAGCATGAACATGAGTTTTTGGGACAATATTGCAGCTTTATTTAGTGATTTTAAGCGTAGTGAAGGCTCCGGTCGTTAGCTTTGGCTAAAATTAGCATCGCTAGCGTTGTTTAAAAACATCATTTAATGACGAATTTTAAACTCTAACGTGGCAAAATTTCAGCGAGTATGCTTCGAAGCACTTGACCAGCGTGTCAAAATCACTTTAAAGCGTTTTTTTTAGCTTTAAAAGGCAGATTTTATTCCCTATGAAAACGAGTTTCCATTTCCGGGTCACGTGACTGAAATCACCAATGAAAAAGCAGCGCAGTGTTGAGAGGAAGTTACGTAGGCACGCATTCACCCTCCTCAGCAAATCAGAGCGCTCCACAGCAGCAATATCCAACAAATCACGAAGCGTTAGCAACAACCAGCATGCTAGATTAGCATAAAATCAGTTCGTCACTTTTTTCGTCTTTTAAACTGTCAAAATGCACTTTTTCTGTTAAAAATTGTAACGAATCAACTCCCTGAGCTGCACGGAGACGGCGCTCCGTGACAAAACGTCTTTCTAGATATTTAAACAACCCGTCCGAATTTTCCAGAACCGAGCCGGTCCAGAACCGAACCTCCCGTCCGTTTGGACCTCAGTTTAAACAGAACGCAGCGTTTTTCACAGCTCATCAGCTCTTAGTCACACGTAACAGGCGTACAATTTCAGCTTTCATAAAGACTTATGACACAATTTCAGCTTTCTGTGAGCTTCCTGAGCATCACAGCCCAACACTTAGAACATGCAACGTTTCGCTTCAGCGGCGCAGCATGAGCTGCGGTTCAGCACAGCTGACAAACTGTCACTTTTTAACATACATG
>NC_056503.1:40164920-40194692 GCF_014905685.2 Nematolebias whitei
GCTGCGGTTCAGCACAGCTGACAAACTGTCACTTTTTAACATACATGCCAACACGTAAAAGCAATGTTTACACGGTTACAGTCCATTTATGAGCACGTAAACGGGCCACCAATTTGTAGATGAACAGATGCTCAGATATATTCATCATTTAACACGGATTCCTCATTTTTCTGGACTGAATAAAACGTGCATTGAATTTAAGGAAATGCAAACGTGAGACGTCATTTATGTTTGACCCATCAAAATGAATGCGGTCATTTATTTACAGAATCAAAGTTTAACATCAAACATTTACATTAATTTGGCAAATTATGAAAATAACAACATAAGCAATCAATCAGGAAAAATCATACGGCCATGATTTTTCCGCTGCTTCACCACAGACATTTATGAAACTGTACAATTATGATCTTTTACCCACATGGATGTGGGTGAGCATTTTACACAGACATTTCTAAAATATCCGGAAGAATTTCTACTTGAGAGAAAAGTTTAAAGATGAAAGAAGTTTAGAGAAGAGTAAAAGATGGGGTTTGAGGGAGTGTGTTAACAGAACGGCACTCTCTGGGCTTTCTTCAGCTTTTCTTACGGTACACTTCGGTGGTGGAATCGACTCTTTTACCTGGAGCTGTCTTCAGGCGAGATTCCGTTTAACGCACCCTTCAGCGTCTCCGTAGGATGCTGTTACTCCTCCGGAGTAGCGGCGAGACTGTCCGACACAAGCTCACCTCAGTGGAAAATGTTATAATCCCATGAACCTCGGACGAGCTCTGTTGTCATGTCAGCATCTTCCCATCTCCATCAGAACTGAACAGAACTGTCCCAGAACTGTTCACCGAACTCGAGCAGAGCTTCCCAGAACTGAAAACTGTGTATCCAGCAGAACTCCAACAGCACTCCATCAGAACTGACTAGACCAGGAAGTACTGACATTTTAAAGAGCTGTTTCCGGTTCACTTTTGGGAGTATCCCCATTGGACAGAAACAACCAGACGGGGTGTGTTTTGTGACGTAAGAGGTTAGACGAAAAGCAAGAATTGTTATGGAAAGATCAGAAATGTTCTCACAGACAGAGAGAGTTTTGTTTTGGCGCGTTTCAGAAACAGGTGCCAAAAACCTCTATATTACGTCTGAGAGGATTCTAAAAACATGACAGTTTTAACATAACAACTTGTTTTGCGTTTGACTCCAACCTTGGACCAACTTACACTTGCTCATTCAAAAGCAGAAATCAGAAAAGGCATAATTACTCTGTTACAGCTTTGACATGAGAATAAAAATCATTACACAGTTAATAAAATTGATTAGTTCACTGCCACATCTAAAATGGTTTGAACTAAGACACTTTGATTATCAACATTTGAAAAATAGTAATGATAATAAAAAGAGAGTGTTCTTTTCACTTGAATCTTCAAGAAAGAAAGTCTCAGGATGGGTGAACCTGTATTTCTGGATTCAAATCAATGAAATGACAGTTCCTGTCCCACAAGGTTCTTAAGGTCAAGATTTTTGACCTTAGACTTAGTTTTTGACATGGGCCTAGTCCACTACACTGTTCACAGAGGGCTGAGTGATACTAGCAATCACAGCATTGTAAGAGGGGGACAGTTGAACCCGGAGGCCTCCACCCCTGTTTAACGATGGACGGTTTCTTTTCACAAAGATGGCCTCCTTTACTCCTCTCTCAAACCATCGTTCCTCTCTGTCCAGGATGTGAACATCTTCATCCCTGAAAGAGTGACCGCTGGCCTGGAGATGAGTGTAGACCGCAGAGTCCTGGCCTGATGATGTTGATCTTCTGTCCTGGGCCATCCTTTTGGCCAGTAGCTGTTTAGTTTCCCCGATGTAAGACTGATCACAGCCCTCCTGACACTGAACAGCCTACACAACATTGCTCTGTTTGTGCCGGGGACTGGATCTTTGGGATGAACCAGTCTTTGCCGTAATGTATTTTGGGGTTTAAAAGCCACTGGGACATTATGTTTAGAAAATAAACGTCTCAGTTTCTCTGATACTCCCTCAACATACGGAATGACCACTGATCTGGGTCTGGGTTCCTCCTTTTCACCTGTTGGCTGACTGGAGTCCTGTTTGGGTTTCTTCTCTGCTTTCAGGAAGGCCCAGTTAGGATATCCACATTGCTCTAGAGCCTGTCTTGTGTGGGATTTTTCCTTCTGCCTGGCTCCTGAGCTAGTGGGGATGCTGTCTGCTCTATGATACAGAGTCCTGATGACTCCTAACTTGTGCTCCAAAGGGTGATGGGAGTCAAACTGCAAATACTGGTCTGTGTGGGTGGGTTTGCGGTACACCTCAGTTTGCAAATGTCCTCTATCAGAGACTGAGACCTCAGAGTCCAAGAAAGCCAACCTGCCATTATTTACATCTTCTCGTGTGAACTTGATGTATTTATCCACAGAGTTGATGTGGTCAGTAAAATGTTGGACTTCCTGAGATTTAATTTTAACCCATGTGTCGTCAACATACCTGAACCAATGACTTGGTGGTGTCCCTGAAAAGGACGTCAAGGCTCTCTTTTCTACCTCCTCCATGTACAGGTTGGCAACAATAGGAGAAACTGGAGACCCCATAGCACACCCATGTTTCTGCCTATAATATTGCTCCCCATATGTGAAGTAGGTTGACTGCAGGCACAGTTTCAAGAGTTGACACAGTTGTTCTGTGGAAAGCGTGGTCCTGCTGCTCAGAGTGGTGTCTGATTTTAATTTTAAACTGACCACCTCTACTGCATCATCAACACCATGAACATGTGTTCATGTGCGGTCTACACTCATCTCCAGGCCAGCGGTCACTCTTTCAGGGATGAAGATGTTCACATCCTGGACAGAGAGGAACGATGGTTTGAGAGAGGAGTAAAGGAGGCCATCTTTGTGAAAAGAAACCGTCCATCGTTAAACAGGGGTGGAGGCCTCCGGGTTCAACTGTCCCCCTCTTACAATGCTGTGATTGCTAGTATCACTCAGCCCTCTGTGAACAGTAAACAGCCATCAGTGTGCTAATGATCCATTGTTAGGCTGATGGTCCTTCTTGAGCATGTGATCAGCTGGTTTTGGTTGTCAGCAGCAAAACTGGTTGATCCACTCTAAGAAGGTGCTATTTAAGAGACTGAGCTGAATACAGCACCTCAGACTGAGGAAGTCTCTCGGACGAGAGACGAAACGTTTCTACATTTTTTTTGTTGATTTGCTTTGTTTTTTTGTTTTTTTTGAATGTCCAGAGGACCAGATTTAACTTTTTTAGATTTTTCTACCTGGATTATTGAGCATGCATCAGGATATTTTCTTACTCATATTTTTTATTATCCAGACTGGTAAACTGTTTTGTGAGATTCACATTTACTCATACGGGAATCGTAGTATAGCTTAGTTCATACAGCACAGGTTATTTTTCACTTTGCCAAGTATATTTACTGCAAGATTGCTTTTTAATTTTCTTTCTTTTTTCCCATGTGGAGTGGAGAGGCAAGCTCCTCTTCCGTTTGACAATTCCAAGCACTGCAGGGATCAGAGAAACGACCACATGATTCAACACATCAGAATTGTAAAAAAGGTCTATATTGTCACATGGCGAGCTGTGAGTAAGAGATTGGAAAAGTGGTGAGGCTTTTTGTGTTTTTCTTCTTTTTAGACTCAGTGGGATAGTTCGTATGAATTCAAAATGAGTGTGGTGAGGTAAAATGTGTGATTAATTAGTAGACTAAAGACAAACTGGTTGCAGTCTTTTAATGTGTGCACTTCAGAAGCAAACGGACCAGCATTATTTGGCTTTGATCCCCATTTTAATTTGCTGGATGTGTGAAGATTGGCTTGGCATTGACAAGCTGTAAGTGATGAAGACACCTGATAAAAGCATTTAAACATTCATGAAACTATAGAGAGAACTAGATGTTATAAGGCTAAACCTGTCAGTTTGGCATTTCAGAAGTCTGGAGCTGCTCTCTCCAGATTTTCACATGGAGGGAGACATTGTCAGTGCTGAAATCGAGACGTTCAGCTTGTCTAAAGGATCAGAGTGCAGGGAATCTCTGTGTAACTGCCTCGTTATCACAACAGTAATTTGTCACCTAGCCTTAAGGTGCAGAAAATCTAAATGGACCCCCTTAGTTTGTTCTTTAAAGCCAATATACTGTATTTTCTCTGTCTCTCTCTCTCTCTCAATCCCCCCCCCACCCCCCGAAATGGGAATACTGAACGTTCATCCATTCATCCATTTCTATAAACCTTGTGAGCATAACTTGAAAATTAAGCAACTTCCATTTTTTTGTGTGTGGCTGCATCCAGGTATAAAAAGGCCCCTATCAAAAATGTTGTTGTCATTCCAAAACCCAAGATGGCCGCCACCATATATGTCCCTCCATCTTGTGAGCAGGATAACTTGAAAAATAAGCATTGTGCCAACTTCCATTTTGGTGTGTAGCTGTATCAAGTGTAAGGAATGTCACCACTGAAAATTAGGTTGCCATGACGAAATTCAAGATGGCTGCTGCAATATAATTGTGTCAACCAGCCACCCCAATCATTTGAAGAAATTATGGTTTCTAGTTTCTGTATTGCTTAAAATTAAAATTATAGGTTTAAATTGAAGGAACTTAAATTTTCATCAAAATTTGATTAAGGTGGCCCTTGTGGTGGTAATTTATGGTGGCCAAGGCCACTGTTGGCCACCCCCTAGCTCTGCCATTGTGCCTGGATTTGGATAAACTTGCTCCATCCATTCACCAGGATCTGTCACTCTGCCTCCAACAAGTTAAAAAACAAACAAAAAAAAACATAAATACGTAAATCAATAAAACCTCTGCTCTCACAGTGTAATTTCCATCCTCTTGAATATTTTGCACCACGAACATTAAGGTTTACTTTCATTCCTTTTTCAATTCCAGTCCTGAAAAATACATATTCACTATTCAAATCCCTCAACAATGTGGGACATTGGTGTACCACTATTTATTTATTTTTTCTATAAACAAGACAAATGAATTGTATTAGTCTTGAGTTTCCCCTTTAAAGCCTTTAATGTATTTGCCCTTCTGACTTTTGTTGTTTAAATTGTGTTTGGAAGGATGACCTTCAAACCTTTGCTCTCATGACCCAGTCTACCTCACAACTGTCTGCACTATTACACCCCTCTCCCCCTCCCGCACGCACTCCCTTAATAGCTCACCTAATTAAGTTAACATATCAGAAATTTCTATATGAAAAATATATTACAGCCATTGGCTTGAATTGGAAAAAGGCAGTAGGTTTTACCAAGCAGCATATTCCCATTTATTCCATGTCTGTCAACACGAGCATAGAAATCAGGCTGCATAACAAAACTTTACCGTATTTTAGCATAATTTTCATCAGTTAAAAAAACACACATTGGTCACGTTGGTGTTTTGTGAGATTTGAAAGAGACCAGGGGAAAAACAGGATGTGCGTTCCAATTGCTTCTGAAGATCCTGTCTCTGAACTGAGGTGACTGTAGAATGAGCTTTTTATCATTCTGGTTGTGTTTCTCTGCCTAAATGAGGTCTTTGTTTAATCACAAAATTAATCATTTTTGAGGAGGTACTTTTGACATGAAGTTTTTTACATATATGTGTGATTTGAGATTGTTTTAGCAAATAGTGAAAGCCTGATTGTTAACATGGCGTAGGGTTCATTTTTCTTTCAAAAGAATGGTTTGACCAACAGCACTTTTTAGAACCAAACACTGAATTCTGTATTTATTTCCTGTTCATGTGAACGTAGAGAGGGAAAAGCAAAGTGCTGCACATATAGAATCATTTGTAAAAACTAAGCTGTCTGGCTGTTTGTTCAAGGAACAAATAATACATTGAAAAGCACTTTGTAGAATCTGGATAATTCAATAATTATGACGTACATGTGGTACGTACATTCTTTTACAATGCAGAAATAAAGGATGTAAATAACTTTAATTTAGTCCTTCATTTATTTGTTATTTATTAATTTATTTATTTGACAACGGGGCCTTGTCTTACTCCGCTCCTGTAACCTGGAACACCTTGCAAAGAGATCTGAAGCTGTCCACAATGATCTCTCAGGGATTTTGAACAATTGTTGAGTTCAATGCAACAATCAACACAGACATGATCCTGTTCAAAGTATTTCACCCCATTTCATAATGTAGCTTGTTTTACTTTGCTTTATATCACTACTTTTATTTACTTTCATTTTATATGCTTTTTATGCCCTGTCCCTCGCACAGTGATTGCTGGACATGGGCACAGGCGACCCCTGTGACCCAAAATGGAAGAAGCGGGTAAAAGATAATGGATGGATGGATGCTTTTTATGACTGTTTATTGTTGTGTGTACCTCATCTATGTTTTTTTTTTTTTTTAATTAAATTAAATTCAGTTTATTTATATAGCGCCAAGTCACAACAGAAGTCATCTCAGGGCATTGAACAGAAACATTTATATATGTAAAAGTAAGTTAATAACATTATTTATCTGAGAAGCAGACTGCTATGAGTTTAACTTCATCACAGCCTCTCATCTTGAGCAAGCATGAAGGCTACAGTGGAAAGGAAAAACTTCCTCATGAGAAAGAAACCTTTAGCAGAACTAGGCTCAGGACCAGTGTCCATCTGCTTCGACCGGCTGGGTTTGAGAGGAACGAGAAGGAGGAACAGATACACAATGGCAGGATGAGAATCACATGTTAAGAATAAATAATATCAAATGAAAACTATTCATAACAATTGATTTTAAGAAATAAGGTCAATGTGTCCTACAGTAGTCTAAGTCTATGGCAGTATAAGCCAACCCTAACTATAGGATTTATCAAAAAAGGACACTCTTAAGCCCAGTCTTAAAACTGGACAATGTTTCAGTCCTACGGTCATAAATTAGAAGTTGGTTCCACAAGAGAGGAGCCTGATAACTGAAAGATCTTCCTCCCATTCTGCTCTTAGAAATTCTAGGAACCGCAAGTAAACCTGCAGTCTGAGAGCGAAGTGCTCTGTTGGGAAAACATGAGACTATAAGATCTGTAATATAACACGGAGCTAGGTTGTTGAGGGCTTTGTAAGTTAGAAGTAAGATTTTGAAAATGGGTCTCTAATGAAAATGAGTCCTCATGACTAACCTGTATGAATAAAGGTTGAATGAAAAAATATTATCTTCATAGGACTACATTTTCATGGTCGATAGTCAAAATGATTTTTTGACTTCTATTTTAGTCAATGTTCTTTCAGGTTTATAGATTTTAACACAGAAGAAATTAGTATAAAAAACATGTTGTTTTTGTAGAAATAAAATTTGAGTTTTTTTATACCGTGTATATTACTATGTAATATATGAGGCCCATTTGATTGCTGAGGCATGGTCATTGTGTTGTGCACTTGTAAGAAGGATCAGATGAGGGGATGCACAGCCCTCTGTCAACTGCATCTAGGACTCTTGCTGCCTTCTCTTGACAAATTCAGATATTTGACATAATTTTAGGTTTCAGAATTTTGTTTCATGGCTCAGAAGTACAGTAGCTTTAGTAGTAAAGTTGTGTGCATCAATTGACAGAAATAATTGTCATTCATTATACCAAAGTTCATGCTCAGTAATCCAGGTGGAAAAATCCAACAATGTTCAGTCAGGTCATCTGAACGTTTTTTTTTTTTTGCCGAGACATTTCATCCTTCATCCAAAGGACTTCTTCAATCCGAGAAGCCAACAAATAAAACTGATTCCTGCTAACAGCATACTCCATAGTGGGGAAAAAAAAAAAAAAAACATTTACTGATGCTAAGATGGCCTCTGGGGCCCTCCTCCTCTTCCATGGCCCGTCCACTCCTCCGGGGCCCGCCCTCTTCCTCGTCAAATCCTCTGAGACAGTCATGTCAGAGTGGTTCATAAAACACCAAAGTTCATGCTCTATAATCCTGGTATAAAATCCAACAATGTTCAGTCAGGTCATATGGACGGTTTCTTCCTTTGCAGAGACGTTTCGTCCTTCATCCAAAGGACATCCTCAGTCCGAGATGACTGACTCCATAGTGGATATTCCATAATGGAAAAAAAGTTGTTTTTTCTGCCATTTGCATGCATTTGTTAATACCTTTGTCCAAAATTAAAATGATAAAACAAAACAAACTAAATACTTCAGAGTAAAACTATCAAGGATGGCAGTGAAAACTAAAAACAATATTTTGTTTCCTTGACTCCGTTCTCTTAACTTTTCAATAGTCTTACTTTTCTGCTAGGGCCCCACATCCCCCACCCCCGACTCTGAAAGAGTGTGCCAAGACTCGGTAGCACCCTCCCCACCACCACCCAGAAGCAGTGAACTCTATAAGACTGTTGTTGTGCTGTGAGCTGTGGTGTTAATAAAATGTACTCGGAGAACGAATTGGCTCATGTTCCACTCTACAGGCCTTCTATCTCAAACAATGCAGCCCGCCTGTCTTTTCTCAGCTTCCTAATCTCAGGCCGAACTCCTGGACAGTTGAGACACAAAGGCTGATTGTTCCTTCTGATGGATATCAGCAGATGTATCAAACAACTCAAGCAGCACAGATTGGATATCAACCAGGTAATGGAAGGGTTTTATGAATGATGCTTAGGTGAATCGTTTTACAGTTTTAAACTTTATCCAAGATGGTTCTTATTTTGCACCTGCAGAAGTTTTCAGATCCTGATAAAAAAAAAAAAAAAAAGTAAAACATTATCATTCTGCTTCAGTTCTTGCTCAAACATTTAAAAAGTGAGGATTGGTGTGTTTGTGTTTGTCATCCCTGTGTTTTTTCAGCTCCTACACACCTGTCCCCTGCCCTAATCAGCCCAGGTGTTCTTCATTGTCAGTCACGGGCGTTCCTATTTATTCTGTGTCTTGTCCGTGGATTATCCTTCTGGATGTTCATGCTCTGTTTATGCACATCTTGTGATCTCATTACATGTAAATTTGGCTGCCATGTCAGCTCTTTTCATTGATTATAATAAATATTCTTTATTTATCCACGAGTTCACGAGTCCTGTCTGCACACTGGGTTCAACCTCATGCTCAGATCATGATATAAAATTTGTTTTTCTTATTTAGAAAAAAAAAAAATCAAACAAAAGATTTAATAGAAATCCAACCCATTTCAAAGCAAGAAATTATAACAGCCAGTTTTTTGTTTACAGATGTACGACTGTGTCCAATAAATAAATAGAATTGTTGCAAAACACATAAACATATGTTTTACAGTAGGATTAAAACCTTTTAACACTTTCCATAACAAAATTAGGAATTATGAAAAAGATGACTGTTGCCAAGAAGTTTAGCAATTTAAACAATAAATGCATTTTTAAGGAGATTATGGACAGCATGGTGGTGCAGTGGTTGGCACAGCTGCTTCATGGCAAGAACATTCTGGGCTCATTCATCTTGTTGAGTTTCTCTGTAGATGATTTGCATTTTATATTTGTTCGTGTGTGTTTATGTGTGTGCAGGCTGCTTTGACTTTCTTCTGCACTTTCAAGACTTATTGGATTTATTGGTGTTACTAAATTGGCAGTAGGTGATGATATGAATGAACATGGTTACCCATTGCTGTGTTTGCTCTGTGGTAAACTGGCAATCTGTCCAATATGTACTCCTCCAAATTAATCTGTGATACTTTAAACTACTCTGTGATTCTTCATATGTAGGCAGCAGGTATAGCAAATGAACGAAGAGTTGACTAATAAAATGCACACAAGACGATGACGCACAACAAAGCTTTGTTAACAGCGTGCTTGCTGATGAGCTCCCTGTTTGACATGACTGATTATGGAGCACGTTTCTCTTGCAGCTTCCTGGGGGCTCGGTAAACTCATCTGTATTCTGAAAGCATCACGTTTCTGTGCAACATAAACACTGTCATCTTTAAACGTTAAACAGCATTATCATAAACAATACACTGTTGCTCCTGATGTCTCACTCACCATCCGGTCACATGCACAAAGTTATTAATTCAAGTCACATTTTGCCCACATCTCCCAGTGCTTGCTGGTAGCCTCTTTCTAATCTTTATGGAAATGCAGTCAAATAGTGACCACTTCTGCCTTCGTTCTTTCAATCAATTTATTATAGAATTTTCACCACATACACTATATTGTATGCACATAGGCTCTAATTATTACATGGCATACAATATTACATTAGCTTGTGCTATTTAAGAACACCATGTCTGCGTTCTTTTTTCCAGGTTTCAAGAAAAAGAATGTTGATAATTTTTTCCACTGTCACACGTATGGGTATCAAATATCCTCACACTGACAGCATGTGGCATATGATGTACCCCAAAATTCAGACATCCATCCATCCATCCATTTTCTTTACCCGTTTGTTCCATTTTGGGTCACGGGGGTCGCTGGTGCCCATGTCCAGCAATCACTGTGCGAGGGGCGGGGTACACCCTGGATGGGTCGCAAGTCCATCACAGGGCCACATAGAGACAAACGAGACAAACAATCATTCACTCTCTAACTCACACCTAGGGACAATTTAGAGTTACCAATCAGCCTAACATGCATGTTTTTGGTCTGTGGGAGGAAACCGGAGCACCCGGAGAAAACCCACGCATGCACGGAGAGAACATGCAAACTCCACCCAGAAGGGCCCCTGGACCGGGGTTTGAACCAAGGACCTTCTCACTGAGAGGCAGCAGCTCTACCAGTTGCGCCACCGTGCTGCCCAAAATTCAGACATACCATCTGGTATTTGTCTGGAAGCTGCAGAGTTTTAGTTTCCATGAGGAGATGCTCCAGGTGTTAGAAGGCAGTGGACATGATGGTAGGTTGTGTTCTCCATGTCAACTCACCTGAACTTTTTCCTGCTCATTACGTACAGCACTGCATCCTTGATTGTGATGGAGACCTCTGTCCCTGTTGTTCTTTGGAGAGATGCAATATGATCAGTTGTGACTTTTTGGTGCTTGTGAATGAGACTAATGGGACCTTGAATTACAATGGCCTTGTTTGCCATTACTGAAACCCAAAAGCAACGAACTGACAAATTTAAATTATTCCACATTCTTCTCCTCGGGGTTGTCTTTTTTTTTTTTTGTGACTTTAAACAATGTAACATTTAAAAAAATAAAGGCTTAAATCTCTCAGCTCCACTCAGCAGTGACAGCATTTTTTGTTCCATTTTAATATAACTTTTCGCATAGAATTTCTTTTTTTTTTTAACATAATATAAGGAACATCAAAATACAGGAAGAAAGCTTGGAATTAAACGCTTTCAACTGTCAAGGTACAAGCTGAATTCTGATTAAGCCAGAAGTGCCGCTCAGTAATATATATATATATATATATATATATATATATATATGTATATATATATATATATATATATATATATATATATTAGTTTTTTCAACAACTCTCAGATTCTCTGGCATAAAAGGTTTTCCACTGCAGTCCATTTAGTTCCCAACTCTAGAAGCACTGAATACTTAAAAACATGGTTTTGTTTCTTTATATTTTCATTTTGTGTGATTATGTATTCAAACGTGAAATATTCTATGGTTTTTATTTTTGCATTTTTCCTTTCAAATGTTGTTTAAAATATTATTTGTTGCAGTCTGCATTGCTTACTTTGTGCTTGTTTTTGATCAGATTTTATTCAAAAGATAGTTTAATGAAAATGTTTCAATGTTTTCTTTGACATTTAAAAATGACAGTGGAGTTTATTATGAATAGAAATTATTCAACATACTGTATACTTTTGGGGGTAGGGGGGTGTTGAGTAGACGTATATATATTTTTTGCCTCACTCCTGCTGAAACTGTTTTTATGAACAGATTGTGAAGAAGATGCCACACTCATTGTGTTTTCCAAGTAGCGTTATAAGTATGTGTTTTTTTTTCCGTGGAGCTCTGCTGCTGCAAAGTAGTTTGCCACAAAATGGTCAATTCATTTTCTCTTCCTCTTCACTTCTGTCTACTACAGTTCCTGCATATTCATTGGACTTCATTAGTGCATTTTTACCTTTTTGCTCTTTTTTGTTATTGGATTGTTTTATCTAATAGCAACAAGAATTATAAAAGCATTAATGGATTTTGTTGTCTGGATGCCATGGTTATATCTCATGTCTCATGTCATTAGAATATATGTCAAGGTCAAGGTTTCTTTATCGTCATTTGCACCACATGTGGTACACATGGTGGAACGAAATTGTGTACACAGGGTCCCAGTTGCATTCAACAAAAGTATAAATTGTAAAGAAAAGCAGTGCAAAGATCTAAGAAATGAACTTAGAAATAAGCTAAGAATACACTAAGCACTAATAGTACAAAAACAATACGCAGAACAACATCAGCATGAGCATGAGTCTGTGTGAGCAGATGAGGACGAATGAACACAGCAAAATAAATCAGCAGCATGAGATCAGCAACATGGCTACAGCACATATCAACAATCAAGTGGTATTACAGTAATATTTTTCACAGTAATAATTCTGATTAGGTATTAATGAGTTAACAGCTTCAGGGTAGAAGCTGTATGGATCAGTAAGGATATAAGGATCAGTGCATTGCATGCCATCTACTTCATGAATATGTACAAAACCTTTTGATATCCACTCATCCATCCATTTTCTTTACTCACATTTTATTTTCTTTGTTGCGGGGGGAGCTGGTGCCCGACTCCAGCAGTCATTGCACGAGATGCAGGGTACACTCAGGACAGGCCGCAAGTCCAACACATTTAGAGCAGTTTCAAATTACCAGTGTAGATATGTTTTTGTTTACAAGTCATCATTTATGCATTTTTAAACTACAACCTTGTTGGATATAATTCATTTAAAATCATATGGGAGGATGTTCTTCTTCTAAACATCTGTTTAGAAGATAATGTTTTATTGCAATGTTTCCACTACAGCAGTAGTCTCTGTAAACAAGACATCAGTTATATTTATTCTTACCCAATTCAATGTCCACCATCGGCTCCTTTTGGAAACTCTCTCAAGTCCTATCTTTACTGATGGTCACCATGACGATAGCAATCCTTCGACTGTGGCTTAATCAGAAGCAGTGGAAATTGGAGGGGTTTTGGATGGCTTTACGTCTGTATCCTCCGTGGCGATGATGCACAAATGGGTTACTGCTTCAGCTGGAGTGGAGGAAACCAACTTTCTTGATTCTTATAAACCTGCAGTAGTGTCCACAGTGTCAAATAAATGATCCTATACATATTTGTTTCAATTTTTGGATTTACAATTGATTAAACAGAGACCTGATTTATTGTAGAAGACTTCAAATAGTCTGTTTTTTATCTAGTTGTATATGGTAAGAATATGAACTCCTTTCTCACTTCACCACTTGCTCTTGTCGAGGTCGGATGCATTTCCCCTCCCCTCCCTCTCTGCTTTGCTTTGCTGCTCTGTCTGTCTGTGAAACTGCTTCTGAGCCTCTCTTGCATATCTTCCAAACCATAATTATGGACCTGTTTTGATCAGTTGGTCCCTCAACACAATTGATAACATTTCTTCGAAGAGAAGACAGGCTTTAGGTGAGTCGATTTGCCCTGTTGGCACGCATGCAGCTGGATATCTCATCGACTTGGAAGGCTTGATGATGTGTCTATCTCTGCTGCCATTTGTGGATTTTAAGGACACATATTTAATTGGATTTATGATAACTGGTTCCTGCTTTTTGGATTCAGCTGGTTGCTGGTTTTATCAACAATCAAGGAAGTCATCGGCAGCAAATTTGGACACGATCAGGCTGCTTGCCTTTATGATGGCTTGGTTCGTGCCTCGAGTACCCAGACTCAAATGTTTTGGGCAGAATGGATCAGATCTTGGGGATTTTACTCAGTCACGTTCTATCAGTATGGCCATGTAATTTGGAAATTTCAGAACCGAGTGGACCAACACAGACTCAAGGTAGATGTCAGTAAGTTCTGCCTGTCCCCAAAACATCTGTGTGTTTATCTGAATTTGGCTCCCTTGGCTGGCCTTGAAGGGCATCTTATCTGAATTTGCCTGGAGAACAAGTGATCTGATGCTCACCACCCTCTCCCTGAGGAATTTCCAACTGATAACCAGATTAAACCAGCTGAATAAACTTGTGCCATCATTTCAGGACTCTTGGATTCTCATAGACGTTATTCTTGACCATTCCTCGACATACCTCGAGAATGTTTACGGTTCTCACCGGAGGACATTGGCTGATTATTACATCCTTATCATAACTCTTACAGTGTCCTCGAGAGCATCTATGAACATTGCTCACCGCTCTCGTCTCCCCCCTCTGCAGAATGCGTATGTCACTATGTGCTTGTTTGTGCAAGGTGTTTTTCTAATATCAGAGTTTTTTCTTCTCAGGCAGAAAAAAAAAAGTCTGATAGGAATTTTCTTTGCCTCCAATTCCTACATGTATCCAGTTTCATTACTTTTTGTATGTCTAAACAGATCTCACTTGTAAATGAGTCTTCTAGGCTCAATGTGATTTATCTGTCTAAATAAAGGTTGAATGAATGCCCGTTACAATATTAATTTTAGTTAACAAGTTCCTTTTGTTTGTTTACAAACCATGAAACTTCATCTGCACAAAACCAGATTGTCTCTGATTCTGATCATTTAAATTAATTAGGTGGTATGTATCACTGAAATAATATAATTCTGATTGTGAATTGAATTTCCTCCCACTGAGTGTTTGTATGCCTCGTAAACTTGGCACTCCACAACTCAAGCGTGCAATCAATGCTTTAATGTTTTTTCATACCTCTTGTAACATAATGGGGGAAAATTATTCTGGGTGTGCGACCCTTCAATTACACCACTACTCAGGATTGTGGTATGCATGTGAATATTGTCATCAGTGACTCTGATGGTAAAGAAATACCATTTTGTTAGTCCAAAGCTCCTGTCTCTCTTTGTAGATCTTGAGCTCATGAATAAGTGTCATGATGGTTGCAACAGTAAAATGTTGCATGTGTTACAAGACCTTTTACTGCCCATTAAACTATAAAAAGTCTAAGACACACAACCACAAAATAAAAACCATTACATCACTTTGTGGTTAAAAACACGACAGGGCATGTAACTAGTGCCACCACTTTTAATTCTTAACAGAATGTGACTGAAAATGAGTGTGTGCTGGTGTTACACTTGTTAGACAAGCCAGTGGTAAATTATTTGTAGTAGTTGTAACAAACATTTCATATGGTACATGGTACATCTGATGGGTCTAACTTCAGCTGAGCCTGGTTCTCTGGGTTGTTACTTTCTCTGGAAAATACTCAGTGTTCATTGTTATAGAGAGGGATTAAAAAAAAGTTAATTCTTTACAAAAAAATTGGATTGAAAATAAAAAATGGCTGGCCGAGTCTAAACATAGAGTGGCAGAACTATGAACACGAGAAAAAGAAAAGTCTTACAAAAAGCAAAAAGTATTTTTATTATGTTATGAGCAAGCCTGGCACAGTTAATGCAATAAACCCAGCTAACATAACTCAGTAAGTTGGGGTATTTATCTCTGCTATGATGGCCTTTATGTACAGTAAAGTGAAACTAGACCATTGCACAGTAACTACTGCAAAGGTTTTGTGTTCAACATACAAGTGTAAATCAAGGATGAGAGTTGTTCACTTTTAAGCAGCGTTCCCTTTGTGCTTCTGGGCTGAAATAGTCTCTCAACAATGCATCAGTTGCTGTTAGTGTCATCACTGCTAAAGGTGTTTACTTAAACTATGCTTTTGTTGTCCATTATCCAATTGTTTTTTCCTATAATGAGCAAATAAAATCCGTTGTACAAGCGACTTCACTGACATATTTTATTAGCTGCCCCAACAACCATTTTGAATAACAGAGATATGCAGAATAATTGTAAATTATTATTATGCAGAGAATGTAGAATTTGTAGCCTGTGGGGGTGACATTATAACGCTAAAATTATCTAATGACGTTTAACATTTATGATATTGATATTTTTACAACTGAAGACAAATGAAAAGACCATGGTTCTTTTAAAGAGGCATCAACTTATGGCGAGGGGGCAGGGATGGTTAAAACAACAACAACTATGAACTATACAGGTGTGACTTTTTTTTAAATTGTGAAAAAACTAATTAGGTATATAAATAAAGCATAAAGTTAAAGTATGTTTTACTCCTTGTACTAGTTCCAGTATTCACATGTTTGCAAAAAAAAAAAAGGGCAGGAAAACTGCTAAAACCAATTCTTTTTTGTTGTTGTTTGTATAAAAAAACAATAAAAATCAGTGTTATGTTAGTTTTGGTCAAAGCTTGACAGAGCTGCTGCAGAGAAGAGCTGTACGTGCCTCCAGAGCCACAGGTTACAAATCCATGAACCAACAGCATCTAAATGTGCATCTACACCTGCCTCCACCATCATTTGTCCCACTCTTAGCCCTTGAGCAAGTCCCTTAACCCCCACCATCTGTTCCCCCTTGGTGCCCTAGATAGCAGCTCTCTGCTCCACACAGAGGGCTGTGGTAGCTCGGTGGTCTGTGGTTGTGTCAGGAATGGTGTCTGGCATAAAAACAATTGCCAAATCTTCATGGGAGTTAATTTGTTGTGGAGACCCCAGACAAAAGAAGAACAAGTTTTTATTGCTGTCCTTTTTAAGTATTAATGATTTTTTAATTAACTGTGTTTATGTACTATATTATCTTATACATACTTGCAAGGACAGTTACACATGAAGACTAACACATAAAACTGTTTTGCAAAATGAATCACATTTAACAGTAATAACAGTATATTATATATGCATTATAATTATAGAATTATAATGCATTGATATGATTGGAACTAAACAGGGGAAAAAAGAAAAAAATCTGTTTTTTTATTTTTTTTATTTTAATCTTCATGTTTGCTGCACCAGCCTAAAGACATGGTGATGCTGAGGCTGAGGCAAAGCAGGATTTTTTTTACTGCACTGGACTAGAGTACTTTGCACTGCTTTTTGCTTTCACCTCGCTATTACCTGTCAGTCACAGTAATGTGCTGTGGGCTTCCAGGCCCATTTGCCGCTGCCTTGCTTTGATGCCCACCAGCAAGTTGTTTTCACTATGCTTTCATGTACACCGTGCACTTCTTTAGAGAGCTAATTTCATGCTTTTTGGTCTTGAAGAAGTGCAGCATTGATTGCTGTTTCCTGCTTTCTTTAAATTGATTATCATTTGTAATTTAAATGGAAGAAAATAAACTATAATGACTCAATTCTCATTTTTTTCATTAAATATCAGACAGTTTTATGGTCATGGATGCTTAAATTCTCATCAGATTAATTTTAAATAAGAGATCTTCAGTTGCATCTTGCTCCACCATTAATGCAGTGACCTGAAACATTTTATTCAAAACTATTATTAGGTAATTCCACCCCTGAAATCCAAATAAATCAGAGAAAACATCATGTGCATGACTATTACAATCCAAAATGCCCTCTTCCAGAAGCATTACAGCATGACACAGAATATAAATTACCCGCTATGTGGCTTGCAAACAAATTACACAATTTCTGACATTTCCTACCTGTCTCACTTCATTTTGCAGTTGGTGGGGGGTGAATTTGACCTGGAGACAAACTTCATCATTCAAGATGCAGGAAGCATTGGCTGCATGCTGGAGCTACAGGAACACTGTGATGTCACCTGCCAGGCTGAGATCTGGAGCATGTTCACTGCCATCCTTCGGAAAAGTGTAAGAAATCTCCAAACGAGCACTGAAGTGGGACTCATTCAACAGGTGCTGCTCAGAATGAGATCAGTGGATGACATGATTGCAGGTATGACATTTATGTGAGCAGACTTTTTTTTATAAAGCATTTTAGCTGTGGTAATTTGGATTAATGTCTCAGGAAATGGGTCAAGATTAAAAACAAGCTACAGTTGTTTAGGTTGGGTTAGTTTCTGTTACATTTCAGCCTTTAGGGAATGTGTTCATTAAAAGGAGTCTCAAATTCCAGGGCTTAGCCACTGTCCTGTGTTTCAAAGTACAAACCGGATTCCAAAAAAGTTGGGACACTAAACAAATTGTGAATAAAAACTGAATGCAATGATGTGGAGATGGCAAATGTCAATATTTTATTCGTAATATAACATAGATGACAGATCAAAAGTTTAATCTGAGTAAATGTAACATTTTAAAGGAAAATATGTTGATTCAAAATTTCACAGTGTCAACAAATCCCCAAAAAGTTGGGACAAGTAGCAATAAGTGGCTGGAAAAAGGAAATTAAGCATATAACGAAAAGCTGGAAGACCAGTTAACACTAATTAGGTCAATTGACAACATTATTGGGTATAAAAAGAGTTTCTCAGATTGTCAGTGTCTCTCAGAAGCCAAGATGGTAAGAGGATCACCAATTCCACCATTGTTGCACAGAAAGATAGTGCAGCAATACCAGAATGGTGTTACCCAGCGTAAAATAGCAAAGACTTTTAAGTTATCATTATCAACCGTGCATAACATCATCAAAAGATTCAGAGAATCTGGAACAATCGCTGTGCGTAAGGGTCAAGGCCGTAAAACTCTACTGGATGCTCGTGATCTCTGGGCACTTAAACGTCACTGCACCTCAAACAGGAATGCCACTGTCAAGGAAATAACAGAATGGGCTCAGGAATACTTCCAGAAAGCATTGTCAGTGCACACAATCCACCGTGCCATCCGCCGTTGCCAGCTGAAACTCTACAGTGCAAAGAGGAAGCCATTTCTAAGCAAGCTCCACAAGCTCAGACGTTTGCACTGGGCCAGGGGTCATTTAAAATGGAGTGTGGCTAAATGGAAGACTGTTCTGTGGTCAGATGAGTCACGATTTGAAGTTCTTTATGGAACACTGGGACGCCATGTCATCCGGACCAGAGAGGACAAGGATAGCCCAAGTATTTATAAACGCTCCGTTCAGAAGCCTGCATCACTGATGGTATGGGGTTGCATGAGCACTTGTGGCATGGGCAGCTTGCATGTCTGGAAAGGCACCATTAATGCAGAGAACTATGTTCAGGTTCTAGAACAACATATGCTCCCATCTAGACGTCATCTCTTTCAGGGAAGACCCTGCATTTTTCAGCATGATAATGTCAGACCACATTCTGCAGCAATCACAACATCATGGCTACGTAGGAGAAGGATCCGGGTACTGAAATGGCCAGCCTGCAGTCCAGATCTTTCACCTATAGAGAACATTTGGCGCATCTTAAAGAGGAAGGTGCGACAAAGAAGGCCCAAGACGATTGAACAGTTAGAGGCCTGTATTAGACATGAATGGGAGAGCATTCCTATTTCTAAACTTGAGAAACTGGTCTCCTCTGTCTCCAAACGTCTGTTGAGTGTTGTAAGAAGAAGGGGGGATGCCACACAGTGGTAAAAATGGACTTGTCCCAACTTTTTTGGGATTTGTTGACGCCATGAAATTTGGAAACAACAAAATTTTCCCTTGAAATGATACATTCTCTCAGTTTAAACTTTTGATCTGTGATTTGTGTTCTATTCTGAATAAAATATTAGATGTTGGCATCTCCACATCATTGCATTCATTTTTTTTTCACAATTTGTTTAGTGACCCAACTTTTTTGGAATCCGGTTTGTACCATATTTTTTGGACTATAAGGTGCACCGGATTATAAGGCGCAATTTCAATGAACAAGTATGTTTTCATACATAAATCTTACTGGATTACCGGTATATGGTGCATTAAGCAAAACAAAACAGTCAGATAAGTTAAACTTTATTCAACTCGTTCACAATAACCACATAAAATCGGTTCGAGGTCAGTGAACACAACCAGAATTCTTACATAAGGCACACCGGATTATAAGGCTCACTGTGGATTTTTGAGAAAAATTAAAGGTTTTTAAGTGCACCTTATAGTCTGAAAAATAAAGTAGCTGTGGCAGCTGTAAATTACCCATTCCTAGATAGAAATGGACCATTTGATGTATTTAACATTCATGATTTGTCCTTTGTAATATACTTGTGCTTCTTCTGTTCGATGTACATTTGTCTCCTGAAGTCAGAAACATTTAAAAAGAAATTTTCATTAAAAAAAATGTTTTTTCAATTTAGTTTTTAGGTTTGAATAAAAAAATGCATTAATCTTCAGTCGCTGTGCCTCTTAAGTGAAAGCTGTTTACTATATAGATAAACGTTGATTTAGTCCCCTTCCCGGAGAAATGTTTAATATAATGAAATTTCACAGACAATGGGCTGCGAACTAAAGTGAAATCATATCTCAGAGGTTGAGCAGATGAGCACTTTTCCCCATGAGGATCTCCTTTGCAATATGGATGAGCTATGATATCTGTAAAATGCAGCTGCATTTTATGATAGGCTCTGCTTCCCTCTTTTTTGTTCTTGATTTTGTGTGTATATCTGCTGGTGTGTTACTGCCTGTGTGTGATGTCTTGTTCTGTAAGACCTGCTGGTGGAGATGCTGGGTGTACTAGCCAGCTACAGCATCACCGTGAAGGAACTGAAGCTGTTCTTCAGCATGCTACGAGGAGAAGGAACCTTCTGGGTGAGTCCTTCTAAGATTGAGGGTTGTGGACACAAGTCTGTTTGACATTTGTGTCACTTCCACAAACCATCCAATATAGATCTGTTTGGGGCTCACTCACTAATTCACTAACTGCAGATTAAGTGTAATCTGCTATGGTAGTGAGTGTTTGCAGTCTAATCAGTTATGAGATTGACTCTCTTGTAATTCTTGTTTCCTTCTCTTCTTTTTAAAATGTTTCTCCTGTGCAGCCAAAGCATGCAGTAAAAATGTTGTCAGTGCTGAATCAGATGCCTCAGAAACACGGTCCAGATGTCTTCTTCAACTTCCCTGGTCGAAGCGCAGCAGTAAGCACTTGTCTTAGTTTGTTTGATAAATGTCTGTTCTGTTTCAGTAACTGAGCTCAGTTTTGTTGTCTTGGTCAACGTGCGGCAGCTCTGGGGTTGATTTTAAATCATGGCACCTAAGGAGTGTCTGTTTCTGTGAGTGAGAGGCCCAAACTGAGTTAATCTATAAAAACATAACCAGGAGCAGCTTAAATCAGCCGAGTGTCACAATCAAGTCGAGCTGGCAATAACCACGAGCCCGTCATTTATCAGAGACACCTTGTTTCTTGTAGCTACATCTTTGGGTATGATTCTGTGATATGATATGTGATACATATGATAAATACTAAACAAACTTATTTATTTGGTCTGCTACATTAAATAAATGCTTCAACGTGTTTTAATGCAATCAGACTCCACTCTAGTTGTAACTACATTTGTTTTACTTATTATTATTATTATTATTAATATTTTCCTGGACTCTATTACTTTAAATGAATACCTTTTAAGTGGAGCTATTACCACATTCGAGTGTTCACCTCAAGATTTCTGTAATCAGCTTACAACAGTGTTTCTTCAACACATTTTTTTTTCTCTTTCTTCTCAGATGATGGAGGCAAAATTATTGTAATACGTCTTAAAACTACAGTGAAGACTTGAAGTTTGTGTGTATTGCTAATTTACAAATCCTTGATTTTATATTATAATACTTTGATCAGCTTTGTTTGTTTACAAGTCTCTAGGAACAAACTTTTTAACTTGAGTATAGTGGGTTTACTAAAGAAATCCTGATTAATTTCTTTAAAGAAAAAAAGAAATAAACAACATTAAAACATGCAAAAACTGACTTTTACAACAGACACAGAGCCATAATAAAAATAAGGTTTACTAAGAGCTCAGCACATTACAAAAACAAAACTGAGAACAAAAATTATGTTTCACTGCAATGGTGGCTGGTGGAGTTTTCTGCAGGGGGAGCTAGGGTTAGTCAGAAATGGCAACATAGACATTAGATAAAGGGTTTTCAGTGGCTTAAAGCCTACCTGCAGCAGCTAGCCTCTCACACATAGCCTGGTTGTGAGTGTCACTGCATGATCTGTTCTGGGACCGGAAGCACGATCTGCACCCTGTGCCTGTACCCTGGGCGCAGGAGAGGAGCGCCCAGAATGGTCCTACATCTTGTATTGAAGAGGAGTTAACTGCACATGTACAACTTTTAATGAGAGTCTATGGGCAAATATTTTTGCACCCCAGGGCGGAAATACGTCATCAATCAGAGACGACGTTTTTGAAAGAAACAACTTTACTCATCATTAACAATAAAATATTTATCTTGCACAACAAAAAAATATATACATATATTTCTAAATATTTTTGTTTTATTATTTCTTTTTTTTTATGTCTTATTCAAGGTAATGTGGTGGGTGGTGTGGTGTTTTTTTCACATTAGTTTTTTTTTAATTTACTCAAATACTCAAATTGAAATTAAAAAAAGCAAATGAAATCTTAAAAGACCGGATAATTTTCATATAAAAATAATGTTAAGAAAATATAATGTAATAAATCAGCAGTACTGTGAAAACCACTGTGTGTTTATCAGTTTTTGATCAGTTAGTTATTTTCTTAAAATAGGTGACTAAATACAGATGTCTTTATATTTGAATGAGCTGTATAAAAATAAATGCAGACATGACAACTTTTTAGATTTCAATCCTCTCCTCCTATTGTTCCTGTAAATCTAATACTTGAGTTGTGTACTTTGAAATGTTTAACCTATAAATACTCAGGTTTAGTGTGTGGGGCTTTTCAAACAGCCCCTTGTCCTGCATTTTTGAACGATTCGTTATATTTTGTTTTCTCCTGTTCGTCCTAGGCAATTGCTTTACCTCCTATTGCTAAGTGGCCTTATCAGAACGGGTTTACATTCAACACCTGGTTCAGAATGGATCCATTAAATAATATCAGCGTCGACAAGGACAAACCATATCTCTACTGGTGAGTGCTTACCGACACACATTTGCGCCCTGTGTTTTATGTAGCTGTTTTTACCTTTTGTATTTCTTCCTGCAGAAGCTTGTAAAGCTAATAGCATCTTTATTGACAAAGCACTATGCTGTCTGACACTCTGAGACTAACAGCGATTTTCTCATCCAGGAAGTTTACGACTGCATCTTGTTTTTCAAGGTTAAGCTAGTTTTACAGACAACGTTTTTTACCCAGACAACTTTAACATAACGCATTTAGTGTAAGTGCTCAATTTTCCCAGATAATGCTATGAATTATAATGGAGGGGGGAGGGGCAACAAGGTGAGATTATTGAGATTAAAACCCATAGAGGCATGAATTACTGCAGCTGAAACACTGATTGCTGCGAGTGGAGACACTATGAAGGTATTAATTTAAATTTGAATAAGTGCCACAGAAGGCTCACACACCAGCTCCCGCTGGGGCTTGTGGGTAATTATTGCAAAAATCAATAACCTCAAAGTGCAGTGATGCCTGGCTGTTGCACTTTCTGTTAAGAGAGGAACTCTGAGCGGATGTCATAAGAGAACAATCTATAATACAAAAGAGCTTAAGAAGAGAATGAAAAAGATTGGATGATGAAGATGGAGAGATGCAATTGGCTAGCAGGAGAAAACTAGTCTGTCACTTATCATCTGCTGGCTGTCATCACTTTACATGGGTCTAACCGTTGGACTGGAATAATCTGCTCACTTTATAAACTTGGTTGTCTCTCTGACGCATAAGATCAAAAAGGAGAAAAGATATATTGGCCAAGCAGAGATTTGGTATTCAAGTGGCAGCTTTTGCGTACTGACTGTCACAAGGAAGGGAGCGATATGCCAAGCTAATCCTGTTTATGCATTGCTCCGAGTGTCTTGCAGCTCAGTGACAGGGCATGTAAACAACAAAAAAGAATTGTATCTTCAGAGGCGGACCACGCTTCTCCAGCAGAGGGTCAAAACTCTCCACTCCACCATGTTAAAAAAATACATTTTTACCTGCTTTTTTTCAAAAACACACTTTGTTTTAGATGCCTCCAGTGGGTGGTTATGGATGGGGGCATGCAGCTTTAGACCTGAAGACAGTGGGAGTGAATTGAGTTTGTGTTAGTGGTGCAGAGAATTTCTTGTTTGAACTAGGACAAACTGAGAACTGTTTGTTTCTGCACACCGTGAGCTGCAGAATGTCTGTTCATGTTGAATTCAGTGAAAGTTTCTGCAGTCCTATTTCTTTTGTGCAGTCCATATGATCAGAGCGATGATTGACACAAAGCATTACTGCCGTCTTTACTGAGCATGAATTGTTTTCATGCCTACGCAGTTTGCTGTTACTGTAGTCTCAATATTCATACGTCTCGGCTGGTTGTTCCGTAATAATGTTCATATGTTCTCTTAAAATTTTTGTTGTTCACTCATTTCTCCTGCATTTTATTATCTGCAAATTCTAGGTTTAAACAAACAAACAAACAAACAAACAAAAAACTAGGTACCACTTTACAGTAAGACTCCCCTTATAGATGGATAATAAATAGTTTATAGATATGTTGTTAATTCCTCTATAAACACTTTTTAAATCATTAATAACTGCTTATTATGCAAAAATTAAGGGTGACAAAACCGACCAGTTTCTTTCCAAATAGTGAGCCAAATGTGTTCACCTATATTTAATCCAGAGTTTTTATATTAAACATTTCAGACCAAGTTACTACCTTGTAAGCACAATAAGCATTTGTAAACCTTATTTTTAGCATATAATATTGTACTTTATCACTGCATTAAAAGTATCTACAACTAATATTATATCCTAAAAACATTGGGCTTACAAATGTTTATTGAGCTTACAAGGTTGTAACTTAGTCTGAAATGCTTAATATAACAACTCTAGATGAAATATAAAGGTGAACAGATTTGGTTCACTATTTGTCAAGAAACTGGTCAGTTTTGTCTCCGTCACCCTTAATTAATGCATAATAATTATTAATGATTTTTAAAATGTGTATAGAGGAATTAATAATGTATCTATAAAGTATTTATTAGCCATCTATAACGGGAGCCTTGTTGTAAAGAGGTACCAGAAACTATTTTGACCCCGTACTTGCTACACAAATGAAAACCTTTTATTTTAACAAGGGCATCATTGCCAAAATGAACTGACTAAAGTTCTGACTTGCTTGGTGAAAACTTAATCTTTAATTTCAGCTATTCTTCTTGAACATAAATAAATTTGGGTTGGGTTTACCGTATTTTTTTGTTTTTGTTTACAGCTTTCGCACCAGCAAGGGCATTGGTTACTCTGCACATTTTGTTGGGAACTGCATGATTGTGACATCGCTCAAGTCGAAATGGAAAGGTTTTCAGCATTGTGTGAAGTATGACTTTCAGCCCAGGAAGGTAAGTTCTGCTTCAAGAGGAAGTGATCATTGAAATTAGATCAAGAAATCATGCAACTCAGACTTGCATAATTAAAAAAAAAAAATCTTTTTTTTAAATTAAGGATTATGATTATGCATGTTTTTTTAGCAGCCATTTGAACTAAAGTTGTATTTAAAGCATTTCTTGCATTTTAAAGAAGGAATCTGAACACGTCAACATCTTAAAACCTTAGTGCCTGAATGATCTAAGTGGTGGCTTAAAATTTAAAACAAAATGCTTAAAAAACAATCTTCAAATCACCCCACAGTTTTTGACACATAAAACCCCATCTTGTTTCCTGAACCATTTGGTATTTTTTGTCGGTAGTTTGTGTTTCTTGTGTATCTGCGTGAACACCTGAAGTGTTTAAAACCCGCTGAGAATTTTTCCATGTGTAAATGAGGATGGGAAAATGGAACCTAATTCAGCTTGGTGCATCCCTGCAGCATAGTTTTCCCTGTAGAGCTGGAAAAAAAACAACACTACACGTGTACGAGACAATTAGAGGCTTCACATAACACTTGAACAATGATTTGCCTCTTTCCAAGAGTCACAGTGCAGGTATTGTTTTGTAGAATCTTTTCAGAGGTAAAGTGCATTAATTACCTCTTGAATTGATTTTTGAATTCAGACATCGGTGGATTAGTGCAGCTCTAAAACGTCTTCAGGTAGCTTTCACTTCTCTCTGCGACAATAAATCGTCTTTAAAGTGCCCTTACTTTTGGGTGCACACAGCTGAAATGAGACGGCTCACTGTGACCTTATAGAGGCAAGCCAATAAATAATGACCACTCAGTCACAGGAGAGTCATCTGCTTTGGGTTCTCTTCAGCATTAAATGATATTTCTGTTCACCTGAAAGAAAAGGTTTGATTACTAAGCTCTGATTAGAACAAATAAAAAACACATTTTCCAAATGTTGAGAAACACTTTTTTAAACTGACACCCAAATAATTTGGGTTGTGCAAGCGTTTGCTTTAAAAACTACTTCATGTCATGAATACTCACATATTATAACTGAATTAGTTTCATGTTTCCTCTGCGCTTGAAAGTTAAAACCCTTGTCCATTCGGGGACAACATTTTATGCATTCACTTAAAAAAAATTGTTTAAGCATTGAAATTACATAGAAAATATGTTTTAGGATTTCCAAATTATATTATTAGAAACAATGAGTAAGAAAATCGTTCAACTTTACCACTGGAAAGACATCATCCCCATGTGCACAGGATGTATGTTTTATTTAACCAAACTCTAAATTAGTACCTTAAGTAGCAAGGATTATGGATATTTTTCAGTGTTCAGAGAAATTTCAATGTTTTTGTAGAAATCTAATGGGAACGCCTGTTTGATTTGAATGTCACAATCACCAGAAGCACAAAATGCATCTAAAATTCATGAAGTTGACCTTTAGACAAACAATCAATGTTGTTTTTTTGTAGTGCAATGCTGAGGCAATGAGTGTTAAAGGATTAAAGCTCTTTCAAACCTTTTATATTACAACAAATGAGCAAAATAAATTGTTTGCATTTTGACCATTTCCAGAAAGGTAAATTTAAAGGTTATTCTGATCACATTGAGCTTGAATTTATTATTATATGTTAATCATTATTTCCATGTAATTTTGGTAAATTGGGTTTTGACTCTTCGTTCTGCTAATATTTTGATTTTCTTTAACTTGTACTTTTTTCTATAATTCCCAGTTCCTTTAGCCAACATTCATTTTATCCTGTCACTTAATTTACATTGTTTCCAAGCTTACCCGTATTCTTTCTGAAAGTCACTTTTCTGGATGTAGTAATCTCTCCAATCCTGAATAAACCAGATGGGGATTTGTGTTAAGTGAAAAATGAGTTTCTATGCCTCTTGTTAGCCTTTCCTCTAATATATTCACTGTCTCCATGTTTAGAACCCTGTTAACTTACCTCTACGGTTAATTTTATTAATATGGTGGCAGGTCTAAATGTCTTGATTAAAAAATAATGCCCTAATAATAAACATTTAAAGGTGATTTTGTATGCTTTAAGATGTTCTGTGAACCCAACTTGTTTTAAATCGGTTCAACAAAAGAAAGCTAATGACCCGTCTTGATAATTAATTGGTCCTGTAACTCCTTTACTAAATCCTTTAATCTCACTTCTCATCCTCAGTGGTACATGATCAGCATAGTTCACATCTACAGCCGCTGGAGGAACAGTGAAATCAGATGCTACGTGAACGGACAGCTCGTTTCTTATGGAGACATGGCCTGGCACGTTAATACGAACGATGTAAGTACTTCCTCTGACTGTTGTCACGTGACACTGGTGTTTTTAAAACAGAGCTGACTGAAGCTGCCACAATAGTGTTCCCCTCATTTCTGATAACTGCAACTTAAAAACATGCATTTTCAGTAATGTTAACTAAAATAAAACCAGTTTGATTGTACTGCATTGGATATGGAAGATGGCTTTTTAAATACTTGACTCTCAGTTGTACATAGTGAAAGCAGCTCTGTTGCAGATACTTCACTGATGTGTGCACAGAATGAGGTTTCAACTCTGCTTTTTACTGGCACTGGGAGAGTTGAGATCCATCTTCAAAGAATGCACGATATTGTAGCTGTACATCCATGTTGTTTGGTTCATGAAATATTCCTCCACATTTTCTGCAAATGCTTCTGTTTGTGGTAGTAGTTATTGTAGAATTATTATTTTTTTTTGCAACTAACAAAACTTATTCTGAGGCCACAATGTTTTCTACATATTTTATTGTGTTGGTGGCAGAAAGTAGAAAATAATTATTTCAACCAAATCAGTGATTTAGAAATAGATGGAATGAAGCTGTGCATAATTATCATATCACAATGTGAGCTAACAACCATCTAGATAAAGATATTTTTTCCCAGATAACATCGCTGTGTACTCACTGATACAGTGCCACAAATGATAAGATCACATAACCAATGGCGTGAACAGAAAATATTCTGAGCTGTCAGATTAAAAAAAAAAAAGCTGTAATACTGAATGTTTCTGGTAACACATGGTAAAAAAGCTGTAAGAAAATGTATATAGGGTTTAGGGAAACCACTAGCAGAGTAAGGGTTGCTAAAAAAACAAACAAAAAATGAAACCAGATTTATCACCATTCAGAATCTGTTTCTTCTTTGCATTGTTTCATCGTAGCACTTTTTCTGATCCTGCGTTTAATATTTTTCTGCTGTCATTATTAAATGTATGCCAGATTGTCCGGTAAAGTGTTCATTTGTTTATATTTTATTGGCATATTTTTTATTAGAAGCTGAATACAAAAGTCATATTTCCAATCCAAATTCTGCACATTTACTGCTTTTGTTATTTGTAAAACACAACAATTTTGGATGAGCATAAAATGTTATAAGCTTACTTTTTCTTCTCTCCTGTTCTCCTCCAGAGCTATGATAAGTGCTTTCTTGGGTCTTCAGAGACAGCAGATGCTAACAGAGTATTCTGTGGACAGCTTGGAGCTGTCTACGTATTCAGTGAAGCCCTCAATCCTGCACAGATATTTGCAATTCATCAGCTTGGACCTGGCTATAAGGTATGTGCTTGTGGGCGACTTAAATTAGATTACACATAAGGAGTCTGCATCACCTATCCATTTGTAAAATTAATGAGCAGTGCTGCTCTGCTGTGTTTCCTTTGCCTTGTGTCTCCGCCTTGCTTTTCCTTTTGGATAAACAGCTGCATAAATTACTCAATCCTTGGGAATAATAGCACAATACACTGAGGGAAGCAGCAAGGACTCTGAAGGAATTGAGTCCTGAGCCAGTTTATATCAGCAAGTGTAGCTCTCCTGGGCTTTTTGACAAAGATCCAATTGAGAACAAAGATGTAGAAACATTTTGACCTGCTTAAAAGAGTTGATGTTTATAACAAAGCTGTCGTTGGTCAATGTTTGGCATTTTAAAATTTAAATTAGTTTTATATTTTTATTTTTTGCACAAATTATCAGAGTATTTCACATTTCTTAAAAGTAAGAGACATTTTGTGTCTGTTTATTCTAAAACACTTCTTGCCACTTCACAGTTTGGTTTAACCACCGCCGGTAGTGCTGCTGTTTCTTCATGGTGTCATGCCCTGCACTCTGCCTCAAAAGGAGCAGAGATGCACACTGGGAAATTCTCTCTGAGCACAAGATGGATCTCAGACAATTTGACGTTTCTGTGGTAATTTTATGCCACTTACTTTTCTCAATTCAATTCAGTTCAGTTTATTAATATAGCCCCAAGTCACAACAAAGGTAAACTCAGGGCACTGAACAAGAACATTCACATACATAAAAAGGCCAATTATTAAAGAAGCCAGCAGTTTGCATTGAGTCATCACTTTGTCGCAGTCTCCCATCCTGAGCAAGCACAAAGGCAACAGTGGAAAGGAAAAGCTCCCTTTTAACAGGAAGAAACCTCCAGCAGAACCAGACTCAAGACGAGCGGCCATCTGTTTCAACTGGTTGGGGTTGGAGTGGACAGGAAAGAGAAACGAACACAGAATGGCAGGTCTAGGTGTAACCCTCATTAGATAAAAGACAAAAAAATCAAAAACATAAAGAAATAATTATAA
>NC_056503.1:40199692-40211995 GCF_014905685.2 Nematolebias whitei
AACCCCCAACTCTTGCAATGGCAGACGACTGCTCTAACCACTCAGCCACAGCCACCCTGAACTGAACTGAAAAACTGAAAACTTTGAAGACAAATATCAGCACAGCATTGATTACTACTATTTTAAAATTAATATTAACTCACTGTAACTTTGTTAATGTTTTGTTCAATGATAAGGTTGTGAAGTGACACAGTAATTCAACGCTTAATTTCACGCTGTCGGCTTTACTTGGATCATGTTTTCTTCTGTAACCTTTAATTTGCCTGAGAACATTTAAATGGAAAAGAAAAGCATTCAAGCTGAAAAATAAAACAAAACAAAGTGTAACTGTTCTCATGTTTCACTCTTTGCAGCTGTTCTTCCCTTTTCAGTGTTTTTGGTTTAATTTGGTCCCTGAAAAGTTTGGCATTAATTGGCACGGAAAAAAAAGAAAAAAAAAATCTCATCTCGGATGAGAGACGAAACGTTTCTATATTTTTTTGCTTTTTTGTTTTTTGTTTTTTTTTAATGTCCAGAGGACCAGATTTAACTTTTTTGGATTTGGCATTAATTATTTGGTTTAATGAACACAGGTAAACAATCAACCGAGTTATCAAAGAAGCATCAATCCTTCTTATCATCCCTGCTCCTCCTAATCATTAGGCTCTGCAGCAAAACTTGAAGATTGCATCAAATGAAGATGTAACGAAAAAGAATAAAGATTCAAAGTCTGAGAGTCAAACAAAATAAAAGCTGGAGCTGAGCTCAGCATCAAATGTGTGCAAAAATCTACACAGCTGAAATGTAACCAGTTTAGTTTACTCTGTCGGGGTGTATAAAAAGGTTCATTATGTGACAAAAGAACGCAGCACAAATCTCAATTGTGAATAAAATCTATTTCCTTCTCTGTTTTACGTTCTTACATGCAACCTTATTGTTGAAACGTAGCGCCAAGCTGCAGTTTGATTGAGCCCGTTTTGAGGCTTTGCTGTTAATTGTCAAGAATGGTTTGCATCACTAAATTGTCAATTGTATAGCTTTTTGTTGTTGATTACATTAATAAAGAATGATCTAAATGAAAAGGACAGCTGTAATCAACAAAGAAATGGATTTTTTTAAAACGCTGCAATACTGGCATGCACACGGTTTCTATCAGTTTTCATTTATAAAGGGAATTTTTTTTTCATCAAGTTATAATTAAAAGATAACACTGTCAGGGAGTGTGTGCAGGAAGAAGCTGCTCAGTCCATGGCTTACCCACCCTCACTGTTTTGTCACTCTTTTTTTCTCTCCTATTTGTTTTAATATTTTTTTCAGAGTACATTTAAGTTCAAGTCGGAGAGTGATATCCACTTAGCAGACCATCACAAGCAGGTGTTGTATGATGGCAAATTGGCTGGCTCCATTGCCTTCACTTATAACGCCAAGGCCACTGATGCACAGCTTTGCCTGGAGTCTTCACCTCGTGAAAATGCCTCAATTTTTGTGCACTCACCACATGCCCTTATGCTTCAGGTCAGCTTCATTGCTGCAATTTGCACATACTACCTCAGACATTGATGCATTTCTTCATTTATGTTGTGTGTTTTAAAATTACTTCAGTGTTGATATGTTTTATGGTTAACATTTATTTCAAAAGGACATTTTTATGATCCTCACAGGATGTGAAAGCCACAGTTACGCACTCCATCCACAGTGCCATTCACTCCATTGGTGGTATCCAGGTGCTCTTTCCACTCTTTGCTCAGTTGGACCATCATCAATCGAAGGACAGCCAAGTGGAAACTACAGTCTGGTGTGTTTAAATATTGTTACTGCACGATGCACAATCTGACTTGATGCAGAAAACACTTTGATACAAACAGTTGGTGACAGAAAGCTCCGTTTGGAACTGTGAAAGGAATTAGATTTTAATATTTGATCACAAGTCTATTTGTAATTATTTCTGGGTGTCTTTGGGATTGAACAGAGGAAGGAAAAATCAGGAAAATTATCAAAATAAAAAACAAACAAGCATTTCATTTCTCCTGGCTGGGATTAGTTTGATCTACAAAGAAGAACTTCAACAGAAATAGTTTTAAAACAGCATCAAAATCTATTTAGTTTAATTGTATGATGTATATTCTATAAAAATAAAGACTGAAGCATTTATTTTTATTCCAACAAAGTTCAGTCAGTTGATCTGGACAGTTTTTTTTTTTTTTTTTCTTCTTGTTGTTGAAACGTTTCAGCCTTCATCCAAAGGACTTCATCAGTTCGAGGAGCCACAACAAAGTCAATCTCACAAGCAGTACACTCACATAGTGTGCCAACTGGTTTGCTGGTGATAAGATGGTTTCTGGAGCCTGCCCTCTCCCCCGTCAACTCCTCTGAGGCAGCCACAGCCAAAGTGTTTCAAAACATCAAAACTCATGCTCAATAATCCAGGTTAAAAAAATCCAACAAAGTTAATCCAGGTCATCAGGTCATCTTTGATGTTTTGAACCACTATGGCTATGGCTGCCTCAGAGGAGGGAGAAAGGGTGGGATCTATAAACCATCTTATCACCAGAAAACTTTTTTTTCCACTATGGGAGTGTGCTGTGTGGGTCTGAGTTTGCTGTGACTCCTCAGACTGATGAAGTCATTTGGATGAACGACAAAACATTTCAACAACAAAAAAAGAAACTGTCCAGATGACTTGACTGAACTTTGTTGTATTTCTTACCTGGATTATTGAACATGAACTTTGATATTTATTTTTATTGCAGTCAGACTTTATAATGCATTGATATCTTTCTAAACATGGCTTCTCTTAGCCTAACAATATTTTTCTTTAAGCCAAACACATTATTCCAGTGCTTAAATTTCCCTTGTTAATTTTAAATGGTCAAATCAATCCTGCATGGCAGATAATGCTCCAACCTTTCATGACCAAGTGTTGCCTTGATAATTAATGTCATAAAGAGTTTGTTTTCTGTATCTTACGGCAGCGACTGTAAAACTGGAGTCTATATTTCATTACTCACTTGTTCCAACCCCTCTCATATCCAGAGCTGATCTGAACAAAGCTTCCTGGCTGTGTGTTGGGTAGAGTCTGAGCTCTGCTTTAATCCTGTGTTTGTTTAATGACATGGGTGCAGGAGTGGCCACATAGCAGCACAAATCCCTGATGCCCAGAACTCTCTGCCTCAGTATATTCCTCTCATCCCTGCTCTCCATCCTCCTTCTTCCCCTAGCATATTAAAATTTTTAGTAGAGTAAAACTCTTCCCAAAAATGTTGCATTGTCCTTGTTTAAAAATTGAGTCCCTCTGTAAAGCCTGCTGGGCTTTAGAGTTTAAAGCTTTTGCCACAATTAACTCCCTACTTCGCCTGAGGGTTTGCTGTTCTCAACAGAACTTTCAGATAGGGATTTTTTTTTTTTATTCCCTTTAATAAAAATGTTTCTGATGCTTTTCCATGCCAGCACAAATTCAAAGCAGTGGTGAAATGTCAGCCAGGACCGCTCTGCCAAACTGGATAACACCAGAACTTGCAGTAAAGGATCAGGAACCAAACCACAAGCACACAAAGTTGAGTTTCGCCCAGTTTAAGATGTTCTTCTCCTTGTCCATATTAGTAAAGGTGGATTTGAGTAGAAAAAAAAAAGACGAAACTGACACATAACAGATTGGATCAGTATGTATGGAGTGTGTTTGTACATTATAGGGACAAGCCTGGACAGGAGTGATTGTGGTCTTGTTTGTTGGGTTGGAGTGGAATTGACTAGAGGATGTATGGAAAAGCCGATTAAGAAGTGTCACCAAGCACCCTGTCACTCAGCCAAGGGCTTCAGCTGGAAAACCCTGCAACAAAGAAAAATCTTCACTGCACTGCCTTACCCTTTTGAAACACCCCCTGCAACCCCCCCCCCCCCCCACACACACACACACACACACTGCCACAGTTCAACTCAAAGACCACTCTCTGCCCCCTAGAGGTCTTATAAAACTACCCTTTTTTGTTAGAACTGAAGAGAGATGAAAGAGTGAGCGGGGTTCCCAGCTGATTGGTGGCATCTTCTGAAAATGACCTCGTTTTTTAGCAACAATTTCTACTCGTACTGCAGCGGTTAATTTACGTGATTCTGTCAGCGCCTTCACTACAACCTCACCACCTTTGAAAAAAGATAATTCTCTGTATGTCAGTAGATTTATTCTTGTCAGAGACAAATGCTTTACATTTATTTTTTCCACAGTGCCACACTCTTAGCCTTTCTGGTTGAGCTGCTGAAGAGCTCTGTGGCCATGCAGGAGCAGATGCTGGGAGGAAAAGGCTTTCTGGTGATTGGGTACCTGTTAGAGAAGGTATTGTATAGCTTATATTTTATTATGATTGCCTATTCAGGCAGATGGCGTAACTTCTTGTAAAGTTAACATTTCCAGATCAGCACGTGACCCACAAAAGCACTGCCTTTCTACACTTCCGCTATACTGAACTTTCTATGTTTGTTGTAAGCTAACATCCCAGTGCTCTTTCTAGTCCCCCATCTGATCACATTCAGAATTTGGTAAGTTTATAAGTCAACCCTTTTAGTTTCTTATTGAAGTTAGAATAAATTGAAAATTGAGTTTGCTTTCATCAAGTTTGCCACTGAGTAACATCTGCGTTTGAAACTTTTCATTGTTCGGATGGACTGCGTCTTTACTTGTCTCGTCTGTTCTGTCAAAGCCCTGTCAGCAGTCTAATCTTCCACTGCCTGCAGCAAAGTCCTGCATGAGTCTTTGAACTAAACAGAGCTAGAGGAGGTACATATCCCCCCTCTTTGCATCAGTCTTTATTTACCCATTTCATGACGCAGATCTAGCAGCCGGGATCCCCAGAGCGCTGGCTCTTTCATTGCGCTGAGATATGACTCCACTTTGTCACTCGGTGACTTGCCTGCCTGCTGGCTTCTGATGCTGCAGAGCAACAGCCAGCCAGAGTCGGCACCTGAGAGCTGCCGCTTTTTTTGCTTCCTTCCCTCCTGCTGCCAGGTTTCACACTTTCACATATTGCACCATCTGTTCATGATATGTTTATGCCACACCTTTATGTCTTCCTGGGACTTCATTTTTCTTTTTCACTCATTTCCTCAAAGTTCCCACCTGGACTGTGAACAACAGCCAGGCACGAGCTGTACTTGTACTTGTCAAAAGCAGAATTATCTTAATAGTTAAACAACTCACCCACATCCTGTTAAAACATGTTTATTATTCAACAATGTGACAAAAGGGCTGATTTCACTTGATTTTTCTCTTGTGTTGAGAAACCAGTCTGACTGTAATCAATTTTATCAAATAAGTAAAAGAGTAATCATCTTGGGATTATTTTGAGTGAAAAACAAAAAGAAAAATCAAAACATAAATAAATTATTTCTTACAAAACGGATTCCAAAAAAGTTGAGACACTAAACAAATTGTGAATAAAAACTGAATGCAATGACGTGGAGATGGCAAATATCAATATTTTATTCGTAATATAACATAGATGACAGATCAAAAGTTTAATCTGAGTAAATGTAACATTTTATTGGAAAAATATGTTGATTCAAAATTTTACAGTGTCAACAAATCCCAAAAAAGTTGTGACAAGTAGCAATAAATGGCTGGAAAAAGGAAATAAAGCATATAACGAACAGCTGGAAGATCAATTAACACTAATTAGGTCAATTGGCAACATGATTGGGTATAAAAAGAGCTTCTCAGAGTGTCAGTGTCTCTCAGAAGCCAGGATGGTAAGAGGATCACCAATTCCACCATTGTTGCGCAGAAAGATAGTGCAGCAATACCAGAATGGTGTTGCCCAGTGTAAAATAGCAAAGACTTTTAAGTTATCATCATCAACCGTGCATAACATCATCAAAAGATTCAGAGAATCTGGAACAATCGCTGTGCGTAAGGGTCAAGGCCGTAAAACTCTACTGGATGCTCGTGATCTCCGGGCCCTTAAACGTCACTGCACCTCAAACAGGAATGCCACTGTCAAGGAAATAACAGAATGGGCTCAGGAATACTTCCAGAAAGCATTGTCAGTGAACACAATCCACCGTGCCATCTGCCATTGCCAGCTGAAACTCTACAGTGCAAAGAGGAAGCCATTTCTAATCAAGCTCCACAAGCTCAGACGTTTGCACTGGGCCAGGGGTCATTTAAAATGGAGTGTGGTAAAATGGAAGACTGTTCTGTGGTCAGATGAGTCACGATTTGAAGTTCTTTATGGAACACTGGGACGCCATGTCATCCGGACCAGAGAGGACAAGGATAGCCCAAGTTGTTATCAACGCTCCATTCAGAAGCCTGCATCACTGATGGTATGGGGTTGCATGAGTGCTTGTGGTATGGGCAGCTTGCATGTCTGGAAAGGCACCATTAATGCAGAGAACTATGTTCAGGTTCTAGAACAACATATGCTCCCATCTAGACGTCATCTCTTTCAGGGAAGACCCTGCATTTTTCAGCATGATAATGTCAGACCACATTCAGCAGCAATCACAACATCATGGCTACGTAGGAGAAGGATCCAGGTACTGAAATGGCCAGCCTGCAGTCCAGATCTTTCACCTATAGAGAACATTTGGCGCATCATAAAGAGGAAGGTGCGACAAAGAAGGCCCAAGACGATTGAACAGTTAGAGGCCTGTATCAGACATGAATGGGAGACCATTCCTATTTCTAAACTTGAGAAACTGGTCTCCTCTGTCCCCAGATGTCTGTTGAGTGTTGTAAGAAGAAGGGGGGATGCCACACAGTGGTAAAAATGGACTTGTCCCAACTTTTTTGGGATTTGTTGACGCCACGAAATTTGGAAACAACAAATTTTTCCCTTAAACTGATACATTCTCTCAGTTTAAACTTTTGATCTGTGATTTGTGTTCTATTCTGAATAAAATATTAGATGTTGGCACCTCCACATCATTGCATTCAGTTTTTATTCACAATTTGTTTAGTGTCCCAACTTTTTTGGAATCCGGTTTGTAAATTAAGCCATCATTTTTGTTTCAATAATGCATCAAAGCTAAAATAAATAAATAAATAATATGAAGACACTTTAGGAATTTAGTGGCTTGATGTATCTTGATAAGTTGGATTTGTTAGCAATATTATAATCCTTTTGAAATCTATGTGGGTGATAACTATTTTAGGTACATTTGAAAATGATCCACATGTTGTGACACCAATTTTAATTCTGGATGTTATTTTCCACTATAAGGGTTTGTTCTACATTTCGGAGAGATAAAGGAATGCAACAATTGAGAAATCTTCTCAGATGCGAAGTGAAACATTTTCTGTTACAAATAAAGTCCAGTTGTTTTTGTATTGAACATTTTTGAATGCAACAATTTCTAAATAGTCTCAGTGAGTGTTTAACGTGAAAATCTGCCTCTCTTACAGTCTTCACGTGTGCACATCACCAGGGCTGTACTGGAGCAGTTCCTCTCCTTTGCAAAGTATCTTGATGGCCTAACACATGGAGCTCCGCTGCTGAAGCAGCTGTGTGACCACATCCTGTTCAATGCTGCCATTTGGATATACACTCCTGCCAAGGTGAGCTTCAGCAAGTAGCAGTGGCTGAAGAAAACACACACCGTGAGCTTCAAACCCTGCTGTGGAAAGATAAACCCTTGATTTGCACACAAACCAGAGCTTTAGTGAAACAGGCTGTCAAGTAGGCATCCAAGTGCTGTCAAACTGAAGGAGCGTTCATTGACAGAAGGTGATTGTATGGGTAGTAATAAAGCAAAGTGGTAAAATGATTTATCAATGATGGGGATATGAAAAATATTATGATGCTGCTACTTGAAACCAAATTGAATGCTCAGCTCACCTGCTAGTTGACTCACTGCAAAGTATTAAAAGTGATTTTTTTGTTACAATGTCCTCAGTGAACTAAACACAAGGTGCTGCAGCCAGGCTCGAGATATAACTATGTTTTGATTGAAAAGGCACATAAATGTATTCATGTAGTTTTCCAGTATAGAACTATGAACTTGTAAATCACCATGAAATGAGCACTTCAAATTGAGGTGAGTGTAGCTCCGTGATTTATTTTCTAAATGTAACATTAAAAGGTTACAAATATGCTTTGCTTTGCTTTGTTTACTTGCCTGAAATGAAGTCCTTTAACTCACCGGGAGTGTTTTTTTTTTTCTCTTCCCCTTTTTTCCATAATTGCTAATAAAAACGAAATAGGCTCTATCAAAGAAGCTGAGTTTGTGTGGCAAATCTGTTTGTCATTTGTCATTAGGAGGCAAACGATGAATAAATGAGAGGACAAATGGAAAAAAAATACAAAGAAAATGTCTTGAGACTTACTTTCAGCACTCATCTAAAATGAAGGATAGAAAACAAAAAAGGGAAAATTGAGAGAAACAGTTTGGTAATGAAGTGGCTGAGCCCTTTTTACTCCAGTGTGACCGAGCAGCTCAAGCTCCTTTCTCTAGGTGACCACAAAGACCAGATTTCTGTTTCAGTTAGCAGCACAAATTAAAGAGAGTTGTTAGTCAAAGTATATCAGTGCATGACCTATAACCCTCGTCCCAGTGGACAGGCATGATTTTAGGTCGAGTTTTCTCCTCTGTTCTGAAGGGGGTGGGGGGCGCGGCACAATCCAACTTTCATTGTGACTCTCTTGCTTGCTAATTTTAGAAGATAAATTAATCATGAAATTAAATATAACAAGTTAAGTAGGCATCCGGCATAAAAATAATTGCCAAGTCTTCATGCGACTTAGTTTGCTGTGGTGACCCCTAACGCAGGGAGCAGCCGAAAGAAGAAGAAGTTAAGTAGCCATTTTTTAAGGGCGTGAAAGAAAATGTGGACAATAAAGACATAGGTTGACTGTCTTGGTTCTTGTTAAAGGTATAAAGTACGATGCAATAAACTTATTTTATATTCTAAATTATACATAATTGTCCTTTTTAAATTCCTGCATGTGTGTGTGCTTTCTGTTCAGGTCCAGCTGTCCTTATACACGTATCTTTCTGCCGAGTTCATTGGCACAGCAACCATCTACAACACAATCCGTCGGGTTGGCACCGTCCTCCAGCTTATGCACATGCTGAAGTATTACTACTGGGCCATCAACCCTGTAGACAACAGCGGCATCACTCCAAAGGGTCTTGGTGAGCATGTTTAAGATTGTGAATGTTGCTTAGCATATGTCAGGCCTAATTACAATGATTGTTTGCAGTGAAAAGGATTTGCTTTGCGCTGTTGTCTTTTCAACTGTTTTTCATCCATCTAAATGCTAATCAAAGTGAAGCTCTATGTTTTCGAATAGAAATTAGTGGGAGTTAACCAATCACAAGCACTGTGTGAATTTACATGCCTGCTATCTTACTGAAAAGGGCAGCAGCTCCACCATATTTTAAATCACTCATCACCATATGGAAACCCTAGTCTGTCTGCTGTGGGACTGTGACCATCCCTGGAGATGGCAGTGAAGCAGACACGTTGTATCAATATTGTCATCCCGCTAGGGTGCTGCTTGGTGTGGGTGTTGAGTCTATAAAGCTCAGCCCAGTGGAATGACTGGCACACAGTCTGTGAAACAGCACGTCACAGAGCAGTAAAGGAAAGAAAGTGTCCTTGAACTGACATTTCCTTTTAGCTTTCCATTATTCTTTTCAGAAACTACCCACTTTGTAATCCAGGGGTTGTTTTATATTGGTTTTGAGAACCCAGTTTACACCACACCAAGGCCCAATAAAATTCACTTGCTGAAGGTTAAAGCTTGACAGTGTTGATGCAGTACTCCGCACAATCAGAGGTTATTTAATTCAAAATATTTTTATTTTATTTTTTGCTTTGTGGGATTTTTTTATTGGGCAAAATTAACATTTACTAATATTTTGAGCTGACATGTAACCTCATGGGCAACAAATCCCAGGGTACCTTAATGCTTAGATAGACCTTTTTAACAAATGTGTTGACTGCTTCAAAGTTATGTGCTTTATGGCTTAGACTATGCAAAGTTTAAGAAATAAATATATATTTTAAAAAAAATCTTAATTTCATCTTTCAAATATATAAAACTACTTGCAGTGTTGATTGTGAAGGGCTCAGGAACTTTCTGTCATTTGGAAGACATCTCAAAGTGGATCACTTTCTTGCTGTATGTTATTTTCCAGCTGCCTAATTTCATTTATCTTTGCTTGATTTCGCGGGTCACTTTTTCTTTCCGTCCTTCCAAACAGAGGAATGACCTAACAAATGCACAAGAGAAAACGGAGCAAGCCAAGCACATAATGAAGTGCTGAATTATAGGACACCGTGAGGACATTTAAAACCGATTTCCTGCAGCTACTCATTCTTTTTCTGGAAGTGCATCTTGTTTTTTTTCCTGCAGGTCTTAATAGAAAGTGCTATCAAATTAAAGCCATGCATCATTCAGTTATAATGTAGGATTGGTCCCAGCACTCATAGACTGATGATCATTGCTCAGCTTCCCTCAAATGTGACATGCACCCACGATCAGAATATAATCTGTCTCAATTTCTGCCACTCTCATTTTGTCTCAGTCTCTGCCTTTTTTGACTGGATAATTCTTGAGATGGGCTGGAAAGCTTCTGGACCAGACATTAAATTCAGATTGTTTTGTTTCTAATATAAGATATGTATCTATAGTAGTCTCTCGTTTATTGAGGATGTTAGGTTCCAAACCCCCCATGCAATAAGAGAAAATCCATGAAGTATTGACGTTACATTTCTTTTAATATTTATATAAATTAAGGCTTTATAAACCCTTCCCAAACTCTTGCAATGTTTTAAACTCTTAAACCGATGTCCTTTTAACAACATACGTACAGTACTGCATATGTAGCTACTGAATTTTACTTACTAGCGCGTCCTCGCTCAGAGGTCCTCATTGGCCGTTTGAAAGAAATGAAAAACGTGCTGGTGGGCTCCGGATGGACCACTGGACCTTCGCTGTGCGTCCCTGCTCATAGGTCCATGTGGGCAGGCTATCAGCTCTCACCAATGGGTCTGGAGGTCTGGTTCTGCTTCATTTCTGGTCCGGTTCGAGGGTTCCATGCGTCTCTCTGCATCCTCTGGGCACCAAAGTCACTGTAATAAGCGCTAGGGATGGGGCCGATCCGATCTAGTATCGGTATCGGCCTCCAATACCAGCATAGTTTACGTATCAGATTTTTCTGATCCAACCTGCCGATATTTCCGATCCATGATGCATGTTGGCTTCAAACTATGGAATGGATCAGTAATCATGCATAAAGGAAAGCTGCTTAGAAGTCTGATTATTATGTTATATTGAGAATTTACCAAAGCAGAGTAAATTAGCCATTTAATATTTTTATTAAGGTTATTAAAGTTCAACAGTAACTTGAAAGAAGGTCCACCCTTCTGTCGTGATTGGCTCGACCATCACATGGTAACGCCTCTAAGTAAAATAAATTTATTTCTGACAGTGGCTTAGAGCAGTCTGGAAGAAGCTTTTGAAGAAGTAAGGTCAAACAATTGGATATTTCTTTGTCACCAGAAGGAGAAAACGCAGCCCTCCGGGAGCTCATCAACTAACCCCCCTCGGGAGCCAACTTTCAACTCTAGATTTCAGCTGATTTCCAGTGGCAAGGGAAATCCCACCTTCGGCGCCATAATTCATCTCAAGAGTCCTGGTAACCCTCCGGGCGGTTGAATTGCAGACCACCTTCCAATCGGTAGGAAAAAGCTGCTCAGATTTTCTGCTGGTGTCTGAGGCCCAAGATAAGAAGTTGACCAGTCTAAAAATTTCATCATTATTAATTAGAATTAAGTTCTCCTAAATTGACAAATCCCATCTAGCCAAAACACTTCATTTAGCTAACTTTATAGATGATAATTTACTCTGCTTTGTAACCTCATAATTCACCAAATTAAAGTTTAAAAGATAACTCCATAACCTCTTGTTGTGGTCAAAGTAAAGCTATCATTTCATTCTGCAGCAATATTCACTGTTTGATCACTTATATTCACCAAAATTGATAATAAATCTCACAAAATTGTACTTTGACTCAAAGCGTTTTTATTATATATGACATTTTTGAATTTAATACGAAAATAATTCACTAGAACATTAAACTTGAGTCTGATAGAATAATATTAATAATTTTCTGGCTTCATAACCGGAAGCCAGTGGTGCCCCTTCAAAATAAAATTACTCATAAAAATTAAACGATCTGAGGACAGTTAATCCTACAATCGTAATTGATGATCAACTGCTATCAGTTGTTGAAAACGAAGAATTTCACAGCTTGATACTTGCAGCCAAGATATAGTTTACCCTCCAGGAGATATTTATCAGTACAACAGTAGACAATCATAAAAAA
>NC_056503.1:40216995-40247759 GCF_014905685.2 Nematolebias whitei
ATCCATCCATCCATCCATCCATCCATCCATCCATCCATCCATCCATCAATTATCTTTACCGACGTCTTCTTTTTCAGGTTGCGGGCGTCACTGGTGCCCATGTCCAGCAGTTACTGTGTGAGAAATAGAACTTTCCTACTAAAATTTGAAAGAAATTTGAAAAAAAGGTTTGTGTGCTCAGGATCTAGAAGGAGTTCAAAGTGAAGACCTTGGCTGTTCACTTCAGAAGCCAGTTGAGCATCATTGGTTATCTATATGTTCTTGCAGTGTCTTAAAATAGAAGTTTACCTCTGTGAACTGGGCAGGGATCTCATTGTTGACCCAGAAAAAGCTGGGCGGGTTGTACGTGCCAGCTGGTCTGAGAGCAGCTGGTGATCCCACAAAAAGGAGTTTGATAAATTCTGGGCATCTTTCCTCTTCGGATTGCTGCTGCAACTGTTACATGAACTGAAAGATTTGGAGAGTGCATAATAACCGTTGAAGGAAACAGAAATGTTGTCATTCACACAAACTACACTATTTGTATTCTTTCCCTTCAGCTGCTCCCTTCTCCGTCTGTCTGTCCTCAGGATGAAAATCTGCATGATGTGTTACAGTTGGTGGTGGCTCTGATGTCTGAGCACCCAGCTTCCATGATCCCTGCTTTTGACCAGAAAAATGGAATTCGGTAAGCCTCTCATTTTGCTTCGTTACAAAATGAAAGAGTGATTTACCAAAACAAATCTAAGCTACAGTTTACTTGTGATACAGGACTGTGTGATGTATAAATAATGCATATGCCCTGGAAAAAAAAGACAGAATTTTTTTTTTTTTGATAGGATGCGTTGTTGAAAAAGCATTTATTTTGGACTTATATAGGAAGCTTATTCTAAAAGACAACCATCCAGTGAAGGCATGTCAGTCAATAAAACCATAGTTTTGTTTTTTCTCCTTAAGCCTATTTGCTGTTGCTAATTTCTACTCGTGTTTTTTCAGGGTAGTCTACAAGCTCTTGGCCTCTAAGAGTGAAAACATCTGTGTGCAGTCTCTCAAAATTCTTGGTTACTTCTTGAAACACCTGGGACACAAGTAAGCAACCAATAGCAACGTAGACTTTAATTAACTATTTTATTAGTTTTAATTAAAAATTAACCAATTCTCACATCTGAGAAAATATCACTTTAATACATTTTTATACCTGTAGTCTGCAGTCGTGTTTGTTGTCTATGCCTTATCAATACCACAAATACTAGCACGATAGAAAATGTATCATAGAGTGAGATTCACAGACAGAGAGAAAACGATCTCCTTCAACAAAGAAGCTAGCAGAAAATCTTGACAAGGTGCCAATTTAGCAAATTGAAGTGTTTCACTTTGTAGAATATGTCATGTTATGACTTTATGTCTTAAACTCATTAATTCACATAGAAGCAGAGTGGAAGAGGTCAAAGTCACTGTCTCATAAAGTAACATAAATGAAATCCCAACCACAAGGATGTCAGCAAATCATGTCTATACTGTACATGAGAGATGAGGGGGGGTGCCTGTGGCCAGACAGCTCATGGTGGTAAATGCAGGATGTAAGAGTGCATGAGGAGGATAACGAGTTGCACTTTCCTCACAGCAGGAGCAACAGGCCATGTTAATACTGAATAAAGAATTGGGGGTAGACATAAGCACACCACCTTAAGTACAAATGAAAAGCCTGTAAACAATGTTTACAGGCTTTTTTTTATTAGATGCTAAAGTGCAGTCTGGTTTGTTGTGCTTCCTTAAAGTTTTATTAATTTGTAATGTATATTTATTTGAATAGTGAAATAAATAGTGAGTGTGTTGAATTAAGAAGTCCATCCATCCATCCATCCATTATCTTTACCCATTTATTCCATTTTGGGTCACGTGGGTCGCTGGTGCCCATGTCCAGCAATCACTGTGCGAGGGGCGAGGTACACCCTGGACAGGTCGCAAGTCCATCACAGGGCCACATAGAGACAAACGAGACAAACAACCATTCACTCTCTCACTCACACCTAGGGACAATTTACAGTTACCAATCAGCCTAACATGCATGTTTTTGGTCTGTGGGAGGAAACCGGATTAAGAAGTCATTCTGGAAAAAGATTCTTGTATAGCAACTGATTTAGGAGAAAATGAGAATAATAAGAAACTACAAAGTTCCTGGAGAAACTTCGACGGGGACTGCCACATTGCTGCCAATTCATTTTTTTTTATTTGACAGTATTGTGTGTTGGGGTTCGTTCTCAGCTACCATCATACCAAATTTAAGCTCAACATGGCAACAAATCAATGAGGTATAGTCATTTTTTTTCTTTTAAGCTATGGTAAACATCTTGGATTTTTGCTTTGGATTCAGTATGTGATGGGGAACGTTCTCAACTATCACCTCACCAAATTTCAGCTCAGCATGTGTAAAATTACTTATTTAAACCAATTTAAATGGTGGTCATCTGGAATTTTTACATTTTAGTTCAGTATTTAATGTGCATTGCTCTCAGCTGCCACCACACCAAATTTCAGCCTAATATCTGAGTGATTTATAGTATTTTTCCTGTTAAGCTCAGGTGGCCATCTTGGATCTTTGATTTGCAACCAAAGTTGACTGACATGTATACGTTGTATGTGAATCATAAAAGATCAAAGTCTGAGTCAGGGTTTCTTTATTTGTCATACCCACCACATGTACATGTGGTGGAATGAAATTGTGTGCACAGGGTCCCAGTTACATCCAACATAAGTATAAAATGTAAAAGAAAAACAGTAATAAGATCTAAGATATGAACTAAGAAAAATGCTAAACAAAAAAAAATATGCTAAGCACTAGTAATACAAAAAACAATAAGCCGGACAGCAGCACGAACATGAGTCTGTGTGAGCAGATGAGTATGAATGAACACAGCAACATGAAACAGATCAGCAGCAACATGATGTGATTCTTCACAGTGATTATTCTGGTTAGATATTCATGAGTCTAACAGCCTCAGGGTAGAAGCTGTTCCTCAGTCTAGTGGTTCTACACTTAATGCTCCTCAACATCCTGCCTGAGGGGAGCAGGTCAAAAAGTGTGTGCTGGGTGAGTGGGGTCCTTCATGATGCAAGTAGCTCTCCTCCTGCATCTGGAGGTGTAATGTCTGTGATGGTGTGATGTGGTGGTTGGAAAACTTTGTTTGATGACCTACTGAATTTTCTTCAGGTACCTCTCCACACTAGGTCATGTGACCTCACAGTAGCAGTTAGAGGGTGTGAACAGTTTCGACAGGTATTTTGAATGGGGGAAAATGGCATATTTGTTCACAAATTACGTTGCCATGGTAACTCAAAATGCCAATGAAAGTAAGAGCACACATCACGGTGCCGAGCCAGTCATTTTGATTTAATATTTGTGGGGGTACACATTGAGGTCTGGGCCACATTAAAGTTGATAGAAGAGTAAAACCCTTTTCAGGTGGATGATAATAGGTGGCTGTCTTTCTAGGCAGTTCCCAATAAAGGAGTGTGAAGGGAGAGAATGAAATGCATAAATTATTTTGGCAGTGACATCATGGAAACTCTGGCCAAGTAGGATTATAAAAAAGCCTAAATACAATGGTTTAGGTTAATTTAGATTTTTAGCATGCCTTTGACTGTAAGAATGCCTTCTCTCTCCAAGCAGAGTCCTTAAATGTTGTCTCACTCATTGGTCAACATCCACTTCTCAGGGTACTTTCATTTTCACATTTTCTAAACTGTTAATTCAAAATAAAATCAGTCAAAAAGAGAATGACCTTGTATTTACTCATGAAAGCATTTCCAACAAGGCTCATCTTCTATTTGATTAATCCGAGCCTTGTTGCTCTGCTCAGCTTACTATGCATCACAAATCTGCCCTATTCACTCTAATTTGTGGACTTATACCATTGAGAGAAATGCTGCTCTTTTCTGAAGCTTCCACTTTGCCAGATAAACCAAGTACAAATTATGTTGCTTTGTTAGGAATGACCTGACTTTTTCAAGCCGTGGCAGCAGAATAAAGCAACTTTGGGTGAACATTGTGACAGCATTCCTTGTGCTGTGTGCAGATGCAGTTTGTCACAGTCAAACTTATTCACCTGTGGTATGCCACGGTACTTTGGAGCCGCTCCTGCTGACAGGCTAACTTCCTTATCCACACACCTTCTGCAAAATTCACCCAATTTATGACAGCAGGCACTTCCTGACACTTGTCTCCTGAGCCTGGCTCCCTGTGGGTTTCAATAAGGATGCAAGCTGATGGTACTCTCTGATTTCTGGGGCTTAGGAAGTTCCAAACAAACCACTGTACCATTATGTCTGTGTGTCTGTGTATCCACAGAAGGAAGGTGGAGATAATGCACACACACAGCCTTTTTACTCTTCTGGGTGAGAGGCTTATGTTGCACGCCAGCGCTGTGTCTGTTACAACATATAACGCCCTGTATGAGGTAGCAAAATGTTTCCTTCTCCGTTGTTCTAGCATCATTGTCATATTGGTCTTGATGTGTTGGTAACTAAAGACGTCTTGCGCTTTTTTCTCCAGATTCTGACAGAGCAGGTGTGCACGCAAGTAGTTCACAAACCTCATCCTGATCCCGACTCCACTGTCAAGATTCAAAACCCCAGTAAGACTGATTTCATGTCGACTTACCCTTTTAATTGTTTGTTAAATTGACTAAATATGCATTATTTTTGTTTGAATGCACGTCTTATCAGTGATTCTGAAGGTGGTAGCAACTTTACTGAAGAACTCTGCTCCCAGTACAGAGATGATGGAGGTTCGGCGGCTATTCCTTTCAGATATGATCAAACTTTTTAGCAACAGCCGAGAGAACAGACGGTGAGCAAGATGAACACACTTTTCGTTCTTTTTATTTTACTGAAACTTTTTTCACCCACGCTATTAATTATTAATAAATAATAGAATTAAAGGGAAAAATGCATGTTTTCTCTCTGCTTTGCTACATTTAGTAGGCTAATGTTGATACTAAATAAACTTTAGATATGCATATTTTCTGCAGCAGATGGTTGTGCAACTGCTTTTAACAGTTGCTCTTTCCTTTTTTTTATTTATTTCTTTCTTTCTCATGCTCATCCATTTCTGTCTGATATACAAGCACACAGAGAAAATAAATAATCATAGCTCTTGAAAAACATTGACCCAAATAAACACACACAACTTAACTTTATTGTGGAAGTGTGCTTAGAAATGGCATAAAATTGAATTAAATATGAAAAAAACTCACTTTATACTTCCATTTCATTCTAATACTTAATTTTATAAACTGAATACACAATTATTTAATGAATAATAAGTTATTCCCTGAATAATTGTTTAATATATTATTCACATTTTCATTTCTCACTCAAATACTTGTAAAAATATATTACATAAATTGTTTTTGGTCTTGTGAATAATGTGAAAATGTGGTAGTGTTGAATATATTCATTTAATGTGTATTTGTACATTTTAGTACTTCAGCTAAAATAGGCCAGCAAAAAATTGACACTTTAAAGTAACCTTTTTTTTTTTAACCTCTTTCAGGCAGATTATTCACTCCTTTAAGAGATAAACTGTTAATGTGTGAACACCTGGCAATCACTGCTTAACTGAAAATAATAAAATAAAATAATCTAAAACATGAATGGGGGAAAAATACATAATTATGAGCTGATGGGAGACTGACAAAGTGAAGATTCAATACAATCCGCTCACTTCCTTAGATAAGTTTTACTATATGATTTTCTTTAATTTATACGAACGTTTTTGTACAGTCAACAACTTCTATTGTGATATGGTGCTATATAAATAAACCAAATTGAATTGAATTGAAAACTAATATTGAAACCCTTGATTAAATATTTATTGAAGCTACAGTCCTGTAAAATTTCAGAAAAACAAACTAATCTCATATGCTGCAAGAGCAAGGTAAAGACAATTATATCAAACACCATTGAATAAATTTCACAAGAGGAGGGATTCTGATTTAAGATTGAAAAATAAATATTTAAATACATATTTTAAAAGTTGTGTTGGCAAATGAGAGTTAGTCATTTTACTTGAGGATGTGCCAGTAACTAAGATAAAAAAGAAAAAACATTTAGAGATGGACATTAATGGGTTCTGATTAGGGATGCACAATATTGGATTTTTGGCCGATATCCAATATGCCCATATGTTAAAACTTATTTGGCCGATAACCGATGCCGATACCAAAATTTTATACACGTTCCTTTGTCAGAACATATCCCTCTTATTTAGGCTTATTTACTACACAAATTGAGCAACAGCTGTAAGAGCTGGTGACATATATTCAGTAACAGACATATGATATGCACAGCGCTTTAACTTGTATTAAATGAAAAGTGTTAAATGTTATTTATTAGCATTAGTCACTTGCGATGCTGTCTCACTTGTGGAGGCTTGTTCCAGGTTCCTAGCTGCAGTGTGGGATCCTCTGCACTCCTGTGCATGAAGGACAGACTTTTTAAGTTCAAAGTTTTTGTCTATTCATTGTGCCGTAAGACTAATCATGCTAACGGGGCTAACATGACGTCCAAATGTCTGTGGTAAAACTCACCCAACAAGTCGTGCTATTGGCTATTAGCTTCTCAATGACATTGGAAATGACGGCTTGTAACTCGGGTAACGTTACGTGGAAAAAATATCTCCAACTGCAGATGATATAGCAAGGCTCAATGTAGTCCATAAATCTTAGGAATTCGACATCCTCACCAACGAAAAATAAAACGTCCACACCGCTGATATTTTGAATTTTCCTCTCCGCCGTGAGATTGGGTAGGCGCACGTGACGTCATCGTGACATCGCCGATGTCCGATATCGAAATTTAACGCTAATATCGTCAGATTCCAATACCATGCCGATAATATCGTGCATCCCTAGTTCTGATAATGGTCAGATATAAAAAATAAAATAAATAATGTGCTACTTAAACTCTTAAATTTTGGATTAATTGAAAATCCACCTGTTACTGCAAGTTCCTGGAAGCTGATTTTGTTAAGCTACGAGACTTTTTGACAGAAGACGTTATACATGACGGTCCTTTGTTACATAAATCCAAGTAATCATTGTTTGATTTCTCAGCAAATAGTTCAGAGTTAACCTAATATTGACCTGGACCCCTTCTATCTGGACCTTTAATCCTCACTCCCAGACCATGAGTTTCACTAAAGCAAAGACGACACATAACGCTGAGCAGCATTTGTACTGTATGGCCTCAACTGGGAAGCACTTTGGTAAACTTCAGCTGCTTCTTGATGTGCTCTGCAAACAAGCAACGTTGGCAGATGCAGATGTGTGGCTCTGAGTCTCAGAGATTGTTGTGATGAAAATGACATTTTGTTGCTTGCTTCTGTGAAATTATTAGCAATCTAACATCAGGGCACACTTTATTCAGCTGAGAAGGATGAAACTAAATTGAATTTGCACACAAAGCTCTGAACTTGTCAGTTATATTCAACAAATTCAGGTACATTTAAAGTTTATTGTGTTAAAGAAAACTATAAACCCAAAGAATAATATGTGTCTAATAATTGTGCATACAATTTACTTTTAATCAAACTATGTTAGCTCATCACTTTTTTTATTCTGACAGAAGAATATTATGAGTGAAAGTTAAAGAAACGACAAGCCAAAATTAGGTTTTAGACAGAGAAACCAAATACAATATTTTACCTTCTTCTTCCTCCTCTTCTTCTTCTTTTGCGTCCTCCTCCTCCTCATCCCTCCTCCTCCTCATCTTCTTCCTTGTCTTAATCTTTTTCTTCATCCTTGTCTTCTTCTTTTTCTGGGGACTTAAGAAGGTTTAATGCACCATGTCTGATCAGGGAGAACTGCAATACAACAAGCTCCTAATGTAAATACTTTATTTTCAGCTTGTCCTTGATCGTGCTTTTAACATTATGTTAAATTATTGTGTAAATAAAGGTATTTTTTAAAATCAAAATCATCTTCTTTTTCTTCTTCCTTGTCTTCTAATGTACATTGCCAGGGGTCAACTGGAGGGCTTGGGCATGCTCCACTAGGTCCAAAAACAAGTACCTCAGTCTTTTTTTTTTTCATTAAAATGCAGGAAGTTTAGGGCCATCCAAGCTTTAAGATCCTCAAGACACGATAAAAGAGATCATCATCATCTTCATCTTCTTCTTCATTAAAATGTATTATTTATCAAACTCTTCTGATGATGACTTTTAATGCCTTGTGTGTTTCAGATGTCTGCTGCAGTGTTCTGTTTGGCAGGACTGGATGTTTTCTCTGGGCTACATCAACCCTAAAAACACAGAAGAGCAGAAAATCTCTGAGATGGTGTACAACATATTTCGTATTCTGCTCTACCATGCCATCAAGTACGAATGGGGAGGATGGCGTGTGTGGGTGGACACTCTTTCCATAGCCCACTCTAAGGTAAGTACTGTACAAAAGAGAGAAACACTGACCTCTGCTGTTTACTATTTTGTCAAGAATTTTCTGAACTTCGTTGCATTGTTTTGTAAATGCATGCTTGTTTTCATCACTGACGTTTTTTTTTCACAGGTGACATATGAGGCACACAAAGAATATCTAGCTAAGATGTATGAAGAGTACCAACGTCAGGAAGAAGAAAATATCAAGAAAGGAAAGAAGGGTTTGGTCAGCACTATCTGTGGCTTATCTGCTCAGGCCTCTGGTATTAAAGGTGTGATGGAGATTGGAGAAATGGACGATAACTCCCAAACACCTGAAAGTGAGACAGAATACGAGAGTGCAGACTCGCGCAACCTGCTGACTGAAAGGAAGGGACCTGAAGACGGTGCTGTAGATGGTGTCAGGGTTGAAGTTCATGACCTGCTGGTGGACATCAAGGCTGAAAAGGTGGAAGCTACAGAAGTTAAGCTGGATGATATTGACATGTCCTCTGAAACTTTGGGAGTGTCTGAGAATGGACCACTAGTTGAGGTGGATTCTCTGTTGGATAACGTTTACTGTGCTGTTGTGGGAAAGCTTGATGGTAATGTCAGCAGTATGCTGTTACCAAAGGACAGAATGGATGGCCATAGTACAGCCCCTCTTATCACTCTGGATGATGACAAGGACGGCATTCCTCACAGCGATGACTTCCTGTTTGGCAAAGTGACAGGCGGTGTAGAGGACAAGCTGCTGCCTAATCTAAGTCCAGCTGTGCCTCTGGTCCTGCCCAGTGCAGAGCTGCCTGTTCACACTAACCCAAGGGACGAGTTTGGCCTTCTGGCTCACATGACAGGAAGCTCCTTGCCCAGCATCCTAGAAAAGGATGAGTTTGACCTTAAGACGGTTCTTGAAGGTATCAGCTCTGTCACAGGAACTGAAAATGAGAACTCCTCCAAAATCTCACAAGCCACTGAAGGTTCATCTGGATTAGTTTCCTTGTCTGATAAGAACATAGATTCAAGCCATACTCCTGACACTGCAAGATCAGATGATGGCAAAAAGAAGGAAATGAAAAAGATTCAGACTACTGCTACTACACAGGTTAGTCTTAAAATAAAGTACTATGTGGGGCGGCTGTGGCTGCATTTTAGAGCAGTCGTCCTCCAATGCAAGAGTTGGGGGTTTGATTCCACCAGCAGTCACATGCCGAAGTGTCCCTAGGCAAGACACTGAACACCTCATTGCCTCCGGTGTGTGTTCCATAGGTGTATGAATGTGATAAAGCTCTGATTATTCTTTGTACAGATATAGTAGAGTGCTGAATAAATGGGTGAATGAGGGCACATATTGTAGTGCAAAGAACTTTGATTATCTTGGCAAGACAGAAAGGTGCTGTACAGTCCATTTGCTATATAGTTTAGTCATTCAATTGCTTTAAACATCTGATGCACAAAAGACCTGTTACTATTTAAAAATCTATCAAATAATTTGGAGAAGGTTACTAGTTCTGTCGCAATACAAACTATCGTAAGATTCTGACGCAAGAAACAGTGTAGATAATTATGAAAGTAGAAAAACAAGTAGCACACAGAGAGGTTGAGCAAGAAAACTAAGGTTCTTATCAAACTGCTGTGGCCTCTCCCTGGTTTTATATTAGCAGACCCATAGAGATCATTTATTTGCATATTGTGAATGTAATGAGGACAGGAAGGTTTGGTGCACATCAGATATCACCCCTCAGAGAGTCAGGAAACTGGGTTGCAGGAATAGTTGGCTAAGCCAACATTAGGGAGACAGAGAATGTTATTCTCAAGCAACTGTCTGGGATTTGTTTATTACTCCCATTATCTGTGCTCCTTTTCAGAGGTCAGGTTCTTTGCCTGACCTGGGTCACCAATGGCAGGGCAGCAGGAAGCAGTATTTATTTATAACCTTCTCTCTGCAGTTGCATAATTGCCCAGGCTGTATTCATCTCTGCTGTTTTTTAAACAGGCTTTTTGCAGCACCTTGCTGACTCATTCATCTCATTTTAGAGGTTACATTGAGCATAAATTATTTTTCCCTGTACCAACAGGCAGAAATAAGTTATACAAAAGCTGTTTTTTAAATGTACATTTTTCATGCATGATAAATATTATGGCAGCAGGAATCAATCTGATTACGAGTGATGGTCAGTACACTAGAATTAGTCAATTGTCTCTGTACTTTGCAGTGGACAGTAACTGTTTCTGCCTGTTAAACTGCATTTGTTTGAGTGATAAATTGGTCTTCCATCAGAGCGTGCATGGACGTCTAGTTTCTCAGACGGAAAAGGATATATGTGTGGACCTTGGCTTCAGAGCAGGACCCATGACAGAGGAACAGCGACGCCAGTTCAGCCCTGGTCCACGCACTACAATGTTCCGCATCCCAGAATTTAAATGGTCAGCCATGCATCAGAGGCTGCTCACCGACCTGCTGTTTGCACTGGAGAGTGACGTCCACACCTGGAGAAGGTGTGTGTGAAGTGATCTATGTGAACTTGAAAGATGAGAGCTAAACATAATAATGGTAGCAACTCTAGAAATTATGCTTAATGTTTGCTCTGTGATTATTTGAATAAAAATAGGTAGGATTAGCTTATGTGGAAATAACAGTTGTTCTCATATTTTTTTCCCTCTTCCCTGTAGCCACTGCACCAAATCTGTCATGGACTTTGTTAACAGTAATGAGAACATCATTTTTGTGCACAACACCATCCATCTCATCTCCCAAATGGTGGACAACATCATTATAGCCTGTGGAGGGATATTGCCCCTTCTTTCAGCAGCCACCTCTCCTTCTGTAAGTGCATTTTTCTGACTTTCGTAAAATGAAATATTGCCATCTAATGGTTGTTTGTTTGAACTGCATGATTTGTTTAAAAAAAGAACGTGTTAGTGGAATAGATTTGTTTAATGGTTGGTGTTACCTCTGAGTGCTCATCTTCACTTTGCTTTAGTTAATTCTGGGGATATTAATGTAGAACCGTTTTTAGGCCTCTAATTAACTCTGTGTACCATTCAGCTTTCCTTTAAACATTTTTTAGACTTGGACTATTGTAAATAGTATTCTTGATTTTTTTTTATTTTTATTCCTGAATTTCTTGGATTTATTCTTTTTTTTCTGTGCATAACTAGAATATCAAGCTCAGTATTTATGATGCTCAAAGTTATCTTTCAATTTTAGTTTACCAGTCTTTAATACTAATTCTGTATCAGAGACTTTACCCACGACAACAATAATGAGCAGTCCTAGCTTTTTCCTTATGTGCTGCAATTTCTCGGTTTAAATTTTTTTTTACCCTTATTTGTTAAAACATGACCCAATAACAGCAATGAATGCTTTGGATGGAACATATTTTTTAATCTATACTTTTATTTTGTGTTATTTGCCCAAGTCGGAGTTGGAGAACATCGAGGCAACACAGGGCATGTCCTCAGAAACAGCCATCACTTTCCTGTCCCGTCTCATGGTTATGGTCGATGTTTTAGTCTTTTCGAGTTCCCTCAACTTCAGTGAGATTGAGGCAGAGAAGAACATGTCCTCCGGTGGCCTGATGCGCCAGTGCCTCAGACTGGGTAAGATCTGATCGTATGACTGTTTGCATGTGAGTGTTAGTCCAGAGGGGTAGTGAAGAATTACAGTGTAATTATTTGATGTTTGTACATTGGAGACTGAATGAGCTGGTGAACGCCTCAATAGTATTAATCGCGCACAATCTAATAATTCCTCTAAGCCCTGAAAATCCTCTGTTTGATCAGCAGAGCTAAATGATTTAAGAATCCTCTGGTCATTGTGTAATTTTACAACGCTGCCGTTTTTACTTTTGAATTCACAATTGGTATGAGGCTGGTTTGCATGGCTATCAGGTTGTTTTTGCAAATGGTATAGGCTTTTGTTGAGTTTTTCTTTTTAAATGATCTTTCTTAGACTCTGAGCTTTTTTAATTGCCCATTTTCTGTTTTTCACTCACCATAATTCCATCCAAATTTTATTTGGACCAAGTCAGAATGATTTTGTTTAAACTGAGCTGTTTTATGAAATTATGTTAAATATCATGGATTTTTTTTAAAAATAGTGTTAACTAATTTACACTACTGTGATTTATTTTCTTCCGTACATTTTTCAGTGCAATTCTCGTCCCACAGTTTTCAAGCTATTTCTACAAATCATATATAAAAATGTCCAGGACAATCCTGCTATGACTTTTGGTATTGGTGCAACTTTAGCTTTTTGAAATATTTAGCCTTTCCTGCATGTTTTTTCTCATAGAAAATTAATTGAGCTAATTTTACATTCTTCATATTTTTAGCTCCGTTTATAAACTTTTACTTGTCCTTTCACATTTTGTTCTAGTTCATCTTCTTTCAGCTTCCTTGTGCAAATTTAAACATTTGTTCAGCTCATATTTTTTCAGCTGTTTTGTGCTCCTTTCAGTTTTTTTTTTTTTTTGTGCTAACTACAACATTTTTGTTCTTCTTCAAAAACATTCTGCTAAGTTCAGCTTGTTATGCTCCATTCAGCTTTTTTTTTTTTTTTTTTTTTTTTTAGCTATTTCAGTTACTTTTTAGCTGCATTTAGCTCTTCCTTCTGGTAGTTTAAGCTTCTGCTTTTTTCTGCCTTTTAAGCTACTTTTCAGATTTTTTGTTATTTTTGCTAATTTCATCTTTTTAGTTAATTTCTTAATTTTTATGGCTCATTTCTACTTATTTACCAGTAAATATATTTCAGCAAATGTGTGTTCGTTCTGATTTCTTCTGCTAATTTAGGCTTGTTCTTCCATTTCAGCTAAATTTCAGCATGCTTTTATCTAATTTCAGCAGTTTTTCAGCAAGTTCTTCAGCAATAAGCATTCATACTGCATTTTTGCAGGAAATGCAGTTTCTCTCATTTTATTTTTCTTGTCAGTTTGTTTTTTGTCCAGAGCTGTTTGTGTCTGTGGGTTTGTGCATTTATAAGCTCGTGTTTGTTTGACTGTTCGCTCCAAGTTAGTGTCTCGGGGATGGGAAATAGCCTTCAGACTTCAGTGTCCTTGTTGCAAGCAGAGTTTCTCATCACATCTTCAGTGTGAAATTGGTCTGGCTGATGATTTTCCTGCTTCTCTCCTTCCCGTTGGCCTGGAACAAATAGTCATCAGATAGAACTGATTAGGCTTAAAGAGGTCATGCGTGTTATCAACATTTAATTTCCATTAGATTCAGAAATTAGAGACTATTTGTGTGCTCTGTGTGTGTGTTTTTGTGTACAGTGTGTTGTGTAGCTGTAAGGAGCTGTCTGGAGTGCAGGCAGAGACACAGCAACAGAACTCAGGAAATACTACAAAATACTGTGACTTTGAACAAGGTAGGGTTAAAGGTCATATTCATATCTCAATCTCTGGTGTCTGAGCCCTTCATTATCACCACCACCATGAAAGGCAGGCGATCATGTGATTATCTCAGCGTGCGTGTGTATTAAGTTTAGCAAACACAAAAAGTGACTATAACTTGGTCAATTTTACAGAAATTGAGATAAAATGTGTTTAAGTAAAAGTCGAGCTTCTTCCCAAACACACACTGAGTGCTAACTGACTGTGCAAGATCTTGACATGATATGTTGACATGATAAGTGATAAATTAAAGTCAAGGAATGCTAGTTAATTAAAACATGTTGACCTTTGCCCAATGTTCATATTTTGGTTTGACTGGTATCTTGTAGTTAGTTTTCTGATTTATTTTCTTTACATTTAATGATTTCAATTGTTTTTGACTTCTTAATTTCAACATTTTCTTATCTTTTGGGTTTTTTTTTTCAAAATGTAAAGAAATTTCAGATTTAAATTAAGCTTCAGCTGAAAATTTCAGCATGTCTGATTGTGTTAAATGTCTTTTTTAGACCATCATGGAAACCGTCCCTACCAACCTGTCTCCCATCAAGGACTCCGATCACCTTCTGCAGGATGTGGACATCAATCGGCTTCGAGCTGTAGTGTTTCGTGATGTGGTAAGCCACATTCATAAAGCATGTATTTTATGACCAAAGCAGGCAATAAAAATGAAAACGGTATTTGTGACACACAAGTGTCCAATTCTAAACCCTACAGTTAACAAATGAAATAACATTTTGAGCCAATCATTTACTATTTTCTATTTATAAATGAAATTACCTTCTTGCATGTTTTTCTTTTGATTCAGTTCTTTAGACTAATAAGCTAGCATGATTTTGTTTGATTATAACCTCAAATTGGTGTGAATGAGATTATCTAATAATGTCCTGAAAGTCTTGTTTGGGCAACAAACACATCCCTATGATTTTGAAACTATGTACCGGTACTTCAAAGCCAAGAGGTTTTTATTTGTTTTAATCATTCTTTTTAAATGTGACATATTTTATAATTAGCATTGCATATTTATATTGTAAATGCAATAAACATGCTGCAAGACTGCAATTTAGGCAATAGGTAATAAGAAATGAATGTCTTTAGAATAGAAAATTGTTTTGTGATTGCTCTTCACAGGATGACAGCAAACAAGCCCAGTTCTTGGCTCTAGCTGTAGTTTACTTCATCTCTGTCCTCATGGTCTCAAAATACCGTGACATCCTTGAGCCTCAGTGTGAAACTGCCAAGATAAGCAGCCAATCAGGCCACAGCATGTGCCAAGAGATCAACTCACTTACCAGAAAAGGTGCTGTATTTTCCCTTTTGTTATAGTCGTTTTTTCCCTCAACCTAATTTCCATTTGATGCCATTGTGCCTGATAAACAAAGAAGTAAAAGGTTTCTTCTGTGATTTTGTTGCTGGCTTGAAGGAGCTGAAAGCTCATTCGGTAAAGCAACAGGGATATCCAGCCTGCGCTCCTGTGGCTCACATATGATTTATTCATGAGCTCTGCTAATTGCACCACACAGAATTAATTGTGGAAGCAAATAGACTGATGCTGGAGATTCAATTCAATTCAGTTTATTTATATAGCACCAAGTCACAACAGAAGTTGTCTCAGGGAACTGTACAGAAACGTTCACATACATTATAAAAACCAAATTAGCAATGTTCTCTATTTAAGGAAGCCGGCAGACTCATTACTGGTCACAGACTCCCATCCTGAGCAAGCATAAAGGCAACTGTAGAAAGGAAAAACTCCCTTTTAACAGGAAGACATGCAGCCATCTGCTTCATCCTGCTGGTTTTGAGAGGAACAGGAAAGAGAAACAAACACAGAATGGCAGATGCAGGTGTACTTTCAATTGGAGGAAAGACACACAAATACAAACAGGTAGAGTAGAGCAAGTAAAGAGAGCAGTAGTGTGGAAATGTGGTCAGTTTGTCCTCCAGCAGTCTATGCCTAGGGATAGCTCAGGAAACCCAAGATGACCCTAAATTTAGGATTTATCAAAAAGGAAATATTTAAGCCTATATTTACTAATGAACAATGTGTCAGCCTCACAGACAGAAACTGGAAGTTGGTTCCACAAGAGAGGAGCCTGATATCTGAAAGATCTGCCTCCCATTCTACTTTGGGGAACTCTAGGAACCACAAGTAAACCTGCAGTCTGAGAGTGAAGTGCTATGTTAGGAAAATATGGAGCAATAAGATCTGTAATATAAGATGGAGCCAGGTTGTTGAGAGCTTCGTTGAGCTTCGTTAAGCGCTTTGTAGATTAGAAGTGAGATTTTGAATTCCATTTTGGATTTGACAGGGAGCCAATGGAGAGAAGCTAGAACTGGAGAGATATAACCTCTCCTACCAACTCTCATTAAAACTCTGGCAGCAGCATTTTGAATCAACTGAAGTCTTTTTAAATAAGTTTTTGGACACCCAGATAACAAACCATTGCAATAGCCCAGTCTAGATGTGATAAATGCTTACATTTTTGTTTTTTTTCTGCATCATTTTTGGACAAGATGTTTCTAATTGTGTTTGATATTACACAGATGGAGGAACGCAGTCCTGGTAACTTTTTAAATGTGGGGGTTAAAAGACATATCCTGATCAAAAATAACACTAAGCTTTGTACATTAGAACTGGAGGCCAAATTAATGCCATCCAGAGGAAATGAAAGGTTGCAAAGTTTATTCCTAAGATGCTCAGATCCAAAAACCACAACTTCTATTATGTCTGAGTTTAAAAACAGAAAATTAGGTGTCATACCGGTTTTTATGTTTTCAAGACATGCTTGGATTCTAAGTAAATGATTGGATTAATTAAATTTCATGGATAAATATAACCGAGTGTCATCAGCATAACAATGAAAATTTATCTCATGCTGTTTAATAACTTTATAATGGAAACATATAACGACAGTTATGAAACTGAATCGGCATCAACATTGACTCCAAAATAAAATGTAGAAAGTGCTTCAAGTTATAATTCATGCATTAAGGTACATGAAAGAAAATCACTGGCTGCCTACAAAGGTTTAATGCAATTTATGGTGCAGTGCCAATTGCTTCTGTGAAATGTACAAGTGAGCTTACTTTATGAACTTGCATTCAGATAAAAGCTGGAGTGAATAAAAGAAAATGGAGGGAAGAGGAGAGAGGCCAAAAGGAATATGTAAGTGTAATTTAAAGAGCTGAGAACACTCAAAGAATAAAGGAAGAAGATGAGCAGTGAGAAGTTGAGAGATGAGAACGCTGTGGGTTTTTGGGGCAGTGGAGCCAAGCTTGCTATTTTCAGCCCCATCTGTCAGTGCCCATTAGGCATGCAATCCACCAGAGGAGAATGGGATCATAGAGGTTGCTGGGAGGAGAAAGGCACACTGCCGCCTTCATAAATTTCACCAGAAAATAGGGGAATTTTCCAGACGGCATGTGGCAGACGATTGTCTGATGGACCAGGAAGCCATACGACTCTCAGGCTAAATCAGGCCCTGCTGACCGCGTTTGGGGGCATGTGATGAATATTAATATGACTGCCCTTGCATCTTTGTAAGCATGGGTCAGGATGAACTAGTATCTCATTGGAAAGGCACTCCTGCAGCTCTCTAAATGGGAAAGTAAGCCTTTTTGTGTCAGAGCTAGTTTTAAACCTTTGTTTGTCAGTGAGCACATTAACTGCTGCTTAGTTTCCCAGTTAGACTACTGGTATGTGTACGGATGTTAATATACAAGAATATGAGAGCAGCACATCTTAAACTTATTTAACTATGTCTCTGCCAAAGCAATTGAATCAATACAGCTGTAGTCAGAAAAAATGCAGAAGAAAAGGATTCATGTTTTATTAACACGGGGGTAGGATGAGGAGGGGGCGCTAACATAATCTCACTGGAGAATCAGAGCTTCTGGAGAGAGATCTGAGAAGATGCCTTGGCATGTGGCTTTCTCTACCCATACTATATTTACTCTTTGGCTTGGAATGTAAAGCCAGCCCCCACACAAGTTTGTTTGGTATTGTTTGAAGACATGCTTCTGAATTCCCTTTTCTCATTTTTTCAAGAAAATGATTAAATTATTGTTTGTTTGTACAATCACCTGTATGAGTTAACTGTAGCACCAAATACACAGGATAAATGTGTCTAACAAAAGGCAGGTGCTTATTTAACAACATCTATGCTTGTATATGCCTGACATGTCCTTTTTTGTATTTGTTCTGCAGAAACACCACCAACATTCCCAAACATGTCATCAGAAAACTTTCATTTAGAAAGTGGTTTGCCCCTCACAGACTCTGGGATTGGAGATGAGCAAGTAGCCAAGATCCTTAATGGTTCTGATCTGAATCACAGAGTGGGACAACCTGGCATCATGGGCGAGCTCATTTCCACGCTGTCCTCAGAAGTAAAAGAGTCCCAGGAGAGCCTGTCTGAGTGTCATGATGTGGTAGTGCTCAAACCACCCTCCTCCATCATCAGCATTAATCAGTCTAACAAGGGCATCAATGTCAAGGAGATTTTGAAAAGTCTGGTAGCGGCACCGTTGGAGGGAGTTGAGGCTGGACTGGAGCCAGTGTCCTTCTCAGACTCTGTAGCCAAGGCCCAGGCTGTACTGCCAGTGCAGTTTCACTCCTTTGACAGGTGAGGGGCAGTCAGCCATTAGTCATCTGCAATCTATTGATTTGCAATGCAACTTTAATTTATTGTGTTGTTTTCTTGTACATTTAAGACGTATTGATTCTTTAAAAAAAATATTCCCCCCTCGTAAAGACAAAGTGACAATGATATTTTTTTGCAAGTGTCTGTGTGTGCATTATTCTGTAGTATTAGCAAAACACATTGTGAAAGCCTGAAACTATGGGACGTTAACATCCTGACGTATGTTCAATAATCCAGGTAGAAAAATCTATCAAGGTCAAGTCAGGTTCTCTGGATGGATTCTTGTTTGTTAAAACATTTTGTCTTTTATCCAAAAGACTTCTTCAGGCTGATATCTTGTAACAAGATTTATAAAACTGAGCTTGTTACAAGATCTCAGACTGAAGAAGCCTTTTGGATAAAAGACCAAATGTTTCAACAAACAAGAATATGTACAGAGGACCTGAATTAATCTTGTTAGACATGGGAAGGTAACTATTGAATGAACATCTACAACTACAAACTGATTCAGCTCTGTTCAAGATGACTGTCACAATTGAACAAACTTAACAGACATAAAAATGATTATAGTAAGAATGTTTCTTTCGGCTGCTCACTTCTGCTGGGGTCACTACAGCGAGTAAACTCACATGAAAGATTTGGCAATTTGTTTTACACCGGATGCCCTTCTTGACGCAACCTGGGCTTGATCCCGTTACCTCAGGATTACAAGACTGCTGCATTGACCATTGAGCTACCACAGCCTTTCAACACAAAAAATGGCTATAACTGCCAAATTGTGCCAATTGTGTGTTGCACTAAAATTTGGTGTGATAGCAGATGAGTTTTCCCCAACACATAATACAAGCACTAACTGACACAAGATCTATATATTTGTTGTTAATTGTTGTTGTCAACCCTGTCTGACTTTAAGCAAAATATCTAGTGAATCATTGCACAATTTTTGATGAAAATATTACATGGACTGTACTTAAATATCACCTTTCTTTCTTATTAAAATGCACAAAGTGCTTTACATTACAATCTGTGCCCTCATTTACCCATTCATACAACACTCTACTAGTACTCTATTAGGGGGAAACCCTAATCCTAACCCTAACCATAATGTACCCCTTTAGGGGGAAACCCTAACCCTATTCATAACCCCTAACCCTAACCCTAATACTACTACATCTCGACAAAGCTAATCTGAATCTGTAGAGATTAATCAGTGCTTTATCACATTCATACACTGATGGGACGCACTGCTGGTGGAATCGAACCTCCAACTCTCACATTGGAGGACAACTGTCCTAACCACTCAGACACGTTCTTAAGCAAGCATTGGATGAACATCTACAACTGGTTAACTTCAGGAGTCACTGCAGTTTCACAACTAATCAATCTCGGAAAACACAAAAATACTTTTACTCAGCATCTTTAACATACACCAAGTTTATTTTGGTGTTGTAGTGGCTGAGAGTCATCCTCAACACATTCTCTGAGCATTATATCTTGCAAGATCCCACAATATCATGAGATTAGGGAAAATGTAATTTTCAAATTTCGACCAAAATTGCTTTAATTCTATATATTTACAACATAAGTCAAATTAATCATAAAACAGACCTGAAAAGAAGTGAACAATAAGCATCCCTTCAAGTAATGCTAGGTCTTCTGTTTCACAATTATTTCAAGCATTGATTGTTTTCTAGTTAAACCTTAGAACCATGTAAAAATGTAATTGTGCATAACTGTGCATGAGCCTTGGTGTGTGCAACATCTCAATTGACCATAGCATGAAGATGTTAATCCTTTGTGTTTATCTCAGTCATGCAGTACACCAGCAATGGGTTTTAGGTCGACTGGAACACATTATTTATACCAGCTCACTTGTGTTGCACACTTTCCCTTCAGAGAGACATTTCTTTGTTTGAAAATTCTCTGAAGCACTGGCGTGCTGCTGTAGTTTATTTACATTCCTGGATTAGTTAAAACCACACAGTAATCTGTCTGGATTTAGGTGTTTACAAACCTGCTTCTGCAGGAATTTTCAGCGTGTGCTCCTTGTGCTCCTTATTCTATAGGCTGAAATAGATTTTTTTTTTCTCAGTATGAGCTACTTTTGCACACAACACAGGCTGACAAACTGTGAAAGGGAGACAATGTTTTTGCCTGTCCATGTAGGCCTATGCAGCGACAAAACCCACAATCATGTTCTAAACTCTTAAAAGTATTAATTTTAACAACATATTTATATGTAGCTACTGAATTTTGCTTACCAGTGCATCCCCACTCGGAGGTCCTTGTTGGCCAGTTGAAAGAGATAAAAAATGTCCCCGTGGGCTCCAGATGGAATGCTGGACCTTTGGCAGTGTGCGTCCGTCCCCATTTGGAAGTCTTCGTGGGTTGGCTAGGAGCTCTCGGGTTCACAGCTGAGTCTTGGGGTCCGGTTCTGGTCCAGTTCAGTGCAGTCCTTGGGTGCCGAAGCACATTTTTGGGGGGCCGGCCCTTCGGGTGGCTGGCGCGGATCAGAGGTGGTGAATTGAGTTCAAGTCTGGATGAAAGGTCTTGATGGGCTACGGAAACAGTGCTGGACCTTCAGTGGTGTGCGTCACACTTGGAAATCCTCATGAGCCAGCTAGTAGCTCTCAAGATTCACCAATGGGTCTGGAGGTGATGCGCCAATAGGGTCCCGGTGAGCTCCGGATGGAGTGCTGGACCTTCGGAGGTGCGCATCCCCATTCAGAAGTCCTCGTGGGCCAGCTACGAGCTCTCAAGATTCATCAATGGATCTGGGGGTCGGTTCTGCTCTGGTTCTGGTCCAGTTCGGGTTCCATGCGTCTCTCTGCATCCACTGGGCACCAAAGTCACTAATAAGCTCTGAACATTTTCCGATCAGATCAAAATGTTCCCTCTAGTATTTCAGCAGAAGGAAACAGGGTTTCTAGGTGGGGCCCTGTTGGCTTCTGGGAAATGTGGTCGTTATGAGCAGGAATACAGCATAAGTTTATTGAGTTAAAACTACAAAATGGTGGCGCCTGTTCGAAGTATTTTATTTTTTGTTAACATTTTACTGTACAGTACTGTATCCAGTACTGTCCCAATTACGTGAGTAATATAAAGTTGACAATCATGTGTCCTGTACAATATATATATATATATATATATATATATATATATATATATATATATATTTTTTTATTTTTTTTTTTTTTTTTTTCGTTTTTTATATGCTAATGTGCATGGACATACCACAATATAGCAAGTACGCGAAAGTTGAACAGTGAAGTAGTGAAGGACTACTGTAACTTGATTCAAGATGGCTGCCACATTTAAGCTACCATAGCAAACACAAAAAAGGCTATAACTCATCTAGATTTACAGATTTTGAGCTATATCATAATTTAGTATGGTACTGTCTGAGAGTCATCCCCTTTAGTTCCCAACACCTTTAGAGCCAGTTGATTAAGTGAGAGCTGTTTTTAGTACTTTGTCATTAACAACTAAAGTCAACTTTGTTCTAAAAACATATCAATCAAAATGAACCATTGGATGGTGTTTCTACAAAATATGTTCTATGCATTCACAGATAATGTGAGATATCACAATATCCCATGAGAGAGCAAACACAGCTATAACTTTGCCATTTCAAAACAGAAACATTTAGTCAGAAACTCTGGTATGAAGGGCTGTGTGAAATATACCATCAAGGAATGGTAGACCTTTATTTTTAGATTGTTTACATCAATACAGCAACTTGAAACCCTGAAAGAAAAGGGAGAAATGACACATCACTACGTGAAGAGCAACAATGGGGTTTCTTCTTTACTTTAATTTATTCTGTTGCTGCATTGGTCTGAGGTGAGCCTGATGAACGGGGGAAAGATGGAGTGTGTGGAGAAAGGACAGCTGACAGGGTAGGGGTCTCCTGGGTGTTGATGACAGATTGAACAGAAGTGGCCAAGCACCACACCATGGCCGGCCATCATCCTCACCGCTCACATCCATAATGGGAACTGGCAGCCTGAAATGAATCGCCACAGCAAAGAGTATTATTTTTGAAATGCTTTCACACAAAACCTCCAGATCACATTTACAACTTTGTCTCATGCTTTTCATGTCACTCACCCTCCCGCCTCTATTTGCTGTGTCTAATTGTTCACCACCTGCCTGCAAAATGAGCTGCCAGCCATGGAAAGGCCTTTCATTTGTCTGTCAGGGCAAAAATAGATTGGGAATGACAACATCAAAAAAGGTGAGAAAAAATGGCTTAGTGATGTGCACAGGGGCAGTCTGTCATAGAGAGCAAGTTTAAGCTGCACTATGCACACTTTCATTTGACCGGTGGGATTACAGTGGGGAAAAAATAAAAACAATAATCTGCAACTTTCCACCGTTTTCTTTCCCAACTTTCCAAGTTATAGATATTGTTTGTCTTTAGCTTCCACATGATGCAGAGCAGTGATAACTGTTATTAGATTTGTGGGTGGAACGTAAGCACAGAATACATCTTTTATACTGTTTCTGATTAAAACGCAATTCGATTAGAATCTTATTTAGAAATTATAAAGGCAACATTTCTTTGGTTATACTTTTTGCCCATGTTATCTCCCATCGCCACAGACCTCATTAATATTCATCCTAAGATTAATCCTTGCTTTATTCTCTGCAACTCAATTAAGGCAATCCTATTAATAAAATATGCACTAGATAATCTATACATGATTCATGAGCACTTGACTAATGAATAATTCATGGAAGGAGGTCCACGTTTTATCAACATCCTGTAGATCTAATGTACCGTCTCAGGCTTGCCAAAGAAACGGCCGGCTTCCGCAGGAATATAGGATATGTTTGGAGAGCAAGAATAAACTCACACTCAGTTCCTGCAACCAAAACATGTTGCTTATGTTCTGAAATCTATCAGTGCAGTTTCACAGAAGATAACTGCACACAGCTCTACTAAAAACAATATGCTCACTGTCAATGTTCTTCAGAGCACAGCTGATATATATTTTAGTTAGGTTTCAAGCAGTTCTTTTCTTGATTGTTCTTTCTTCCTCCTTTTTGTGGTTTTGCTCATTTTGATCTTTCAGACTTCAAAAATTAATTTTATCACCTGACACTGAAAGTTAAAAGGCAACCAATAATGTTTTGCCCATGTGGCTGTTTGCAAAATATCTCATGAACTACTAGATAAATGTTGTTGAAATGCACAAAAAGTTATCACTGGTTGAACATCACCAAATAACTTTTGGAGACAACCCAATTCAAGATGGCCACCACAGTCAACTGACCCTGACACAGAACTAACTATAACGCGGTTGATTTTAAGACCCAAAATGTTGTCAAACTTTGTGAATCACATGTATTCATTCTAGAAATGTTAGGCCTTTGTTATTATTTTTTGATTTTATATATTGTTACATGGCTGACCACTAGGCAACATTCTTTCTCAGTATGTACTTTTTGCTTGATTTATCGAATGAGAAAAACGACATCGCTTTTGTTAAACTTTGGCTATTTTAAGCCAATCAGTCATACAGTCAAACTAATTGCAAAGCAACTGCGCAGGTTTGTTTCCTGCAGCATGATCCTGTCCTGTGATACACAGGATGGACTGTGGACATAAAACAGCAACAACAAAAAAAAGACAAAAATCTGTGTTTTGTAAAGGCAGGATATCTGGGGATTTGCTGCAGATGACAACAGGCTTAGCTAGTGACAGCGCACAGGCCTGGCCTTTGTCACTTGGAGTAACTGCAGGAGACTGAGCGGGACATTATCTGGCACCTTCACAAACTCAAAGGCCAGCTGCAGACCTGATAAGGACAGTTTTCTTCTCCTCTGTCCGGGACCTCTCGCAGGGACGAGCTCAAAGCATCGTTCTTAATCCTCAACCGATCAGACCTCATGTGAACAACGGTCGGCTGAGTTGGTGGTGTGTCTGTGCTTTCCTACCCACAAGGTCACACGAGCAATTTTTAGCTCCAGCTTCCACAAGCTTCTGTTCGTTGCATGTTTAAATATCGAACAGTGTTTTTTTTCCCTTTTTAACACTACATAATATTCTATGTGGGAGCTTCTATAAATAATAGAGACATACTTATTTAGAGTGAACTTTTTTTAAAGTCTATGCCCAATGGCAAACGTTTATGTACCCATATGAATAATAATCATTTTTGTTATTATTTTAAGTCTGGTATTGTGTCAAAATGAAAAAAAAAAAGATTACTTTTTCCCCCTAAAACATAACCTTGAAGCTATTACATAGTTTTTGGTGTTGATTATGGGCAGTGGGAGCTTACGGTCTAATTCACCTGTCATTATAGACAAGAAATTAATATGGCTTACACTTTTAGAGGCATTTGCTTTATAATTGTTGGTATATTCAAAATTAACATTGATTCACATGACTTCGATGTTAATTTGTAAGCTTATGGCTCTGAAATTTATTCAGTCAAGTTGACAAAGTGTGGCTCTAAAAGAGAAGTCCAGAGGTTTTTACAACTTAATATATAAATATATAAATATATATATATCATAGAAGTATTTTGAAAGTTTCATTATAGATCGACCCAGTTTGTTTCTCATTATTCCCAAAAAAATGCATTACAATGTAAGAAAGTGACTTTTAACGAAGTATCTTTTTTTTTTATTTTATTTATTTATTTTATTTATTTATTTATTTATTTACGTGTTTGTTTAATTATATTTATTTATTTATTTTGGGATTATTTATTTTTTTAATCGGCCATATTTATAAATGAGAACTGGTTTTCAACCCTTAAATAAAGATCAAAATAAATATATATAATTTCTAACGCTACTGGAAAACTTTAAAGAGTTACTTATTTGACGTTTTTATACATGAATCACTTCATGTTTTGCTACATCTTTATAAAACTAATATATGATAACTTGCTAAAAAGTTAGACTCTAAGTTTTAGGCACTTCTTATAAAAACAAATAGGATACATTTTTTGGCTTAAATTTAACTTAAAAAGTCCAATTATAAAACATTGATTTTTTTCTTAAAGATATTTTACGTGAATTTTGGACAGATGACCATCTATCATTTTTAAAATGTAAATGTCAGAACTGGATGATAAATTTGCTCAATACCTAGTTTCTCCTGCAGAATCTGTTAACTGGTTGTAGCTCTTTTAATAGAAAGATAGAAACAGAAATGTAATGGAGGCGTAGTACCTCAAACACTAGTCCATGCTTTAATTTGTTTCTCGTTTTTGAATGTTTTGTGTCCGCTTACTATATAAAAAAATAAAGTTATAAGTCAAGATGTTTACTTTTTATAGGTCCTAACTAATGATTGGATATGTTTAAACTATCAGCATACAAAAATAAAAATATTTTAGTCTATTTGTTTATTTATGAAGCATAACAAATATTGAAGATTAGATAAATTAAATATACCAGAAGGACTGCTCCCTACCACACAACAAATTTACAAATGTCTCATGCCACTAAAATTTACCTCAATATGCTACTAATATTTACAAATGTATATAAAAAAGATATCTATTATGGTTTTAACGTCTTTCCTATGATAACTTTTTTATTTTATGTATTTATTTTTGTTATGGGGATATTTCATAAAGTAAAAACAGTTAATTGATACATGATATATTTACAAAAAATATAAAATGCTGGACTTGTTTGTACATATTTGCACTAAGACAGATAAATAAATAGATGAATTTCATTCAAAGTACTTTTCAGCATTTATGTAGTTTACATTTTGAAACAATTGGGGAGAAAAAAATAATAATCACAATTTGAGTCCACTGTTACGGCCTGTTTGCTACAGCACATTGAGTTATTATTGGTTTTATGGTTTATTTTAAAAAATAAACCTGCTTTACCATATTTTAAAAACGTGTCTTTGTTTTGTTTTTTTCTCACATGCATTCTATTGTAAATCTTAATTATTGTTTTTTTTATTATTATTATTATTTTTTTCTGTAGGAGTGTGGTGGTACCCTTAAAGAAAACCTCCCCTGGCAGTTTACCAGTGAACCCACAGGGAACCACCAGCAGCAGCACCTCCCCTGGACTGACTACATGCAGCACCCCCAACATCTTTGCTGCTGCCTCTGCAACCCCTAAAAGCATGATCAACACAACTGGTGGGTCATACATATAATTACTGGACACACTTCAGGGGGGCTGCAGTAGCTTGGTGGTCATTGTCATGTTCTTGTAATCCTGAGGTTGCGGGTTTGAGCTCAGGTTCCATCAGGAAGTTCATTCGGTGTAAAACAAATGCCAAATATTTTATGCGAGTTTGCTTGCTGTGGCAACCCTGAAGACAGAGCAGCTGAAAGAAGCTTACTTACTTCAGGGTTTATTCTTAGTTGTGTCATCAAAGCACTTTAAAAATCCTGCTTACCCTAATGACATCTTTGGCTTTTTATTTTATTTTATGTTAATGCCAATGGATAAGCAAAATGAAACCTAAAAAAATAGGATAATGTATTTTGTGTGTCATTTATGAAACCACTAGATGGCTCTCTCTACTCTGTTTCCCATCAGCCTTGATTGCACATTAAAGAAACAGTCTGTCCCTTCAAAACAGCTATTATTCCTTCTGCCCCAGTTAGTCTGTGAGAAACTACCAGTAAAACAGGTACTTTATAATTGTGAGAATGTATTTGCACACAGAGCTTTCATGTGAAATGTGCATTCTTGTCTGATAGCATTAACTCTCCCTCTGCTTTGCTGACATGCTGCTCCTTCTGGGCCTCTGCTATGTTGAACCAGTCTCACCTCCAGCCTCGGTCTGGGTGTCTGAAAGGAGCCAGTTTAGAGCCAAAACTATTAGAAGCTCCAACATATTTCCCAATGGGCTCTTTAAAAAAACTTGCATTCTTCTTCTGTACAAGAATGTTAGAAATGTATTAGAGAAAATTTGCTTTAAGTTAAAACCAGACTCTCACCCAAACCCCATTATCTTTTTCTTTTTTTTACTGGTTTTACCCCCTCTTGGGACATTTTGAATATATATATAATATTTATTTATTTTATTTATTTATTTTTAATTATATATATATATATATATATATATATATATATATATATATATATATATATATATATATATATATATAATTATTGCACTGCATAAAATATGGAAAAAATTTACCTTTCAATGACCTTTGTCCCAGTTTCAAATTTTTGCTTCGCTACCAAAACTAAGAAACATACCAATTTGAGATGTTTTCTAGCTGGTTTGTTATAGTCATTTGTTGTTGCTTAATACATTAAGTTGATTTCTGGCAAATGCACACATGTAGTTTAAAATAGTATAAAATGACACTTTACTGATCCACAGCAGGAAAAAATGTACATGCCACAGCAGCAAGATTACACAGATGAGAAAAACAATGACAACAAAACCTCCAGTAAATATAAGAAATCAAAGACACACACAAAAAAGCAATATAGCGTAAGCATACAATAACATCTCTGTATACAGCATATTAATCAAACAAAATAGTGTAGAAATACAGTAATATATGACAGTCTAAAGCAGGGGTGTCAAACTCACTTACAAAAGGGGGCCAAAATTAAAACATTTTTCAAACTAAGGGCCAGTTTCAGAATCTACATTAACTTAAGTTAGATACCCAACATACGTTCTTGTTTGCTGTTTCCTCAAAAAGAGTTTGGTTTGTCTCATTTGTCGTTCTCTGTTGCACTTTTGTCAGAGTCAGCGTCAGAGTTTCTTTAATGTCATTCGCAACTCATGTGGTGGAGCGAAATTATGTACACAGGGTCCCAGTTACATCTAACAATAAAATGCAAAAGAAAAACATTAATAACATCTAAGATATGAACTAAGAAAAACATCAACTAAATATACACTAAGCACTCATAACATAACATTTTGACACCATAATCAAAGATTACTGAAAAAATGAACGTGAAAAAAGTATTTTACGTTTAACATATCATCTTGGGGGCCAGATAAGATGTCAACGAGGGCCACATTTGGGGGTCTAGGGGTCCTCCCCCAGAATACTTTTGAATAAAGTAGATGTCATTTCCTGCATTCTGGTGTATTTTAACAGGGTGTTAAATATATTTGTTTATCTCTATAATTAAACACTTGTTTCAATAACTATTTTAGAGAGCTCAGCACAACAAGAAATAGCGCTAAGCTAGCAGCTCACAATACAGACGTGGTAGCTAAAGCCCTATTCGCACAGGATTAGTTTTACATTAGGACAACATGTAATAAATGAATTACTCCCCAACGTCTGCTTTTTATGTGGCACATTCGCACGGGATAACCAAAGCTTGAGATTTAGCTGAAATTTACCGGCATCTTCCGGATATGATGTTAACGCACTGCGTATAACTGGGCTGGTCCAAATAATGTGATTAATGTGCGGGTCGGGCATGTCTCAGGCTTTGATGTGGTTTTACGAATCAGCACAAAGAAAACTAAAGAATGCACAATATAAAATTGTGTTAATCTACTTGTTGAGGAGGAAGCAGGTCCGACCAGCCGGTTTAAGAGGTAAAAAAGCCACGTTTAGCTCAGATGGACAACATGTCACTCACCGCACGCATGTGTGGCTGCGCGTCTGCTGACCCACGGGTTGAAATGGACTTGCGACCTGTCCAGTGTGTCCCCTGCCTCTCGAACAGTGATGGCTGGACATGGGCACCAGCGACTCCCGCTACCCGAAAAGGAAGAAGCAGGTAAATATATTAGATGAACGGATGGATGGGTCAGCTGATCAGGCGCGTCTCTGCACCTGCTGTCATTTGCGGTGTATCAAAATCTACAAAAGCCGAAGCGAGAAGTGCGTTCATTTTAAATAGCCTTGCTTTTATATTTTTCCAAATGATTTTGCTTAGAAAACTAAAACAAAAAACGCCTAATTACATATCAGATCCTGCCCAATTTCTGGCCAAGTCACAGAAATGCCTATTCGCATTGGATTAGTATTATCACAGGACCTCGGAGTTCAGCAAAATATAGTAGGTAATTTGCAGGGGAATTTTTACCTTACAAATTATTGACATGGCCGATTCGCACAGGATTAACAACACAGACAATCTACGTAATTATTGCAAATAGCATGTGGTCCCTAGATAAAACTAATCCCATGCGAATAGGGCTTAAGACGCTACAGACATGTCACTCTGCTTTACATTACACAACATAATAAACGCTTTGTACAAAATCAGTTTATTGTTAACTGATCATAACAAGCAAAGAATAAACTTATGTAACCAGAAGTTACAACATATATCTATATTTAAAACACACAAAACATAGTAAAACAAGCTTTAAGCATTAACCTTTAATTTAACCATTAAACACATGATGTAATTTTGACAGAAAATTGAGGATTTTCTTGCAGTTACCTTCGTACAGATGAACATGTGGTACTTACTATTTATCACGGTTGTATTCAGCTGCTCATGAGGTCAGCCGCAGGGCTTTATCCATATTTAACATTTTTTCAGACTCAGTTTAGGTTTTGGAAATGGAATAAACTGTATTCCACCCTCTAAAGCAGGACTACTCAAGTAAAGTGCTCAGGGGGCCACAGTTACTGAAAGCCAGCAGCTCAGGGGCCAGACATCCAGCAACTAAAGTCATTATGTAAATAAACCAAGTATTACAATTTGTTTATTTTGTTGCATGGAATTATAAATGCAATAAATGGAGCCCCCCCCCAAAAAAAAACCAACAACAACAACAAACAAACAAACAAACAAAAAAAAAATAATTTTCAGGGGTGCTGAGTTAAAATTTAGGGGTGCTTGAACACCTCTAAAAAGAGGCTAAATTGCCACTGGTATATATGTAACGTTATTAAAATATTTAAAATTGTATCCTAGCAGTAAACGTTCTGTAAACCTATTAGAGACTACTGTATTATAAAAAGAGTATGTAAAGAAATGTTTTGAGGATGTAAAGAAATGTTTTGTTCTTCATAAATGTTTTATTGTTTTGATGCTTTCCAGGAGCCACTGAGCCAACCTCCACCACCTCATCATCTTCCTCCAGTTTTGTAAATGGAGCTACAAGTACAAATCTTCCAGCCGTTCAAACAGTGGCCCCCATGCCTGAAGACACAGTTGAAAACATGAGGTAAAACACATCAGTTCAACCTCAAATAGATGAACTTGGTTACTCACCTTATGTTACTACCTAATTGTGGTATTGATATAATAGATATGTGCTAATGATGTTTTGAATCTTGTTTTCTATTATAATTTTGATGTTTCTTATAAATGTACTGATCTATTTTACACTATTGGATAAATGTTGCATCAACAATCACAACCTCATTTATTTTTTGAAATCATTAT
>NC_056503.1:40252759-40276875 GCF_014905685.2 Nematolebias whitei
TTGCAATATTCTAAACAATGTTTCTCAACTCTAAATGCTCTAAAAGAGCACAGCATGTCATGAATTCAGCTCTCTGCCTCCTGCCAGCACGCTCAGCCACGCCCACTTCTCCACTGCAGAGCGGAGATCATGACATGCTGCAAGAGGGAGCTTCTTCCTGCACATGTGGGCTGCACACAGGTGCTAAATAGTTTAAAATAATTTATTTTAAATAAAAAACCCATGCCGATCTTGCGGCTCATCCTTCAATCAGCCACATGTGTATCATGTCCAATCTTACGTTGACAAACTGCGAAAAAGCAAATCCACAAAAGTCGAACCACCAAGTAGTGAGGGACTACTGTATATATTATTTATTGGTTTTGTTGTGACTTATGATGTGTTTTCTTTAGCAGCATCACTACAAAACTAGAACGGGCCTTGGAGAAAGTAGCACCCTTGCTGCGAGAGATCTTTGTAGACTTTGCACCTTTTCTGTCACGAACCCTGCTGGGCAGCCATGGACAAGAGTTGCTTATAGAAGGTACAGACTTCATTTGGTGTATTTTACTCTCAGTGGTGTGTTCTGTCCTGTCTCTGTCAAACAATGCCTGTACAGTTTGAACTACGCTGACTGTCCCATCGATGAATGCAGGTTCAGCAGAACTGGTGTTGACAAGAGAAGCATAAGTTTGCACACCAGCTGGGAGTCTGTCAGCATTTGATTAAGTTTTCCTTTCATTTGTTGCTTGTCAGGATTTTTAATACTCATTTCACATATTAATTATTTTAGGACATTTTCACAGTTGTAACATTATAAAAATAAATTTTTGTGGGCTTTCGTCTCTTTCGTTTGTTCAACCTTTATTTAGACAGGTAAATCCCATTGAGCCTCGAGGACTCATTTACAAAAGAGACCTGATTCAACAAAGAATGATGACAACAATGGACAACAGCGACAACAATAAACAGTTATAAAAAGTCATACAAATTATTATTATTATTTTTTTACAAATAGGAAGGCAAAAAAATGAAAAGTAACAAAAACTGCTAGATTCTAAGGCGAATGTAGAAAACAAAAACAGGAACATGTCTGCGTTGGTCCCTGCCAGGAGTCCAACAGATTCTTAAAGCCACTTAGAGAGGTCAAGGTCGAGAGCTTCAGATCTTTTTGTAAGATATTCCAGGAAACAGGAGCGGAGTAGGAGAAGGCCCTTTTGCCTAGTTCAGTCCTCACTGAGGGAACACTGCAGGTAATAATGTCCTGAGAGCGCACGCTGTAGCTGCACTCGCGCAGAAACATGTAGGAGGAGATGTATGAAGGCAGCAGACCAAGAAGTGATTTAAAGATGAAAATGTACCAGTGAGAGAGTCTGCGTGAAGTTTATATTTGATATTTTTATTTTAATGTCACTAGATGTCAGCCTAAAGCTCAGAGGGGACAATTTTATATTGATTGTTTATTATTTAAAAGTGAGGATGTGAGAAGTCTAATGTTAACTATTACACAACTTTTTTCCACACTGAAAGAACATTTAAAGTTTTTTTTGTTGTTGTATTTTTGCTAATATCAATCAAATAAATATAGTTAAACATACATTCATGTAGAAAGAGAAAACAGCTATAGCAGATTACAGAAACCTCGTTAAATGTTTCAGTAAATACTCTGGCACAGTTAAACATTTGCTAGTGGAACTAAAGTGATTTTGACCTAACTGAAATTCAACGTGTCAGACACACACTTGCAACATGTCTAAATGGCTTCAGGTTTACGGACTTCAGAAAGTTAGATTTTGTTTTTGTCCACAGAGCAGTACTGCAGTCACAGTACTGTACATATAGATATTTTGTTAACTGTGTCGATTGTTTAGTGTTTGCAGAAGCATGTTCCCTCTGCTGCAGTGTTCTCTGATTTTTTTATTCGTCTTTTGGGTGTTTGAAGATCCTCTGTGCCCTTCTCTGGCCTCAGGCTGGCAGCATCTCAAAGTGTCTAACCTCATAGAATCCATGCCTGCATATCTGGCGCTTCTTGTCCCCAGATTTGCTTTGGCTTATATTCACAAAAAACAGCTAGTACTGCAGTCAGCACACACATGTGCCAGACTGTATCTGCAAATGGTTCTTTGTATGCGAGAAGTCTTTTTAGTCTCAACTTCTAAGGCATTTTTCTTAGTGTGATACAATTTCAAAAGTAAACTAAATCCTTAATAGTTGAAGACATGCCATATATGTAGTGAGTGAAAGCGAGTTAAAAGAATGACCTCCTGCAACATGATTTAGGTCCATTCTTGCATCAATCTATAATCTGTCACTCTTCCATGGTCAAGTTGTGCAGGCAGCCGGTATAAAAAGGCAACCCAGACATCCCTCGCCACAGCAGCACAGTTTAGCTTCTCGTTGGGGAATCTAATGTGTTGCAGAGAAGATACACAAGCTCCCCTGCAAGTTCTGGGTCTGCTCTTGGGTCCCTGGAAAACCACCACCGAAAGGTGTCCAGGAGGTATTCGAATCACCTGCCTGGACCACCTCAACAGACATTTTTGATGTGGAGAAGCAGTGGCTCTTCTCCGAGCTCCCCTGAATAATGAAACCCCTCACCTTATTTCTAAGGCTGAGCCCAGACACCCTATGGCAGGGCTGCTCAAACCCGCTTACAAAAAGGGGCCAAAATTAAAACTTGTTTGAAACTAAAGTCCAGTTTCAGAATCTGCTGTACATTAACTCAAGTTAGATATCCATCATCTTTTCTTGGTTGCAGGTTCCTCAACAAGAGTTTGATAGGTCTCATTTGATGTTCTCTGTTGCACTTTTAACATCATAATCAAAGGTTACTGAAAAAAAAAAAAAGTGATTAAAGTATTTTACATTTAAAATAACATCTTGGGGGCCCAGATACGATGTCAACGAGGGCCACATTTGGCCCCCGGGCCTCGAGTTTGACACATATGCCCTACGGAGTAGGCCCATTTTATCTGCTTGTATGAGTTCATTCTTTCAGTCATGATCCACACTTCCTGACCATAGGTGAGGGTTGGAACATAGACAGACTCAAGAGCTTTTGCTTTTGGTTCATCTCCTCCTTTACCACAATAATTCTGACCAACACCCCCATTACTGTGAACGAGAATCAAACCGCTGATCAGTCTCCTGCTCCATGCTGCTATGACGAAAACAACTCCGATTCTTGAATTCCTGTTTTTGAGGCAGAGACTCACCACCAACCTCGTGGGAGAATTCCACTTTTTCTAGTGGAGAACCATGGCCTCAGATTTAAAGAACCGGATTCGCATCCCAGCAGCTTCACACCCTGCTGTGAACTGCCCAAGTCATCATTTATCGTTCCACAATATGTGATGCAATCATTTACATCAAAGTGGAATTATTGTTTAAGTTCTCCTTTACAGTGTTGCTATCCGCATCTTAAAAATGGGAGATTTCCACTGAGAAGTTTGCTAGCCAAACATTTTTTGTACTCCATACTTACATCATACATATGTAAGAGGTTGTGAGGATGTCATACATGTACTAAAGCTACTTGCTTCATGTCAAGGAAAAGCAAAGAAAAACAGGTAACATGGACTTGACAAGTGTGAATATGTCTGTTACCCTTTCACTCAAGGTCTGTCAGCAGACTGACCAAGCTGACAAACCAAAGCTGATCCCAGGCTGCAGACTGTAACCCACAAACAAGGCTGTAGATGGACAGCTGGCTCTTCAGCAGTCCTCACCTGATGTGTTTAACCCTGTCTACATCTGTGAAATGTACTTCCAAGCATGGATTAAAGCAGGTTGAATTGAAATTATGAGTAGAAAGATTTTCCACTTGTATGTCTTTAGAATACTTTACATTATAAAATCTTAGACTGTCCTAGTTGCGTGTGTTTGTGTTTGAGCTAATTTTGCTCTCCTCTCTGTGACTCTCTACTTTCCTTCCTGGCCCTTCTCAGGAACACAGTTGAAATACTGTGCTGCAGTGCAAAGGCGCTCCATTTACCAGTAATTACCAGCCATCCATCACTCTTTTGATTGCCTTGGGTCAAGCCCTCCTGTGCCCTGCGTGCCCCTTTCCCTCACCCTATCCCTTCACCCCCTTTTCAGATATGTGGTCACTGCAGCAATTATGTTAAGTGCACTCTGAGCGTCACACTTGGAGTTGGTGGGTAAGGGCTGGGTGCGAACACTGCTGCTGTTGTGATGCCTGCTGCCTGCTTCTCGCTGTCCCCTGTCTGGCCCAGCCTGCTGCCACATCACCCCACAATGTCACATTCACCCATGCCTCAACCCTGCGCTGTTTACAGGAAAGAACTGGCAGGCTGTGTTTAAATAGAATGCATTTAGTTTGTCTACCAGCACAAAGCCAGGGTCAGTTGGCCACCTGACTTCTGTGTCAAACCAGACTGACTTATGGCTCACATGTCACTTCTATAACAAGAGGTCAACAGCGGCGCTCTGTACAAGAGAAGGGTCACATCCTCTCAGTGTTTACAATAAGTGTTTTCCAACAGTCATCATTCATAAACAAAAACGAACGGAGAAGCCCTACAATTATGTTGTGCACAATTTCCAAACGGAAACAACTCTATCCAAGTTATTCCACAAATTATTAAGGAATTTGTTTTTTGTGAAAACCGTGCACCTCTTTTTTTTTTCTTACTTTGAGTCAAATTCCTAAATGCAAAACAAAAATTTTCAATCATTATAATTTGCATGTTTATAAGTATATGTATTAGTTTTTTATTCAACTAGAGTTTATATTTTTTTGATATTTCAAAGGGTTTTCAACCATTTCAGATATTAATGCACTACTAATCTTTTCAATGTTTAAGCCTTTCGTGCTTCTAAACATAAATGAATTAAAAATAGTTTAAACCTGGTTATCAGTCTGCAATGGTGCACTATTTTTTTAAGAGATCAGTCTGATAGAAATGAAATCACTTTATTTAACCATTAGTCATTTATGGACAAAAAAAAAAAGAATAAAAATCTACATTTTGAAGTAGGCTGTCATCTTTGCTGATTGATTCCAAATCTGTTAGAAAACAAAAGCAGGTGTGTGATACTGACTTTTACTCTGCCTAGCCTATAATTAGTCCTAGAAAGTTGCTTTCGTTGCTTATTGCACCTCTCGCGATTCTCACCAGGTGCAGCAGGAAGGTGCAGAATATAAAACCAGTTCCAAGCGCTGTTTCTCCAAATGAGCTTTTCACACCTGCCCATGTTTCATTAGAGAGTTGTCTGCTTGAGTGGCTCACACTCTCCAGAACTGAGGAGGGGAAAGAAGCTGTGAATTTCTTCTGAGCCGTGGGATGTGTGAATACAGATTTGTAGACATGATTGTGTGAAAAGTGCTCATCTGTTACAGATGTTGGGTTCTTTTCATGGCAGTTTGGAAGCTAAGTTTGAGTGTTACTAATTTTGTTTTAAATTTTCCTAATGTCAAATTCAGTGCCAGTGCTGTTTTTATGTATTTTTTGTTGTTTTTCTACTGTTTTTCTTTTAAATGTGATATTTTTCTTCCTCATAAAAGATGCAAAAATTTGATTGTGCTAAAAACAAGACTTTTTTTTGTCTTTCACATATAAGGCTAACGCCTATGGCTGATATATATTCCTTTCATTTATTCTCAATAGGTTTAGTGTGTATGAAGTCAAGCACATCAGTGGTGGAGCTTGTGATGCTGCTTTGTTCTCAGGTGAGTTTGTTTTCTTCTTGACAATTTTACTTTTTTAGTTCCTTTATAATTTTTTTAATTTTTATTTTTATCTTTACCTATTATTATTATTATTATGGGCACATAATCCCTCACTGCAGGAATACAAAGGCAGGGTGCATTTGCCTGTATGTGCACATATATTTGACTGTCTCTTAACAAAATATCTCATGAACCACTGAACAAATTTTATTGAAGCTTGCAAATATAAATTTTTGGATGCACATCTACGATTGATAAACTTTCAGCGCCAACTTCAATAAAAATGGTACAACGGAGCTTTAGGGCCACGCTAATAAAAAAATATATACATTGCCACGCTAAGAATTTTTTATTTTTTTTTAATAATAATGTGTTATGTGTTGTCATCATTGTATGCTCCCATACAATGGCGAAATTGGCTCTCTGCATTTAACTCTTCAACCACCAGGTGGAGTGGTGGGCAGCTGTGGGGGAGAGGTCAGGGAGCAACTGGGGATAATGTGTCCTGCTCAGAGATATGGAGGACAGAATGTGACAAAATCATACAGAGACACCACGAGATGTGCAATGACCGGGGATTGAGCCCGGGGCCTCCGGGGATTGAGCCCGGGACCTTCGGGTCACGAGTCTGCTTCCATATCCCTACACCATCTCGGCCCCCCACCCCCAAAAAGGCATAAAATAAAATTACGAGAATAAAGTCGAATAACGTCTGAATATTATGAGAATAAAGTTGTATGAGACTTTTTTTTTTACAGCTATCGTGTATTTATTAATTTTTTCCATGAGTCAGATCCACAATGTGACCTGTCAATCAATCCAGTAGGCGTGTCAGCAAATGACCAATCTGAATCTTAAGTGCTCCTTACCTTCAGAGAGCGGCGCTGCAGCCCATCGGAGCATACCACCTTACTGTAAGCAGGTTCAAAGTCCTGATACAGATTATAATCTGAGGCTGATGTGCTAACAGATTAACTATCTCATTTGTAAAACCAATACCAAAATATACTGTAACTTAACAAGATGCTCAACATTCTTCATTTTACCACAGTTAAAATACAGTAAACCCTGCTTTATTGTGTCAGAGTTCGGATAGTATTATGACCCATTTAGCTTCGGATTGGTCATTTGCTGACATGCCTACTGGATTGATTGACAGACCGTGCCGTGGATCCGACTCGAGGAAAAATAAATAAATGAGAATTGTTTAAAAAAAAGTATTGTATGACTTTATTTTCGTAATATTAAGACTTTATTCAACTTTATTCTCATAATATTATGACTTTATTATCGCAATTTTATGTTTTTAATAATTTTTTTCTTGGCGTGTCCCTAAATCTCCGTCGTAAAATGGTTCCCACAGCCAACTGACATAAAAAACACAACAAATGGTTATAATTCAACCATTTTTATAGAAATTTACTTGTAAATTACACATCCTAAACATGCACAGATTGTGCAAGATCCTTGTTTAAAATTAGCTATTAACTACCTGAAATCAACTATTAACACATATTTCATGAACTATTGAATGAAATTATGTAAAGCTTTAGGAAAAAATCCACTGAATGGATCTGTATGTGATTAACTATTAGTCAACCCAATTTAAGATGGCCGCCACAGCCATCTGACTGGCTGTAATTCAATCAGTTTTGCAATAATGCTAAAAAGACTATATGGTTGTAGCTGAGAGTCATTCACAACACCTACTTTGAATGCTACTAATTGTACAAGATATTTGCTTAAAACTTTAGCATAAACTTTTTGGAGTCAATTCTGTTAGCAAAATATCTCATGAACCTCTTGACAGATTTTATTGAAACCTTTAGAAATTAGCCATTCAGTGTGCATATGCAATTGAGTCAATCAAATGTGAAATGGCCACCACAGCTAAATGTCATTAGCAAACACAAAAATGGTTCTGGCTCAGAAGGTTTAATAGATATTGAAGAACAATCTGATGTGGTAGCAGCTAAAAGTGATTTCTTTATATGCTCCGAGTCATTCAATGATATCATAAGAGATCACGCATGATATTTTCAGGGAGTGACCAAAATTGCTACAACTGCTTAATTTTTTTAACATATGGTCTTAGTTGTCATCAACAACTGTGGGCAAAATATGTTATTTCAAGGAAACATTGGCCTTTTAGTTTAGATAGCTTTCTTTTAGCAAACCATCTGAGCCAATGAGATTGACACATAGAGTTCCCTGGCAATCCGTGACTTTCTCACTACACCCTGCAGCATTAATCCCAAGCCCTCCTCCAGAGAATAAGCCCCACCTCATGTCCCTGCAAGTGACTGATCACCTCTGAGCTGACCCTCTGAATCCCTTGTTAAGCCCATGTTTTAGAGAAGGTCAGAGCCCTGATGTAGCAGTTAGAACAGGAGATATTTAACATACCTTCTGTCAGCCCATCAGTCTTGCATCAGGGGTGCATAAGGAAACCATTACTTGGTGCCTCTTTGTGGATCCAGACTCTAGGAACAGAGACTGGAAGAGGTGGATTGTCACTATGTGCACCCCATGGTATCCACGATCCAAAGTGCACTTCAGCAGGGAGCGTAGTCTGTTCTATGGAGCCTATTATTCAAGGGTTTTCCTAAATAAATGAATGTACATAAATAGTGCAAGCATTGAGTTATTTTTGCTGTTATTTATTTATTTATTTATTTATTTTTTGGATGGGCAGCTTTTATTCTGCTTCTCAGTCTGTAGAGTGTCCATGAAAAATAGTTTTTTCCAATGCTAGGATTTATTGCAGATGAGAGCCTCAGCATGCTGTTAAAGCCGTGAGTCCCCACCGCCCCCTCCACTACACAGATAGCATTACTGAGGCTCCAGAGGTTCCTGCCATTAGGGACTCTGGGGATGAAACCCAGGCTAAGATATTGATCAGACCACGAAACCTTGAAACTGGACTATATACCTTTGAGTCTACAGCCTTTCAAATAGAGACAAGCCATTACTTTACCTCCTAATTCTCTTCTATCTACAATCAGTCCACTTATATTACTAACTAATATGATTTAAAACGATATAATGCAATCATGGATATATGTTGCTCAGTTTCTTTTTGGGGGTGGAGGGTGGCTCAGATAAAAGGCTGGAGGTTTGATCCAGAGTCTAAATTAAAGTATCTCTTGTCAAGACACAAACCCCAATTTACCTCCGATACATTCATTGTTTTGTGATTGTGTGTATGATAAAGAAAAACATGGCTAAGCTTTTAAGAGACCAAAAAGAGCTGTAAGTATGTGTCTTACTCATCTGTTTTAGTCTTTTAGGAGGGTTTTAGTGCTCAACATGACTGGAAAAGCTTTTGTAAATGCATTTCATTTATGGCTTTATTTCTTTGCAATATTTGTTCAAGTCAAGACCAGACTTGACATTTGTTTTGATGCACAACTACACTGCAGTACGGTCCTAACTGGTATCTTTGAAGGCATCTCTGGTGACTTTGAAAAGCACCGTAAATTTTCTTAACTGGAAGGTGAGCCTGGGCTGACATCACCATGGCATGCCAACTTTGACAAGTCCCTTACATATTTCAGCGTTAATGTTTTAAGACAGCCAGGACGGCATTTAGCTGACCTTTAGTCCCCCCACTGTTTTGTGAACTGTCAGTTTTATGAATAAATTAGTGTTAATGATCCGACTTTTCTTATTTATGCATACTAATCACAGCAATCATCGTGTGGCTGGGCTCGGCTGCAGACACTGTATGTCTGTCCTCAGCCTGGGCAGCTGAATGAAAAGGTCAAGCGGCTCTGTTTCTTGTAACAGCTTAAACGTATATGGGGGGGATCCAGAGTGGAGCCGCAGAGATTTACTGATTGAAGGCCTCCAGATGTGGAGAGTATAACAGAGTGAAGCCAAGCAGATAAAAGCAAAGGCCCCTGCTTACTGACAGGTTGGATTGAAACACCACAAATACTTAGTGCCCTGCTGAATTTCAGGAAGATGAAAGTAAAATAAGAGTTATACATCTAAAGACCTGAAAGTTACTTGCTGGGATGAGAGATTTGAGATTTTAGGTGGTGATATATATTTGTTCAAGCTGGAATGAAGAATGGCACTATTTGCCACACTAAGTTCACATCGTTATTGTTGGGGGTTAAATAGTTCCTTGCATAGGCAAAAGAATTCACCTGCTCTTTAAGATTTACCTAAAACAAATATGGAGTTTTTCAGAAGATCAAAAACACAAATTAGGCTATAATACATTTTAAAAATATATTTAGGCTATTAAATAAACTTCATATCTGGCTGTAGGCCTGACTGCCTTCAAACAGGTAGTACAGTAGGGCACTTTGTAAGTGTGTGAGGGGATGGTTTGTGTGTGTGTGTGTGTGGGGGGGGGGGGGGTCTATCTTAGCTATCAAAGGCAGTCTCCACTGGGAATTCAGTTCTCCAGTAAAACATACAAAAAGTAGAAAGCCTCTGATGTGCTATCTCAGCTGTCAACGAGTGTTTCTTAGACAAGATAACTAATTTGACTAGCTCATGCCTTACCTCCACTGACCTGCTGCCACTTTCCCCACATTTCTCTAAGTCACATGTCTGCCATTGATACCCATATTTATTTTTGTCACGTGAGAGTGGTGAAAGTGAAACTGCACGTGATCCCTGTCCAAATCAACAACTGCCTCTTTCTAGGCAGATACTGTAGCTGAAGAGGTCATGAAGAACATTTGCAGCCCAGATGCTCAGCAGTTTGCCAGCACCATTTCTTTGTAATGCATTGTGGGGTCAGACTGTGTAGTCTTGCATGAACCGGTATGTGTCAGTCATGACAACTATTCACAAAAGCATTTGCCCATACATAATAATGTCAGTGCCAGTTATTCTGTTGGACACAAGACGCTTACCTTGTCCAGACATGGAGAATAAGCAGCATCTGTCACTGTTTTGCATCTCCAATTTTTATATCCCCATATGTGCTCTCAGTTGAATTTAAAAAAAATATCAATATACAAATATGTATAACACTGATTACTTAGCATGTCTAATGGTTTCTTATAGGTGAATACCCTTGAGTTACACACCAGAAGCCTCTGGGGCCTCTAAGCTTTTCCTTTCATTTTCCCACTTCTTTTGAACTGTGGCCTTCTCTGTTTTCCCTTCCATTTGCACCTCACAGAGGTTACAGGAGAGCTGGATTTCCCACAGTGAAAGGCGCGCTCTCAAACTGCTTTATAATCATTTCCAGAGCATGTTGTGAGACAGCAAGCGCTGGCACTCAGGCCCATGGCTCGGATCCGTTCCAGGCGCACACTTCAGGGCTCACTGAGCCTGCTCAGTAATCTGTCACTGTATGGGATGGAGGAAATGGCCGTATTTAAGGGAGAGGATAAAGTTTCATCCCACAATTACATCTCTCCTGTGTTTACAGATCTTTTCACAGAGGAAGAAAGGACGGTCTCACATGTGGTGCAGAATTTCAGCTTTTTATAGTCTTCACTTTTTCCTCAAAGGATATATCAACTAAATGCTTTCTTTACCTACTTGAATTACAAGCTGGAATATGTAATCTAAATTACAACTGAAGCATAGATTATGTTTGGTGAAATCTAATTTTTGTTATGCATGAGAGATTTAATTATGCAATGCTCAAAACAGTGTGTTGTGTTTTATTCAAACTTTTTATATACTTTGCAAGAGTGTCTAATGCTATTATTATTATTGTTGTTGTTGTTGTTGTTGTTGTTGTTGTTGTTGTTGTTGTTGTTGTTGGTTGCATTTGCTAGGTTTGCTTTCAGTAATGCATTGGAAATTATTTCCTTTCAGGAATGGCAGAACTCGATTCAGAAGAATGCTGGCCTCGCTTTCATTGAGCTCATCAATGAAGGAAGGTAATACATTTATTAGGTGAAATCAGACCTAAATATAATAATAGACATTAGGTTTTTTTTTAAATTTCCTATCAGTAGGTCACGTTTATGTGTCTCCCTGGCTACCATTAACAAAAACATTGGACTAATTTTGACAATATGATTTAGAAATAAAGGCATGTGCAGACAGTTTCTTGTCTGCCTTTGTCTGGTTTCCTGTGCTTCTTTCACTCCCTCCCTTTCTCTGTTTGGGTGTGGCCAGACTCAGGGTTTTCAGAGCAGATCAGGGGCAGCTCAGCCTCACTGTCCATCTGCTGACCCATCTGGCCCTTCCTCCTGTATGCCCAGGTTCTTGCTCCAGTCCAGCTAGGTTTCTGGGTCTCCTGCTGGCCCTGGAACAAAGAGCTACAGTCAGTGGGGCCACACGGCGCTGTCCAGGGTACTGCTAACAGACATGATGTTCCAGTCTTACCAAAGTCTTTTTTTTAACGCCTACTCTGCTTAACTAGACAGATCTGGAGGGTAGTGCCTTGTAAATCTGTTTGCTTTACAAGGCGTGGCTGACACAGACATTGTTTTTGCTGTATGTGCAACAACACATGCAGCAACTATGTGTGCTGTTTCTCTGCTTATTATTTAAGCTGTTTCAATGCCAAACCACTATAAAACAAACTAAAAATGCCTTCATTGGATGAGACAGGGGATTTCTTTATGATTTAATCAGATCTTGAGACATTATGAACATTAGGAAAAAAAAAAAAATTTGCAGTGGCTGATATACTTTTATTGTAACAAATAAATGCACATGCTTATTATCTATGTTTGTCCAAATTGTGTATTTTTTTTTTACAATTGTAGGTTCATAAGGAATCAGAGGAGCAAACTGAACAATGAATATGTTTTAAATACATTTTAAGACTGCCGATGTTGATATAAAAACATTTTTGTTTATTATTTTTTATATTTTTGTGTTAAATGTGGTTTTTTTTTCACCACACTTTTTAAAAAGAGGAATCCTTTTTGTGTACTCAGTTTATCATTTAGCAGTTGTTGTTTTTTAGGCCTGAAAACTAAACGCAGAACTGTGGTAGATAGCAGGCACATCTATTGTTTCTGTCTCCAAACATGACTTGTCAACTTATTTTCTCTTCTATTTTTGGTTTCAAAACAAAGCTGTCAGCCTCTCTCCTTTTGAACTGTGAACTTCTGACTGTTAATGAGTGCTTGTCAACAGTTAAAGAAGGAACTGCCGCAGCCTCCAGATTACTGATTTTCTTTGCAACTGGAGACAAAACAGCAAGATGTTTCATGCACTGGAGAGGAGCGAGGGCTGTTTTAATTAAGACAGAGGGAAATTACATGCCATAATGGTCTGTAAAGAGGCATGTAATTTATGCAATATCCTGAGTGTTTTCAGTCAATTTAAAAAAAGGTAGAATTTAAATTGGAATGAGGGCTACTACTCTGTCAGTCTTCTCAAATTCACTGTGTGGATGTTTAAGGTAGTATGAAAGTTTCAGTTAAGCTTTAGCACTCTAATGACACACTGTTCCTTCCTTCAAGCCACAGAAGGATCTGTCACCAACCTGCAGCTTTACAACATAACACAAACTAATGATGCTGTTTATTTGTCTGCTCTGGTTGCACAGTCTCGTGATGTTTGCTCCATCTGGATTTTATTTCAACAGATTTTAGCCAAGACATTTCTATATGTTCCTGTCATTTGTATGATTGTGGAAACTAGGTGTTGGCTGCATTTAACACATTCTGCATTGTTCAAGGTTGCTGTGCCATGCCATGAAGGACCACATAGTTCGCGTTGCCAACGAGGCTGAATTTATCCTCAACAGACAGAGAGCAGAGGACGTCCACAAACATGCAGAGTTTGAGGTATCGAGACATTTTATTTGATTTAAAAAAAGTAAAATATTGTCAAAACAAGTTGTCACATTACATCACACCAGAAAATTTAAAAAAAGCAAACAACAATGACCCAACAATTTTTGGTCAGGTCATCTGGACTTTTTCTTTGTTTTGTGCTGAAACGTTTCGCCTTCCATCCAGAAGGCTTCATCAGTCAAAGAAACACACAACCTTATTGAGCATGGGCTTTGTTTGTTTTGAACCAGTTTGACATGACTGTCGACGAGGGAGAGGGCCAGCACGGGAGGAGGGGGTGTGCCAAAGACACCATCTTAGCACCAACATAACTGGTTTGTTCCACTTTGGAGCAAGCTGTTGGGGGAAGAATCAGTTTTGTGTTTGTGTTTCCTTGACAGATGAGGCCTTCTGGATGGAAGGTGAAACATTTCAGCACAAAAAAAGAAACTTTCCAGATAACCAGACTGAAAATTGTTGGATTGTATACCTGGATTACTGAGCATGGACTTTGTTGGCAAACAACAATGATGCTTACAAGCTTATTGGCCATATATATTGGTACATCACTGTTTCTTTTTCTATTTAAAAAAATTCCATCTGCTGTGAAAATAGAATTTGTCAATCTTCTAATTAGGCCCAAACAAATCCTATTAGTGTAAAACAGCTATTCAAGTGTATGGGCTCAGTAATGGTTCTGTGTCCTTATGAGGATTATCCCCCACCCCTCTTACAGTTCATGTATAAAAGAGCATAATTAATGGTAGCAAGGGATGTCCATGCAATATTAATTTGGGACTTTGAAATAAGCTTTTACCAAGGAACTCTAGGGGTAACTAATGACTCTGTATTAACCATACTGCATTCAAACATTAACTTTTCTTCATATATTTCATATAACAATACTGTAGTTTAATTTTATAGAATAAAAATGTAAATGAAGTCATAAAATAGAAGATGGTGCGAATTCAAATACATGTACTACAATCAACAGGGCATTTGTGAAATTTATGAGAAAAAAGTTTATTAAAGTGTTACTTGTTTTACTGTAAAATGTCAGAATGTGTGTTTGAACACACTTTACTCACCTCTGTTAACAGTGTGAGGGATGATGCGTTTCTTATCTTGGGAGAGCAGCCATCCTCATACAGCTGCTTGATATACAGTTCTTGAGCATCCTTGACCTGTTAGATAAACTGGAAGAGACGGCTAGATATGCAGTGTCAAGAGACTGTGGGGGTGGAGGGGGGTGGTGTACCTGGCCCTATCCGTTCTGTCTGCCAACTCCAGACAGCTTACACTTTTCATCCAGGTCTGACGTTACTTTATTACCCACTCTCCAAGATTGAAGATTCAGGACGCAGATAAGACATTTTTACAATTAACTTGGTGTCAAGGGGAAGCGTCATACGCTTTAAAGTGATAAATAATGTTTGATATTTGTCACAGCGTCACGTGGTAATGTGAGGTGACAGGAAGGGATTGAGTTATCTGCTTTATGAGGAATAGAGTGAAGTACGATATCTGACAGAATTCAAATTTAAAACAGGAAATTCAATTAACTTCCAGCTTCTGTTAGTAAATTAGATTGTGAATATTAGCCCGACTTCCCTCAGGGTGGCCTAGTAAGACAATCTTGTTTCAGCAGCAAAGATGGTCTCATGTGCTCAGTTTATGTTCAGCTTCCACCTGACACGCTTTAGGTGTACTTGCATCCAGAAAGGTTCTAACTATTCTACAAAAAAATATATATTTTCTAATATATGTAATTGATTGTATGCATTATTTGCAACAATGTTTTCGTATTGTTAGAATAAACAATTTTTTCAACATCCCTATTGAGACAAAAATCCACAATTTTTTGATGGTTCTGCAGCCTTGCTTTGTAAACCACATTCTTTGTAGAATTATTGGAGTATTTTATTTTCTCTCCTCTAATAGTTCCATCCACAGCTACCTAGCAGGGAACATCATCTGTCTGCAGTTTAGAACTGAATTGCCTTCATCCGCTTGCCATGATTTACTGCATTCCTCCAAGGGAGCAGAAATGCATTTCTCAACTGTCTACTAATATCTTTATGCACTCAAGTGTGGTGAATGAAGCCATAACATTCCTCAGTGTGACAAATACTCTATTAAGGGAAATATATTATTTTGACTTTATTCAAAAAGAAAAATTCTCAAATGCTATTAGTGCGATGTAGTGCATCACTCCCATAAAATGTGTATATGTATGACATTCACACCGTTTTTTTTCTGTTATCCCTTGTCTTTTATTTACAATATAGTCCAGCTGTGCACAATATGCAGCTGAAAGAAAAGAGGAAGAGAAGATCTGTGACCACCTGATCAGTGCTGCTAAACACAGAGATCATGTAACGGCCAACCAGTTAAAGCAGAAAATTGTCAACATCCTCACCAACAAGCATGGTGCCTGGGGTACACTGGGCCACCAGAGGTAAGACCTTACAAATCAACTAGTTCCATTTCGGACCAGCGTGGGGCATGTCACGTCTTTACCATGAACCAGAATTGTGGAGTGTCAGGTCCAGTCTTCAGGACCAAAGTTACCTGTTCATGGTATTCTTCAGTCAATGGATAGGACCACCAGTTAATGTGATTTTCCCAGCATCCAATAGGGTCAGTGATTGGGTCAGCAAACACAATTACAGTTTGGAGTGGTTTAATCCCTCGGGGACAGTTGATTGGCCAACATATTCGGGTGGAAGAAGGAGGTTGGGTGTTTCCACAGCATTGTCCAAGCCTTCTTTGACCCTCTCAGGAACACAGCGCAGTACCTGGTGGTAGTCACAGCATTCCCCATGAGCCTTGTTAAGACGAGTTGCTTTCTGCTTACCCACCCTTGTTTGTTTCAACATGGTCACACAAAGTTCAGTTTGACTATTTTATTTTAAGAATAAACTCCTAAAAGCTGTGACGTTTTCTATCATGAATAATATCTGCAATTATCACCAAAACATTGTAGAAACTCTGGTAGCTACATTTCTGTTTAAAGAAAATGTATTATTACCGGCACTGTTGAGCTTGTTTTTCCAAAGGTGTTTTAGAACTGTAAAAATTGGATGTGCTCATTTTATTCACATCCAAATTGTGTTTTCTTTCATTTTTTTTAATTTATGTTAAAAAAAAACATTTGGATGTTTTATGAGACAACAATGCATTGTAAATTATTTCAGCATGACCCTAAAAACAGAATTACTACAAAAACTGATTGAAGCTAAAAACTAATTTCTATTAGTTTGGCTGTGGGTGAGAGGAATGCCGATTGTGAGTACAAATTTTGTTAAAACCAGCTGAATCTTAACCCATAAAAAATGTAATGGATAGAATTCAGGGCTCTTGTTCAAATATTTATGGAACCCCTCTGAGAGGCATAGCATTTGCATTGAAACAAAAGGTTATTGAGCGTGGGCGCATTGTAAATGATACAACAAAACTTCCAACAAATTCAAATTTAATGGTAACCTGCTGGTGAAGAAAAATGATGCAATATGCTCCCAAGCTCAAGGCAGTGTTGCAGTTCAGCAGCTTATTCTTATTCACTGCTACATTAACTTTCCCATTTATGCTGCCCTTGTAAAATATAAAGCCCCCAGGCTTTGTAATGTTGCTCTGTGTGTTTGTGCATATGTGTGTGTGTGTGCGGGTGGGGGGTGCACACAGAAAGCGAGAGAAACAAAGCCTGCTCCTTGTTTGTTTTTCACTCGTATGCACAGACATTGTTATAACTTTAAATTCCAAATTTAATGGAAACACAAAAAAATATATTTATCATTACAAAAATATATTACAAATCGCATTATTCTTAGGAAGGGAACTGACAGAAATTGGAGTGATTGGTTGGTATTTGTTTATTTTTACTAGTTTTTTTTACAGCTGCTCGCAATAAATGGCAAAAAAAATAGATTAATCTGTTTTTCATAGACTCAGCATTTGCAGGTTGCGTCTCTGAGAGCTACTTTATTTTGAGCCGTTGTTCTTATTGTGGTAAACAACATTAGGAAGTAGTGTTACAGTACATATGACAACAGCTACAAGGTAATAATCTGTCCAAGGCTTGAAAACGGCTGCTCTGCAGTCACGTGATCTGGATGAAGAATAAGCAGATCCGACCCTACGGTGGCCTGTTTGATCATACTATATGCTTGCCTGATGATGAATGTCCCCTTGTATAGAGTCAGCATAGAAAAATCAATACTCCTCAAATTGAAACAGTATAGGGTTGTATTGATCCACTGTGCTAAATCAAAATGAGGAGACTTTGATACATCTCTCCAAGACAGCTCCCTGCTCAGTAATGACACACTATCAATTTTAGCTTTACACTGATAAATCAAGTTGAAAATTGGATGTCAGAATTTTTTCCTGCAGGAGAGTGATTTTCTCTGCCCTCTGGTACCCTCTGCTGTTGACCTCTGAACCCTGCCAGTGGATTATAAAGTTCTGACTCGTCTAAAGTGAAAGTAGGTGTCAAGGAAAGACTGATGAATGCGTTGAATGATAACGTCCACCACTTTCTCACCAAAAGGACCTTAAAGTGACATTGCTATCACTTCTTTACCTCTATGAAAGACCTGAACAGTGACTACATTAGATGGACATTAAAGAAAATAATTTGAAAGAGATTCATTGAGAATAGTCAAGTAAAACATACACTGACAGGTTTTTAGGTTCTCATAAAAGAGTTGATTTAAAAAATAAAAAGTCCTTTTCTAATGTTACTGCATCCCACATGTTTTACAAAAAGAAAATTAAATGTTCACAATATTCAGTGAATTTCATTTGTGTCAGTCCCTTTGTTTTGTGTTCCATTATTCCTAAATACTATGTCAACGCACATATCTAAGATAGATGCAAAAGAAAAAAATTCATAGGGCAAAAGTACTAACTCATACTTGTCCCAGTATGAGTTCAGTATCATCCCTGACAGCAGAGAAAGGCGCCTCTGCTGGCCTGAACAGCAGACATTACTGACCAGTCTATTGATTGTCAACATTTCATCTGTTTAATTACTTTTTTGTAGCAAAGGAGAAAGAGAAAATGGCGGCATATATTGATCTGCGGTAAGGCAGTGAAACAGCCGTTTCCCTTGACTAACAGTGAGTTTCATCTCTTGCACGTGATGAATGGTAACAATCTGCCCGTGGATAATAACTTTGTGATGGAATGAACCTCTTTTCTCACTGTGTGCCCAGAGTATTTGGTCTTGCTTGAAAGGGTTATCAATTCTAATAGAAGTACACCATTAGAAGGGGGGTTGGGTACCTTTTTAGAGGCTTTAAAGCCTCAGAGGGTTTTAGGTCTGATGTTCCTTTTGGGGCTAAAAACAAAGGTCAAGGTCCCTGATAGCATCTGACACGATAAACAAACTTTAGCTTGGTAATAAAAACAAAAGCTATAAAATAACCTTTGTTTTGACAAGACATAAAATAATACGCTTTTTCTCCAACCTGCACTAACACCAAGTTCCTTTTGGTAAATTTAAGGTAATCTGTACAACACACTAAAATTACGTAATTTAGATATTAATATAAAATGTACCTCAGTTTTATGCATTCATTGTATCTGTTTTATTTCTGCATCTGTATGATTTTTTTTTCATCTTTATTCCACTGTTAAAACAGGGTTCAAGAATATGCAGCAAATGACAGTGATTTTTTTTTAAACTAGGTTATTAGTAGACTCTTTTAAAAAAAAATAAAAAAATTCCTTTGCCCTGATATATATTTTCTGCTCGCGCTTGTTCTTGACGTACGCCACCCCCTATCCCCTTGGGGAACACTTAACCTTGTACACAGTGCTAATTATCTCTGGAAGAATCCCCATTCACATAATAATCAATTTCATCAGTTGTTGGAATTGAGCTGGGCACTGCTTGAATGTGCCACATTTCCCGTAAAAGATTGGCTCTGCAGAGCGGGTGGCTTTAGAGGAGTTCACCAGCATTATAGTGTGGTTCTTCATCCCTCATCTGATCACCTATTGTCTGTCTTCATTACCCCAGATGACCTGGAGTTAATCTTGTTGCTGCTGTGTTCTTTCTCTTCTGTCTTAGTCCAACGCTCATTCTACACTCCGTCTCTTCTTCATCTCTTAATCTTTAAATGAAAAATCATATCTAAAACCAGAAACATTTGGTAATAGTATCATTTTCTTGATCCGGGGAGGGGAGGATTCAGATGAAAGTCTTGCAGTATGCAATAATGCACTCATGATGCTGACCAGTCAGCACATTAACATTTGGAATCCCACAGATACATGATCAAACCTTATGTATTTTTATTGAGAACATTATTAATCCCACACCCACACACACTTTTTAGGCTACTTTGAAAATATAGGCTCATCACCATATGGTCACCAGTAGGCACTTCGGCTCTCGTGCATTTTTGATTTGCGCTTTTTCATCACAGCAGTTTGTACAAGAATGCTGTGTTAAAACCCTTAAAGGAATGCAAGGATGCATACAAAAAAGTATTTCCTCTGTCTGCTTTTGATTATAAGTGGGCGAAAGAACTGGTTCAGAGAAATGTTGATAGCAAAACGAGAGCCTTACAGTTTTCCCAAGTTAAAGAAGTTATAAAAATGTAATAAATATGTATATTTTTATGTAAGTACATGTTTAAAAATGAGTTATGACTTGTACCGTTTACATTTTTTTTAATAATTTTTAGGGAATTTCTTTGAAAAGTCAGAACTCGTCTCTTTATCAGACATGTAAACTCCCAGGGTTTGATGGAGAAAACGTCAGAAAATGAAAGAAAAGGTCTCTTGTCCAGAACTTGTCACCAAAAATGTATTTGTTCCCAGAGAGACCCTGTGACAGAAACCAGTTGCTGCTGCTTTCAATAGAATTGTTGCTGATTACTAGTATTTATTATAATTATCTCAATTCATGCCACCAATAATTAGAGTATGTGGTGTCTTATTGAATCAGTATGTTCTTGTCCTTCCTCCTGACCACCAGACACAAATCTCTCCAGAACAAAAAAGAAAATTCTGATCTGAGAAAACTCATCCATATGTAGTCCCACCCTGCTCATGTTTTTTGGGCCATTTTGGTTAAGTGACTTTAAAAAGAAAAAAGAAAAAATGCTGTTAGCTGTTGGTTCCAGCTGTAGATCACTACAACCATTGTTCTCCAAAATTTTGATTTTTCCTGTAGCAAGAGCCTTTTTTTTTTCTCTGTAGACATGTAATTTTAATTTCAGCATACTGCATTTTCTAGGATCTGTCAATATGTGTATTTATTAATATGAAAAAAAAATCTGCATTTGCCTGAGTTGGCTATTTTATGCAAACAGTGCTATTCTCCAAACAATAAAATAAAACAAAGACAAATTGAGGTATTTTATGTATTAATGCCAGAGCAGCAAAAACAATACAGGTAATGCAATATTAGCCATTTATCCATCCACCCATCTATCCATCCTTTATCTTCCGCTTGTTCTGAAGTCGGGTTGCTGGGGCAGCAGCTTGAACAGGGAGGCCCAGACATCTTTTTCTACAGCCACTTCTTCCAGCTCTTCTAGGATTCCAAGGCATTGCAGGTCAACCAAGAGACATGGTCTCTCCAGCAAGTCCCGGGTCTTCTCCCAGTCTGATATGTCCAAAGCTTCTCCTTAAGAAGGTCCCCTGAGAACATCCTTACCAGATGCCCAAACAACCTCAACTGGCTACCCCTGAATGTGGAGAAGAAGTGCTTCTACTTCAAGTTTCTCCCAGACAACTGAACTTCTCACCCTATTTATAAGTGATAATTCAGCTATCCTGTGGAGGAAACTCATTTCAACCATTTGTATCTGCAATCTTGTTCTTTCGGTCACTACCTCATGAACAAAACCCCAAAATACTTGAACTCCTCCACTTGAGGTAGGAACTCGCCTTCTATCCAAAAGAGCAATACACCCTTTTCCAATTGAGTACCATGATCTCAGATCTGAAGGTGCTGATTCTCATTCAAATTCAAAATCTAACTTCTACCCTACAAAGCTCTCAACAATCGAGCTTCATCTTATATTCAAGATCTTATCATTCCATATTTTCCTAACAGAGCACTTCGCTCTCAGACTGCAGGCCTACCCGCGGTTCGTAGAGTTTCCAAAAGCAGAATGGGAGGAAAGTCTTTCAGTTATCAGGCTCTTCTCTTGTGGAACCAACTTCCAGTTTCTGTCCATAGGGCTGACACATTGTCCAGTTTTAAGACTGGGCTTAATACTTTCCTTTTTAATAAATCCTATAAATAGGGTTGGCTTGTTATGCTGCCATAGGCTTAGACTACTGAGGACACATTCACCACATTTCCTTAAATGAATTGTTAAAATTAAATAGTTTTCTTTTGATACTATTTCTATTTTAACACAATTTTCGACCTGCCATTGTGTATCTGTTCCTATCAAACCCAGCTGGATGAAGCAGATGGTCGCTTGTCCTGAGACTATTTCTGCTAAAGGTTTTTTCCTCATGAGGGACTTTTTCCTTTTCAATGTTGCCTTCGTGCTTGCTCAAGATGAGAGTTCTGTGATGGCATTAAATTCAAAGCAGTTTGCTCCTCAGATAAATAGTGTTAACTTCTTATTTTTTTATATATGAATGTTTTTGTTCAGTGCCCTGAGGTGACTTCTGTTGCGACTTGGTGCTATTTAAACAAACTGAATTGAATTGATCCAACTCACTACCAGGTGGTGCTCAATTGACAGCGCAGCACCTCTCTTCAACAGAGTGTCCAAAACAAATGGCCTCAAATCAAATGACATGACTACAAAGTCAATAATTGATCTACAACCTAGGACACCCTGATGCCAAGTGCACTTATGGACACCCTTATGTTCAAACGTGATGTTTGTGATAGACAATCCATGACTAACACAGATGTCCAACAAAAGAAAGGTTCAGAACAGAAAGGCTATTCCTCCCAATCACGTCTTTCCAGTTCACACTGTCATTACCCACATGGACATTGAAAATCCCCCAGTAGAACAAAGGAGTCCCCAGCTAGAGCAGCTTCCAGCACCCCCGCTAAAGATTCCAAAAAGCCAGACACTCTGAACTGCTGTTTGGCACGTAAACACAAACAACCATCTTAGCCCGTCCCCCAACCCAGAAGCGCAGAGAAGATACTCTCTCGTCTACTGGGGAAAACTGCAGCACACACACAGGCACCAATATAACTGATTATTGTTGTCGCTGTTGTCCATTGTTGTCATCATTCTTTGTTGAAATCAGGTCTCTTTTGTAAGTGAGTCCTCGAGGCTCAATGGGATTTACCTGTCTAAATAAAGGTTGAATGAATGAAAAAAATATGGGGGATAAGAGTAGACCCACACCAGCTCGGTGCCTCTCAGACATGGGGAACTTCAGAGTGGCATGAGCTTCAGCAGCTCTCAAGGAGATTGGTTGCAGAGTCCATGCTGTGCATTGAGGTAAGCCCAACTATATCTAGTCCATACCTCTCAATCTCACCACAAGCTCAGGCTCCTTCCCCATCAGATAGGTTCCATTCCATGTCTCAAGAGAAAGCTTTTGTAAGCCAGGGTCAGAGTGCCAAGACCCCCAACTATGGCCACTGTCTATGCCTGTGCACCTGATTTGAATGTCCCCTCCTGCAGGTAGTGGGCCCATAGAAAGGCAAACCCATGTTGCTGATGTCAGGCTGAGCCTGATTGGGCCCCATGGGTAGAGACACGGTCTCCTGGTGCTTGTTGATGAGTTCCTTCTCCAAACTTGGTTCCAGGGTGGGGCCCCAATAACCCCTGTCTGGGCAAGGGACACTGAGCTCCTTGCTTTATTCTGTCCATATGAATCTTTGGACTCACTCTGTCTGGTGTGTCATCTAAGACCAATATTCCTTGGGAGACCCTAGAGCAATTACAATTGCCCTTGCCAACATAGCTCCTGGGATCATTTTGGCACACAAACCTCTGTATCATAATAAGGTGGCATTTCAAGGAGAAGCATAGCCCTTTACAATTGACAAAATTCAGTTTTCTCATGTAGATTATTAATGTTCATTATTAATCTCTCTGATTAGGAGTGGTGGCTCAGAGGTTAGAGAAGGTGGGCCTGTGATTGAAAAATAGCCGGTTCAACTCCTGGTACCAACAACATCAAAATGTGGGTCGGAAAGGTAAAGCATCCACACCTGCCTCCACCTTTATTTGCCTCACTCTGGGCCCTTGAGCCCTTAACCCCACCACTGCTCACCCGGGTGCCCTAGATAGCAGCGCTCTACTCCGCACAGAGAGCTGTGGTAGCTCGGTGGTCTGTGGTTGTGTCAGGAAGGGTATCCGGTGTAAAAATAATTGCCAAGTCTTTGTGCGACTTAGTTCGCTGTAGCGACCCCTGAAGAAGTGATCAGCCGAAAGAAGAAAAAAAAAAGGTGGCTCTGGTGGTTCTGGGTGATGGCCTGTGCTGGCTGCATGCGGGCTTCTGGGCGGTCTGTACCGGCGGACATGGGTTACTGGCCTGGTGACCTGGCTGTCCCTGGGTGGGTCTGGGGTGGACGCGGGCGCGGGTTCTGGGGTGGTATCGCTCCTGGGCGGGGTTCCCGGCTTGGTCCGGGGATCTCGGGCCTTGGCAGGTATGTTGCCGGGGTCTTGGGCCGGCGGGTGCGCCGGCGCCCGGCCCTGGCCTTGGGGCCTTCAGTGCGTTGGTGGGCTTTGGGGCCTGTGCCGTGGGGGGGTGGGACTGTTGATGGGGGGGGGGGGGGC
>NC_056503.1:40277275-40293934 GCF_014905685.2 Nematolebias whitei
GCTGTGGGGCCGGGGGAGTCTGGGCTCGCTGGGTGTGTGCCCTCACTTGCATGGGGCGCTCTCGCTGTGGGTGTTGTTATGGGTGGACTGGTCTTTTGCTTTTTTGGGGTGGGGGGGCGCTCTTGGTCGCTGTAGTGCTCTATCTCTGACTGTTTGGGCACTCCTGGCTGATTGTCCCGGTTGGGGTTTGGTGGCCTCTCTGGTTGGGGGGCTGGGTGTTGGGCTGGGAATCGGGTTGGGGCGTCTGGACGGTTTCGGGATGGGTCTGGGTTGCTGGCCCTGGTTCTGGTTGGTCCTCGGGGACTATGTGCCGGTCTGTGGCCTTGATCCCTGGTGGTGCAGCTGCCACCTCCTCCTAGGTATCTCTGTTAGAGCCTCTGTCCCCTGGTGGATCTTGGAGAGTGGGGGTGCCTATTGGGGTCAGTGGGGGAGCTGGTCCCCTGGGGGGGCATTGCCACCTCAGTTCACCTCCCCATCCCAACGTCCTCCTCCGCCCACTCCACCACACCACCACTCAAACAGGGTTTTGGGGTTCAGGTGCACTACTGAGCTACGGGGAGAATCATCCATCTCCGTGGCTGGTGGGGTCCTGGGCCCTAATTTTAATATACAACCTAGACACTCACTTATAACACTCTCACGACACATGCATATATAGGATCTGGAGTGGGCACATGATCGCACTTAGGTGGTGGGATGTACTACCATTTCCACCTCCCCGGACCTGTGCCCACTCTCATATGTAGCATGTAGACATTTAGGGTTCTGTGCGGAGATGAGGGGTGAACGGGCGCCGCCTGCTCTCTGGGCAAGAGGTGGGTCTGTGCCGGTCGCCACCTCATCCCCCCATTTTAAACGCACTGTATAACAACATGCATCAACACCATATTCGAGTGGGAGGAGGAGGAAGTGGGTCTGTTCATAATTTATTTATGCATATATAGATTTATTTATTTATTTTATTTTATTTTTTATTTTTTTTATTTTTATTTTTTCCCCTTTCACAAACACCTCCTTTCCCCGTGTGACACTAGGGGCCGGGATGGAGGGGGGGGGGGGGGCATTGTTGGGGTCTGGGCTGTGGGTGGGCTTTGGGCCTTGGGGGCGGTCAGTGTTGGGGCCGGTGCTTCGGTTCCTCCTGGGCTGTTCCGATTCTTTTAATCTAGGTTCCTGGTTGCGATGGCCGGCGCTCTGACCGGGGTGGCTACCGGCTTTTGGCGGGGGGTCGGCTATGGTAGTGTACCTGTGGTCATTGGTGGTGTAGGGCGGCGGTTGGGGGCGTGGCTTCGCCTCATCCGGGCACTGGCTGGTCTTCCTGTGTGGCATTTGCGGTGGGGGTGCTCTGTGTGTGGGGGGGTGCATGGGTGGCGTGCTGGGGCGTCTCCGGGCCTATGGTGCGGAGCTCTTGATGTGAGAGCCGGCCCTCCTCGGCTGCGGCTCCCTGCTGCTCTGCCCCTTGGGCTGGGGCCGGCCTGTGGTCGCTGTCAGGTAGATGGTGCATGCGGTCGGCCCGACAGAGATTCTGTCGGGCTATCTGTGTGTGCCTGTTGGTTGCTCGGGTTGGGTTTTTGGTGGTCCCCCCTCTCTTGGATCAATTTGGGCCCCACGTTTGGTGTGGGGTCCACTCCCCCCGGTCGTGCCCCCCTTTGGCGGGGGACTCCCTTGCCGCCGGTGCATTGGTGGCTCTCGGTGTCTGGGCTGGGTGGTGGGGTGCACGTCGGTCCGCCCTGGTTGCTGCCTGGCGGGGCCTGGGTGCCCTGGCTCTGTCGGGGCTCTGCTAGGGGGTGGTATGGCCTCGGGGCTTGGGGCTCGGTGTCCATGGCCGGATCTACTTGGGGGGGGCATGGGTCGCTGGCCGGGCCTGTGGGCTCGTCGTTGCAGCTTCCTGGAGGCTCTGCATTGTAGTGGCTGGGGTCACCCGGTTCTTTCCTCTGCTCCTCTCTGGGGGGGTGCGGTTCTCCCTGTTGGGAGACTCTTGGGGCTCTGGGCCTGTGGGCCGCTGTGTGTCTGTGGCTCCGGTCCTCCCTATGTTGCCATTGTGTCCTGGGGGGGCGGGTCTGTGGGCCCCCGCGTCCACTATTGGGCATTCTTTTGGAGAAATCTGGTGGTGGTGGGCGTGCTTGCGCGGGTGTTTGGATTCAGGTGCTTTGACAGATGCACGCTAGGTTGGGTAGTGGCGGAAGCTAGATGATTCATTGTGCGATGTCGAATGTTTCATGGTGATATTGTGGGTGGCATTGTGCTGTGCATGTTGTTTTGTCATGGTGGTCTCTCGTCTTATCTTCTTCTTTTTTATTATTTATTTATTCTTCTTTCTTCTCTTTCTTTAAAAAAAAATAATAAAAAAAAATAAAAAATAAAAAATTGAGCGATGATGATAAGTTCATTGAAACACTTCACAATGCTTCTACACTTAAACTGAGCTCACAAAATAAAAAATAAAAAATAATAAAAAATAAAAAATAAAAAAAAAGAAGAAAAAAAAAATTAATCTCTCTGATCCTTTCTAAACCCTTTTGTAAAAGTGTGTAATTTTTTTACCACCTTTTTGCAAACAAAACACTGTGGAGGTGGTTGTTAAATGTAGCACCTCAAAAACCTCAACACTCGCTCCTTGAGGATAGATGGTGCTTTAAATATCTATTTAAAAGAGGAGAGAATAGACGATAGCTCACTTATACATTTATCCTACTGCACTTAGCAAGTCTGAAAGCCTTCATAAATTATGGCGCTCCTGCTTCCTCTAGGTTATCAGTGCTGGAAAATTAGCTTTTAAAATGCGGTTTGAAATCCATTTAGGTGATTGATGGGTGATGGGACTAATAAATTTTGCCAGTTTCTAGAGGGCCGACTCCAAGCAATTCTTTATGGATGTCATGAAGCCAGACACATTGGATGTGTGAAATAAGGAGGTCTCAAACCAGTTCTGCTCAAGGGATCATATTGGATAGACAATTTGTTACACAGATAACACAGACAACTATCTATTTTATTGAAGAGCAGGATTTCCATTTTCTTACCAATATTAATCATATGTCAAGTGTTTAAGTGATTACCTGAATTCTTAAAAAGTAAATAATGTAGGGCTCTTTCAAGGCAATAGTTATGTTCTTAGTCTTTAAGTGTTGCATAAATGAGAACAAAAGCTACATTACAATTTTATCAAACACTCCTGAGTTATTTAAGTAAAGAGAATACAAACAATGACAAAATATTATTCATCATCTCCAAAGTTTTGATTGTCTGTTGACAGGAACGTGCTTATCAGTGGGTTGATGCCATACTGAATGTTGAAATTTATTTATTTATGCAGCTGCAGATCTCCATTAGCTCTAAGCGATTTCTGAACCATTTATTTTCATATTTTACCTTCAAAACTAAACTTCAACAATTCAAATCCAATGTTGAACTGACACAGATTGCTATTTACTGACTTTGCACAAAAAAAAAAAACAAAAAAAAACATATTTGCACAACTCCAATAGATTCCCATCTGACTCGCTTTTTGGTCATTGCAACTTGAGGGTTTTATTTATTGTAGAGTTTGTTCCCCATAAAGATATTTTGGCTTAAAGTAAAACTGCACTCAAATTAGCACGTTAGGCAACGCACATAAAAGCAAATGCAGTTAATACTATAATAAGGAAATCTTCAAAGAACAGATTTATCCCCCACCAGCATTTGCTCTCGACTTGCTCAAAGAATTAGAGGACATAATCGTTGACAATAATCACCCAGTTGCCTGCAGTGGATTTACATTTTCTCATGCTGTGTAATCTTGCGTTTACACTATCATTTACGTAGGTGTATCTTTTCCATCCACTGACATCTATCTTTTTCCCTGCTAAGCTTTGAGCATGATTGGCAAGGGACTAGCGGCAAGGGACTAGCTCAAGGCATTCAGCCTTTGCTTCGCACACTCCAGCACGATAGTTGGTGAACACAGCATCTTCAATTGCATGCACACACTCAAATGTGAACATTTGATTGATATTTTACTGAAACTGAGCCCTTGTTGCTGTCAAAGCCCAGCTAAGTCTCCTGAGCCTCTTGATTTCTGACATTAGTAGATAATATATTCACGGAGCAGCGAGGCTGTATTTTGTGAAGTGATCCCCTGTAACACTTTAATCTGTTTAGACTTCTTCAGAACCGTGGCTGAGAAGAGAGCAAAAAGTATACAATGAAATACAAGGCTGCCTGCCAAGATCTGACTGTAACCACCACACTCTGAAAAATATCCTGTGGGTTTTGAACACAACACTCTTTGTCCAAGTCTTTATTTTGGGCTTTGGATGTTTTTTGACTAGTTTATTTATTTATTTATTTAGTTTTTTTTAATCAAGCCAACATTTTACATGATAATAAAAATATACATTGTAAAATTACAATTTTGTTTGTTTGCTTGTTTCACAAAAGCTTTTATGTCTATATGGGTCATATATAGGTATTTTACACATTTAATAAAGACATTCAGGTGAGCATGCATCAGGACATTCAGGTGATGTTTGTCAAATCGAAGTTGAATGGTGCCTTTTTTGTTCACATTTATTGTAATTTAAAATAAGAATGAAGAATGTGCAGTTTTATGTAATTGGCCTTGATTTACTGTCAGCTGCATTCCAGTTTGTTTTTTAAAATCTTTTTTTTTTTTTTTTTTTTAGTGTATGTGTGTGTGTGTGTGTGTGTGTGTGTGGGGGGGCGTCTTAAAGGAAACATAAAGGCCTTGAAACAACTCCAGCCAGTGCATGGTGGGGGTGGGGTGGGGGGGATAGCAACAGTTAGAAAACCTATGCTTGTCCCAGTGCTTAATGGTTTTCTTTAGCTGCAAGCAATAAAATTACCCCAGGTCCTCACTTATGTTGGAATAATCATTTACAAAGATGGTTACCACATGCTGGAACTGTTTTCTTCCCCCCTTCTTTATGGCTCTAATTCACTGTTATTAATAATGAATATAAATGCAATTTTCAATTGGGTTGCTCCAGGGCCCTGGGAATCATTTCAATGAATATTTCAACACATTATTTTAATCATGGCTCCACATATGCAGCAAAGGGGGCTTGTTTTATAGGCTCATGCTTCAGCTGCCTCGAGACTCTGATCATTAAACTCTGTTTCTGTCTGCAGCGAGGCTCTCCTACCTTTGATTTACAGGACGTGTTAAAAAAAAAAAACATTGTAAAAAGAAGGCAAGCTGTGCCATTTATACTTGTAATTTGAAGCTGTATTTGTAAATGAGAGTGTCTGTGATTTATGTGTGCAGTGTTTGCTGCTACTCCCCGCTGTTATGATGCTAAAGCCTTTAGCAGAATTAACGTTACGAAGGCCTCTAAAGCATGCCTCAGTCAAACAAAGTTCACTATCTCTGGTCAGATTGCTTTTTGTGTGAAAAAAAGAATGACATTATCTGCTGTAATCTGATCATCACTGAGGCACGTGGGTGCTGTCTAACCTGCCATGTCCTCTTTACCCTGTCACAGTCAGCTGCATGACTTCTGGCGTCTCGACTACTGGGAAGATGACCTGCGACGGCGGAGGAGATTCGTCAAAAACCCATTTGGCTCCACCCACTTAGATGTTCCCTGCAAGTTGTTGCAGGAATATGGTGAGTGGACCATATCTCTGTTGAAATGTTGTATACATTGAAATTCATGCGAATTGTTGCATTTTACACACAGTCCTTTTTACCATTGAAGCATATGTTTCACATTCAAAGCTGTAGCTTGTTCATGCATGCTGCTTTAGAGAAGGTTTATGGGAACACATTAAAAGGACATATTATCTCTCTGCTTTTACGGTTTTCTTCCTTTTAACTTAAATGTTCTTTATTGACCCAGGAAGTTATGCAGTGTTACCCACCAACTAGTATCAATTCAGCTCTAAATCTTTCAGCTCAGACTTCAAAAGAAAACTGCTCAGTGGTATCAAAATCTATGTCCTTCTGCCTCTAATGGAACAGCAGAGCTGTAAAGTTTAATTATAATATTATTAAAGAAGGCAACATTCATCTTGGCCAGGTTTACTTTTTGACTAAAGCTCTTAATACATGTAATACATGCTCTTAATACATTGAGAAAATGTTAGATCTCTTGTTTTAGTGTTGAATTACTGGAGCAGGCTGTTTGCTCAGTTCTTCATATCATCTGGTTATTCTCAGCGTTTGCTCTGCCAAAGATGGTGGCTTCCACATGCACATCATGGCAGCTTTGTAGATAAATACTTGCCAGCTGTTGTTACAGCAGCAGGTGGTCCACATATAAAACGCACACAATAATTACACCTTCTGCTTTAGATTTTTGTTCATTCCTTTTGAGTTTTTCCAAGATAAAAGACAATTTTGCTGACTTTGAGAGACGTGTTTATTCATCTGTTGAAGGAATTCAAGTTGAGAAGCTATTTTTAGCGGTTTTGACTTGCTTTGAGAAAATAAAGGCTTTTGAACACCAAAGTGTTATTTTTATTTTATTTTTATTTTTAATCGCACTGGATTACATCAACATTACCTTTTGCAGTAAACGCGTAAAACTAATCAAATATCAATAAATAATTCTTCCATTCTTGCTGCATTCTACTTCTCGTCGTTTACTTCACAGCAGTAGTTCGTCGTGGGACGTGCAGTTACTTTAAATGATAAATGGGTGTATTATCTTCTTTAGAGACGAGTCAGTTTGCCTGAATTTTTTGTCTGACATAAGTTTTTTTCTCATGTTTAACTCATCGCAGTTGGCTAAATTATTGAGGTCTTGTTGGCGTGTGTTAGTTTTAATGAGCAGAATTATGTATAAACTTGTCAAGTGAAAGAGATCGCCTGCAGTGAGATGCTCTCTGTGAGAGGTGAGCGGCTGTTTCCTGCAGGCTTTGATCTGGCTGCACGGCAAACGCTTTGCTTACAAGTTAAATTGTAACTTTTTGTTCTTAGTTAGGGCTTCAGCTGTTTTAGTTAGCTGAGACAATATGTTTGTTGGGTCGTTTTAGGTGTATTGTGACTTTTTTTGTAAAGTTGTTTTTCTATATTTTAATTATCACTGTACTGATGGCTGGAGCCGACAGCCATGTTGCAGAGGTTCAGAGGTTGTTTGCTGATTATTTTTAATGTCCAGATTTTTTTTTTCTTTTTTTTGTTTTGTTTTGTTTTGTTTAATTTTGATGTATTATTTATTTATTTCACAGAAGGTTGGAGGGCCTATAGGAGGCTGCAAGTGAAGAGCAATGACTTTCAGGATTAAGCAAAGAAAACCTTAGGTTCTATAAAAAATAATGGTAACACTTTACAATAAGGTACACAATATTTGATTAACTAATAGGGAATGCCTCAGGAACGAATCAAGAGCTAATGAGTAGTTAACCAGTACTTACTGGGGAACACACAGCCAAGCCTTATTACGGGACTACTGGTTTGTTATCACAGAAACAGGAGAAATTATCCATGTGGGTTCTGAATAAACCCTGCACCAGTGAGGTCACAGCTTGTAATTGTCAAAAACCCATTTCCTATTGATTACTGATTTTTTATTTTATTTTCTCTTTTTTTTGTAAAATTTGAAACGATGAAGAAACGTTTTGTATGGATCTTTAAGTGAAAAGTTACTTAATTTTTCAAATTCAAATGTTGACGTTTCTGTGCCAGAAATTATAAACTGCATGGGGGCGGGGCGGGGAGGGTCGGTTAACTTTTTTTTTTGCAAGAGTCTGCGCAGTTTTTTAAGATTTTTTTAATATATTGGCCTAACCAGTGTAATAGTGTGATCTTTCCGAACACATTTTGTGCAATGTGTGTGTGCGTGCATGTGCACAATGATGGGAGGTTAAAGTCTGCCTCCTTGTCTATTAGCAGCACTGACAGCTTAGCTTGCACATTCTGTCTCTGCCCTTTGCCTGTAATAACCCACCGTGTAACACCCAGCGTCCACCCAGTATCAGACTATATTGTTAGGTGATTGGAATAGGGCAAGCATGAAATGGAAGTCACGTTAATATTGATCCAAATGTTTAACGGGGTGTTTTACCTCCGGGAGTCCTTGCTGTCTCATTTCAGGTGAACAGTTTCAGGATTGCACCAGGCAGAGATCTTTATAGCTTTTTACTTCTGCAGATGCAGCCTTGTGATGTCAAATTAACCTTTTCCAGCTTTATTGTTAAATACAATAAACTCTGCCAATTGACGCTGATGATGTCTGCCAATGATCTTAGCCCTTGCAGGGATAAAATGCACACAAAGTGTTAGGTTTAAATGTAGAGAATTTTAGACAATGTCCAGTTTTTTAGAGAGGGAAGTTGAGATCGCTGTGTGTCAACACAGACTCGCATTGCACAAACTGTACCACAGTGCTGGATGAAGATCAGATTAACAGGAAACGTCTGCTCTGTATAAACTACCTTACATCAGAGTTATAATGTTTAGTTTCACAACTTCAAAATATGTTCAAATGTCTCCCATCACAGGAAATTTAAATATGTCGTTTTTCCCTCATTTCATTTCTCAGCACATAAGAAGAAAAACCCAGGAAAGAATTGTATCATCCTAGTGGTAATGCAACCTTATGAGCAGAATTATTATTATTTTATTTTTTTTATGTTTTTTTTTTATTCTTCTTTTCTTGGAATGTGAATTTTTCAATTTTTTGGAATTTCAGGTGGATGTGAAACCTCTATCCATTCATTCATTATCTTTACCCTCTTCTTCCTTTACGGGTCATGGGGGTCACTGGTGCCCATATCCAGCTAGCACTGTGTGAGGGGCAGGGGACACCTAGGTCTCCAGTCCATCACAGGGCCGCATAGAGACAAATGAGACAAACAACCATTCACTCTCTCACTTACACCTAGGGACAATCTAGAGTTACCAATCAGCCTAACATGCATGTTTTTGGTTTGTGGGAGGAAACTGGAGTACCTGGAGAAAACCCATGCATGCACAGAGAGAACATGCAAACTTCACCCAGAAAGGTCCCGGGACAGGATTTGAACCATTGACATGCTCACTGGGAGGCAGCAGCTCTACCAACTGTGCCACCCTGCCACAGATTTGGAACAGAGTTTGGAAAAAGGAAGAGGTATATAGTAGCCCTTTGTTTATTGCAGGGGATCAGTACCCTGAAGCCCCACGATAAGTGAAAAACCACTAAGTAGGAATAGGAGCACAAGTAGTAAGTAATAGTTTATATTAGTTTGTGTGTGTGTGTGTGTATATATATATATATATATATATATATATATATATATATATATATATATATATATATATATATATATATATAATGGGTTTTAAACACTTCCCACACTCTTGCAGTATTCAATGTTTCAAAATTCTAAAGCTCTAAAAGAGCACAGAATCCCATGATTTCAGCTCCCTGCCTCATCTGCTCTTTGCCACCTGCAAGCGCTCTTGGCCACGCCCACTTCTCTGTTCTGCACGGAGAACAACTGATCAGCTGCAGCAGATGCTAAATAATTTAAAATTTATTTTAAATAAAAATTCGATGCTGGGCCAGCACGGTGGCACAACTGGTAAAGCTGCTGCCTCTCAGCGAATAGGTCCCCTGTTCAAATTCTGGTCCGGGTGCCTTTCTGGGTGGAGTTTGCATGTTCTCTCCGTGCATGCGTGGGTTTTCTCCGTGTACTCCAGTTTCCTCCCACAGACCAAAAACATGCATGTTAGGCTGATTGGTAACTCTAAATTGTCCATAGTTGTGAGTGAGAGAGTGAATGCTTGTTTGTCTCGTTTGTCTGTGTGTCCCTGTGAAGGACTTGCAACCAGTCTAGGGTGTACCCCACCCCTCGCACAGTGATTGCTGGACATGGGCACCAGCGACCGCCATGATCCCAAGTGGAAGAAGCGGGTAAATGATAATGGATGGATGGAAAAATTCCATGCCTATCATGTGGCTCATCCATCAGTCAGCCAATTGTGTGTCATGTCCAATCTTATTTTGAAAAACCGTGATAGAGCGAGTCCGCAATACACAAACTGCAAAGTAGCGAGGGACTACTGTATTTAAAACATTTTACCATTCTCCTAAATTATTGATTAGTGCAAGAAAATACTAAAATTGTGGAAACAGCTGATACACATGCCAAACAGATCTTGCAGAACACAGAATGAAAAAATGCATGAAAAACCCAAGAGACCAGATCCTGACATGAGAAAGGAACTTCTTTAATTAACAGAAAAAATGTCCGGTTGTCTTATTTCAAAGTATTTGAACGAAAATCCAATATTCTTTCTTTATTTAATTTGGTTCATTCATTCATTCATTCTTGCATTTGTTTATTTATTTATAAGTCTGATGAAAAAACAAGTGCACACAGTTGTGTTTGAAGTCTCACTTTAAATATCCCTTAAAAAATATTCTTTGATTTCTGCAAGAATACTTTTACTTGCATATAATCTGGATTTTGTTTTGCCAGCAAGTTTTTTCTTTAACTGAACAAGCTGTGATATTTTGATACTTTTTAAATAAAGAAATCAACTTGTAAAAAGCTCAAGTAAAAGTAAGTAAGTTTCTTTTAAAAAGTAAACAGGTTGTTGTACTTGAGCGTGTTGAGGCTGCAGTAGCTTGGTGGTCAGTGCTGCAGTCTTGTAATCCTGGGGCTGTGGGTTCGAGCCCAGGTTGTGTCAGGAAGGGCATCTGGCATAAAACAAATTGCCAAATCTTTCATGAGTTTGTTGGCCCGCTGTGGTGACCCCTGAAGAAGGATCAGCTGAAATAAATTATTTTAGGTATTAATAAATAATGCAATAAACTTACATACAGGACAGTCTGACCAGACCCTCATCGGCTGTGAAAGCAGAAGCTTAGAATAGCTTTTAAGGGTGTATTAAACTCCATTTGTGTAATGTTATTTTGCCAACATTCTAACTGATTGGTGACTTGGGACACCAATAGTTTCCCTTAGGTTAACATAATCACTGTTTGGGGTCTCTTTAGTGTTATTTTTCTCTCTTAATGGATCAAATGGATTTGGAAAAATGTCTAGCCTGGGCTGCAGTAAAGCAACTTTTTAACTTGTACACTTTTACAATGAAGTCCTTGTTATAAAATATTTTATATCATGGGTTATGGATGCTTTTACATTGTGACTGAGAACATCTTGCCCTCCTGCCTAACAAAACAACTTCATCATCTTGGCCTGGAGGCCCACTTGGATTGAACATATCGTTCTGAGCAGCATCTCCATGACGCCCACATCTACACATAATGGTAACGGGACGTGAGAGATGAACACCCACTGAAATGTCATGGTGATAATATAAAAGTCAACAGAAGAACAGGCTCAGGGTTCATTCTGTGACATTGTATGATGTACTCTGTCCGTGTGCACACTTGTAAGCAAAAGCCAGTTAGAAATCTTCACCTGATGTGAGTTTGTGGTTCTTTGTGTCAACAACGTTAGTGAAATAAACTTTTTCTAACAGTCCTCTTGATGCAGTATGACCAAAATATGGTTTCACTTTGTTTTACTGAAAGAATCAAACCTTATCTGGAAAAAGTTTTGTTATTGTGTTTTATTTTTTAGTCCAATTTAAGTATGTTGATTCAGATTGTCTGTACTTTTTATATTTTATTGTTGATTATTCTTCACGGATGTACAAGTTACTCTTACAGTGAGCTTATTACAAACAGAAAGATATGTCCACATTTGAGCCTGTAAAATTCTGATTTGAGATTTTTTTTTTTTACTTTAACTCATTTCATCTTGAGCCTAAAGAATTAAGATTTGTGCTTGTGTGTACTGATATTTAATTACACAAGTTTTCACTTTCCAACATTTTTCAGTCAAGTCATCGGGACAGTTTTTTTTTGTGCTGAAACGTTCCGCCTTCGATCCGGAATGCTTCATCAGTCAAGGAAACACACAACAAAACTGACTCTTCCCCCAACAGCCCACTTCAAAGTGGAACAAACCAGTTATGTTGGTGCTAAGATGGTCTCTTTGGTACACCCCCTCCTCCATTGCCGGCCTTCTTCCTTGTTGACAGTCGTGTCAAACTGGTTGAAAACAACAAAGTCCATGCTCAATAATCCAGGTATACAATCCAACATTTTTCAGTCAGGTCATCTGGACAGTTTCTTTTTTTTTTGTGCTGAAACGTTTCGCCTTCGATCCGGAAGGCTTCATCAGTCAAGGAAACACACAACACAAAACTGACAACTGACAAAGTGTTCACTTTGTTTACAAAATGCAGTAAATGTCAACCTTACTCTCAATGGAAAAAATAATGTAAAAGTTTCTTCTGTGATGCTTTGGAGGTCCCTTGATTTAACATATGTTGTTGTATTTACACAATAATTTTGCATAATTCTGTAAATTTGAAAATACATTTTTATGTAAAACTCCTGAAGTACTTTGCAGGTTTTCTTGTGGAAAAATGCTTTTAATGATTGAGTGGTGAACTGTTTATCATCTTTACATTTTTAAGTTTCAGTCTTTTAATGTCCCTTTTTTATAACCATTCCTTCTACTTTCCTGTCCAAGATGAGTATGTGTATGTTGTCAATGACTTGAGGATAAAACTTTAAATCTGTAGGATTTACTTTGTTCTGCTATCAACACTTTTACATTTTCAAGTAAATGTTTTGACAGCAGGCAGCTCATGGATGCCCTGGAAGGAACTCAACGCTGCGCTTTCCAGCTGAACCCGAGCGATGAGTTCTCAGAGTCGGCCTCCGTTGGTGACAGCAGGCAGATCTTCATCAGCCTTCAATGAGGTCATGAAAGCTCTGCAGTGCACTTTACGGAGTGTAATTAGTGCACTCTGAGGCAGTTTCAGTTCAGTGATTGAACAAGAGGACCCGGGAGACTGGTGATCGCTGGCTTCTCCTGGCACTGTTCCTGAAGAGCTTGAAAGCAAACATGAAATGAAACTGCTGTCATACAGTGACGGTAACTTTCTTTTGCTGCTTTTGTAAAGTTTTAAAGTTAATCTGGCAGGGTTATATTATTATACAGAGCAACATTTTCCTTTTGCTTACCAATTGTCATCTGGTTAAAATTTTAGTTTTACTAAATTTATGTAATATTTGGCTAAGTCATTTAGTTTTCTATTATCTTGTAATTAAGACTTTTGCACAGATACAAATTTTGCACTGATGATGAAATGCATAGTTTGAGAAAGAGCATGCTTCTCATGGAAGGGACCAAGCAAAATACAAAAAATATTCAATAATTATGTTTTAAAAAGGTTCATTCTTTTTGCCCTATCATGAGTTGTCTTATCACTCGACACTCCTGCATGTCGAGCCTTTAACAGTGACAAACGGCAGCTCTTTGCAGCAGCACTTTAGTACAGCCGGATCTCCAAATCAGGAAACGATCACTTATAAGGTGTTAACTCTTTGTCAAAGATTTTGTGCTTCATGCTTTTTTTAAAATTTTTAACGCGAGTTATATCATTTCAGAACTAAACTGCATGGTAATTAGTTGATTTCAAACTCTTACATTGTTTTCCAACTCCTACCATCTCTCTCTCTCTTACACGCACAAGCATGCACATACCATTTGATGTTGATTATATGCGTGTTGAAATCAGCACGGTTTATTTGGCCTTCTAAACCATGTCCAGAGTTCCAATCAGAGCTGCAGCCTGTCTGCTGTGTTTTCCCTCATTAACTCGGAGCATAATAACGGTTTACAGAAATACAGTTTTAAGTTTCACTCTACTTTGATTTCCGACCACTGACTAGCTTTCCCTTTAACATTGCACAGAATTCATTTCCGAAACGTTCAAACTTCTTGCCCACATTTGATGAAAGCACACCAGATATGAGACAGAGCAGGAAGCAGCCCCCCCCCCCCCCAGCCACCCACCCACCACCACCACCACCACCCCCTCTCTCCTTCTCTCTCTCTCTCAGTAGCAGTGTTGACAAGAGTCAAACGTGACCTCTCCAAGACGAGGTACATGTTCCTCAGGGAAGGGAAAGCGAATTAGGAACTGTGGTGAAAGGAAACATGTCAGATGAGTGTCAGCCACCTCCCTTGCCTTGATATGTGGTCTTTCATTGCACGTGCATATTTCTCCTTTGGTTCTTACATTGAACCTAATTCAGAGAAACGTTTTAAGCAGATGCATAGTAGACATATAATTGAAGGTGGGCTGATAAATATGTTGGCTTTCCATGTGTATATGAATGCATCTCCTTCAATAAGCATCTTCCACTTATAGCCAGAAGAAATCCTGCTATAAAAGGCTTCCTAATCGTCCTGTCTGTTCATTTTTATTCTTGTCAAGTCTCTTAAAGCACCAAATGATATCTCTAATCTTCTGTGAGTGTGAAACGTAATTCAGCTTTTGGTCTTTATAAGATAAAGGCTGTATTTTATTATTACCCTTGTCTACGAATAAAAACCTAAACATCTGTGATGTTCAAAGACTCAAAACATATCAGGTGAAAAAAACCTAGCATTTTTATACTCTACTGCATTGTGTGCATCTCTGTGTGATCCTCTTATTGTGTTGCGCTGTTATTTTCTACAACTGATACTGACGCAGTTTGGAAGGCTAGTAGATGATTGATGTGTGCAAATGATTAATGTTTTCTATTTTCTTGCAATAATTTAAAAACTTTTGGGGGATGTTTAAGATTGTTTTTTTTATTCTTTTTCTGATGCTTCTACATTTTCTCATACCTATTTTCAGAATTATGTTGTACACTGTTCTCATTATATTGTCTTGCTCTGATTTTCTGATTCTGCTGCTCACTTATGTGAATATTTCTGCACTTTGCTGCACAAATAAATGGGATGAAAGAGGGTAACAGAGCAGGAATGTATGAGTTGATAAGTAGATGGCAAATAGTAAAGTGATTATTTTGTTAAGGAATAGACATCAAAATGCAAACTGTTTCCATCGGACTTCCGTCGGACACTAAAGTGTTAGGTGAATTGGTGCTGGTGTGTTTTGTTTTAATTAAATATTTGTTTTCCACAAATACAAAATATATAAACCTGTACCATTACCTTATTTTGCTATTAAAGGAATCAAATTGATTTGATCTAATAGTGATGTGGAAAAGCCAAATGTTTTTTACATTGACATACATCTTGGAAATCAGATTTATGCTATAAACCTAATAAGAATGCCTCGGGGGGGGGGGGGGGGGGGGCAGTTTTATTAGGACCAATATTGTGCTTTCAGTGTCTCCAGCAGTTTAATTAAAGAATAACATGTCCTGGTAACCTGTATTTTTTTTTTAAAAAAAGGTACTTAAAATCTGCTGATTTGGAGAGTTACTAAATGTTTAGGGTGTCTGTAACTCTTCAAGAAAATTTTAAGGTGTGCAACTTAAGTCTGCTTAAATCAGTCCCTCTCCAACAACAAATTGAAATTCCCCCATTAAACAGATAAAAATACTTGCTTGTTTATTTACTATTACTGTACAATAGCAGGTGTTTTTGTTTGTTTGTTTTGTTTATTAACACAATTTATTTCTCATAAATTTGCATAAAATGTAATAAATACTTGCTTAAAAATAAAAAAGAAAAGGTTGAATGACAAATTTCTACTTTAAAATATGGCTTTAGCTGCTTCTTAAATTAAATTGTTTGGAAAAATTGCCTAATATATACCTTACCTTCAAAGGCCAAAATAAAACTTTTTTGACCCCTCTTCCCATATTTGTTGTCACAGATTTGAAGGCCGATGACTTGGTGAAGCCTAAGATTGTTTTCCGTAGCCCGACTGTGGCCAGTCAGAGCCCAGAGACAGAACTGATACTGGACGGGGACAATGACAGCGTCAGCCTGCTGCAGGAGAAGGAGGTGGACAACTTGGGTGGTACGTCAGCATGCCAGCATTTGTATTATCCTTCAGTCAGTGTCACCTCGGAAGCAATAATACTCATCTTTTAATCAGACTTAACATGCTTGGGCAGCTAAGTCCTTGATGTCACCGAGTGTGTGCCAACCTTGAATACTTCACTGAGAAGAAAAATTTCAAGATGATGATAATAACAAAAACACTCTGTTGTTTGTGTCCAGAGGTAAGTCTTCTGAATATAAGCTAACATCAAAATAAAAAAATCTAGATGTGGATGGTTTATGATTATTCAAGTAATGAGATAATTTTAACATCTGCTCATTAATGAGTTGTACTGGCAGCACACACACACACACACACACACACAAAAGATCAAACTAAATCTGACATTAAATGAAAAATTTAAAGGTTAAATTTGTGACTGAATACAAATAATCACTTTTTGTTTAGCTATGGAAAGCCAAAGTGACTGAAAATAGGTCAAATGTTAAACTTGTACTAAGTCAGACTATACCTCTGGTCTAATGTAAGTCAGTCATGTGACTCAAGCTTCTACGTGTTTTTTGGCAAATACAGCCTAGTGAATTTGTTTACATTAAGTGTGGACACTCGTCTCAATATTGCATTCAGTTGATGTGGAAAAGTGGAATAAACTTTTTTCAAACTGCACCATTTGATATATTTCAGGGTGATCTTATGTTTGATTTCATACATTGCAATGAGTACCTTCAACTTTGCAGCCTGACTTGACTTAATGTTGTTACCAGAACATGATGCTGACACAATTCTCTTTTTTTTATCAAAATAAGTTGCGTTGGATTGCATTGATTAACCACACACACACACACACACACACACACACACACACACACACACACACACACACACACATATAA
>NC_056503.1:40294334-40333890 GCF_014905685.2 Nematolebias whitei
ATATAAGGGGGAGTGGTTGAGCAGAGGTTAGAGAAGGTGGGCCTGTGATCCGAAGATCGCCGGAAAAATGTGACATGTCAGATAAAGAACGATTCGGACAACTCATATGGACAGAAAACAGCAAGGAGTTCAGTGTCCCTTGCCTGGATATGGGTTTCTGGGGCCTCACCCTGGTACCAGATCTAGGGGAGGGACTTGTTGGTGAGTGTCTGGTGACCAGGTCTCTCTACTCATGGGGCCCAGTCAGGCTCAGCCCCAATGAGCTATCTGGGTTTGCCTTCCTGTGTGTCCACCATCTATAGGAGGGGCCATGTGAGTCATATGCATGACGACATGAGCTGTGGCTGAAGTTGGGGGCCTTGGCACTTTGACCCTGGCTTACCAAAGCTGGCTCTTGGGACATGGAATACAACCTCTTTGGTGGGGAATGATCCTGGGCTTATGCAAGAGGCTGAGAGGTACTGACTAGATATGGTTGGGCTCACAGAGCATGAGCTCTGGAACTACTCTTCTTGAGAAGGTCTGGACCTTGTTCAGCTCTGAAGTTGCACATGGTGAGAGGTGCTGGTGTGGGTCTACTCTTACCCCCCTGTCTTGGTGCCTGTGTGATGTAGTGTTTGTTAAATGGACTGTAAATGGACTGTACTTATATAGCTCCTTTCTATCTTATCCAGATACTCAAAGTGCTTTACACCACAATCTGTGCCCTCATTTACCCATTCACACAGCACTCTACTAGATCTATACAAAAAACAATCAGTGCTTTATCACATTCATACACTGATGGGACACACATCGGAGGCAATGAGGAGTTCAGTGTCTTGCCCAGGGACACTTCGGCATGTGACTGCTGGTGGAATGCATTGGCACTGGCATATCTTCCGTGGAGGAAGATGAGATGGGGGACTTTGGGGTTGTTCTATCCACAACTGTGTCTTAGGATGCCGAGGTAGTTTAAAAAACTCTATGGCATCAGGGCTCTGGAGTCCGAGGTGGATGAGATCTGCCTTGATTTCTTTAAGGCTCTGGACGTTGTGGAGCTGTCTTGGTCGACACGCCTTTGCAACATCACGTGGGCATCAGGGGCAGTGCCACTGGATTGGTACAGTGGGGTGGTGGTTCCTCTCTTCAAAAAGGGGGACTGGAGGGTGTGCTCCAGTTATAGGGGCATCACTCTCCTTAACCTCCATGGTAAGGCCTATTCAGGGGTACTAGAGAAATGAGTCTGATCATTGGTCAAACTGCAGATCCTCAAATTCCATCTCTGCTATTTACAGATGATGTAGTCCTGTTGGTGTCATTGTGCTGTGCTCTTCAGCTCTCACTGGAGCCGAGTGTGAAGCAGCTGGGAGTATTTTACCCTATTTCATATTGTAGCTTGTTTGTATTTCATATTATAGCAATAATTTTATTTACTTTTCATTTTATATGTTTTTTATGACTGTTTATTGTTGTGTGTATCTCATCTGTATTTTTTTGTTTGTTTGTTTAAAACAGGTCTCTCTTGAAAATGAATACTTGTGACTCAATGAGATTAACCTGTATAAATAAAGGTTGAATGAATGAATTGGTGCTCCTCCACATTGAGAGGAGCCAGTAGAAGTTGTTCAAGCATCTGGTAAGGATGCTCCCTGAGCGCATCTCTAGGGAGGTGCTTCAGGCATATCAACTGGGAGGAGACCCCGGGGAAGGCCCAGGCCGTGCTGGAGAGTCTGTCTCTTGGTTGTCCTGGGAACTCCTTGGAAGCCTTTTATCATTGTTAACAATGCTAACAACATACCTTTAAACCCACTAAGACAGGGCTGTCAAACTTACTTACAAAAGGGGGACAAAATTTAAACCTTTTTCAAACTAAGGGCCAATTTCAGAAACTACATTAACTCAAATCAGATACCCAACATATTTTCTTGGTCACAGGTTCCTCAACAAGAGTTTAATTGGTCTCATTTGATGTTCTCTGCTGTGCTGTTGACATCTGAAAAAATTAAAGAGATAGAAGTAATTGTTTCACATATCATCTTGAGGGCCAGATAAGATGTCATTGAGGGCCACATTTGGACCCTGGGCCTTGAGTTTGACACATATGTACTAGGAGGTACATGATGGGCAGCCTGACGGCTACATATGGGGACGATAACAACTAATAACGGCCATGTAACCGCTGATAACTGGACTATATAAAATTATTCAATGCTATGATTCTTTCCAGGTGAACATTACGATAAAAACAATTAAAATGTGGTCTGAAAATCTAGACTGCTATTTGAAGCAGTCAATTCAGAGCTACATTATATATTGCCCACGGCTAAGCATGTGAAGCCTATACTGAATTGGGGAACTTCAGAGTTGTAAAATCCCCCATAAAATTTCACAGATGAATCTCAGAGGAGCAGATTAACTCCCCTCCTTGCTACAGATAGCCAGACACTTTATGCCTGCGCTTCACTGGTCATTCCAAAGAGAAAGACAAGAACATGCAAACAAAAGCTTTTTGTTATGTTTTTTTTTCCTAGAAAAGCCATTAGCAACCTTGTACAAACTGAAGTGCTGAGCTGGATTTTGAAAAACTGAAACAAATATAAAAGTGGACATTTGAAACACGAAAGAAAACGTCTTTTTGTAAAATGCAAGTTCTTGTTTTCAACGCTAGGGGCGCTCCTTCATGCTCAAACATCCAGTTGTGTTTTTAGACAGAGTGCTTAGTCTGTTTTAGCCCTGTTTAAAATCTCAGGCATGAACAGCCTTAATGAGAGATCTGGGACTTGATTCTTGTCAACAACAGCCCTCCTCCTGCCAGCCGCTGGGTCAGCGCCTGCTGCTGCTGCTGCCAAAGAGGCGGCGCCTGCACTCATGAGCTCAGGCAGTTGTGGTTACTGAACCTATGATCAGTTTTTCTCCCCCACAAACACTAGAAATGATGTTTGTACTTGAGCTGGCATTGAATTAGCTTTTTTTCTTGTAGGCACGTATTGTGACCAAAAGAGAAATGCATGTGAGAGGGAAGAATGTAACAGTGTTATCCTTTCAGGATGTTTTCCCATGCCAAGGAGGAGCCTGCAGATTTGACTGTTCTGCCAGCATACCGGAAGCATGTTAATACATCCCAAAGTGTGGCTTATAGCAGCCACAATCATTTTGTTTTGCTTTAACCGTTTTTGTATACATTTTACGACTCTATTTAAAATACCAGTATTTTGATGGGTGACATGTTTACAACAAAACAATTCTGAATGTATCCATTCTGAAGACAATTTTCTTTTTAGGAACATATTTGAATTTATAAGTTCATGTTTGGTAGTAACCTACCTCATGATATAAAATAGTAAAACACTACTGTTACATGGTAGACATTGATCAACTCACCCTTTCTGCATCTCTCCCAAAGTCCACCTCTCTAAAATGAGTCTTGTCATCACTTCATTATACTGGCCTGTCATTTGAGAATCATTAACATTTTCATTGACAGAAATACCCAACAGTGACATATCCTTATCCTGTACGGATCCCCTATCTTGTGTAACTTGCCCCTAATTTCATTATTTTCATGCAAACATTTTAATGCCTCATAGCCTAATTATGGAAGAATCCCTGAGGGGATTACTGCCTAATCCTCATCCTGCCCATAAGCAATGGATACTTAAAGCTTCAGGCTGTACTGTCAGTGTAGCTCTTTAAATACTGCATAGGAGTCTTCCATCTATCCATCCATTATCTTTTACCCGCTTCTTCCATTTTGGATCATGGGGGTCGCCGGTGCCCATGTCCAGCAATCACTGTACAAGGGGCGGAATACACCCTGGATGGGTCACAAGTCCATCACAGGACCACATAGACATATGAGAAAAACAACCATTCACTCTCTCTCTCACTCCTATGCACAATTTAGAGTTACCAATCAGCCTAACATGCATGTTTTTGGTCTGTGGGAGGAAACTGGAGTACCCGGAGAAAACCCACGCATGCACAGAGAAAACATGCCAACTCCACCCAGAAAGGCCCCCGGACCGGGATTTGAACCAGGGACCTGCTCGCTAAGAGGCAGCAGCTCTACCAATTGCACCACCGTGCTGCCCGCATAGCAGTCTTATTTCTAGTGTTATTGTATAATTCTTCAGGGCCATTAAGGTGTAACCATCAAGTCAATCTATTTTTTACTGTAACTGACTAAAGCCAAAAATATATATGTACCAAATAAAAATGTTTACTTGGAGTTGTATTTATGACTATTAGCTATTACACATTCACTTCACTTGATTTGGTAAGTCTTTTTTTGTTTGTTTGTTTGTTTGTTTGTTTGTTTGTTTGTTTGGGCTAATAATGTTTGCTGCAAGTGTAAATCCATCTGAGGTGATTGGTTATTAATAAAATCTCAAAAACAGAGTGTAGTATCTGGGGTGAAGGCTGCAGCAGACAGAAGAATCGTTAATGGAACCGAGCAAGGCTGAGAAGGAGAAGAGGAAAAAAAAAAACTATCCAGGGAGAATGGTTCAACCGAGCAGCCTGGAAGAGCGATGAAGGGACGCTCTGGGAGTTCAAACCAAAATCCACTTGTATTCCTGTAACACTATCAGCCGTAATTGGCTGAGGAACGCAGATTAAGATTGACGAGACATTAAAGTGGCTCTTTGGAGTTTAAGGGATCGATAAATATCCTGGTTTGGAGCAGACAAATCACTGTAACCGTTCTCCACAGCGACACTGATCTGAAAACTAAAACATCTGATCAGGATCAGGTCACAAATCCTGAACACGATCAGGTTTGCACCTGACAACAAGCTTCATCAGTGCAGCGGGTCTATAATTATCCTGTATTTTTTTTTGTTTTTGTTTTGTTTGTTTGTTTGTTTTTAAATAATCGAAATTAAGTGAAAGAACGCTTGGATAAACACGCGTTTTACACTCGCGGTGCAAATACATTAAAATACGAGCTTTTCCAAAATATTGTGGAAACAGTTTTCCTAATAGCGATCTTTTTTTTTTCTTTTTTTTTTTAAACAGTTTTTAAACTCATAAATAATTCTCAATTCATTCTGATTTTGTTAATAGGCTACTCGTTACTCCGGTGAATTTGCGCATGTTGCTGTGCGCAAAATCATAATTCTAGGTATTACTATGACAAGATTTAAAATATATATATAGTTTTAAGGGCTATGCATATAAATCGGACTGGATGATGAATTATTTTAAAAACCAGGATGATATTGTTTCACTGCGTCTGCGCGCAAACTTCTGCAGGCCGCTGGTACCCGCAGTTTGTTTTTAGACGAAGTCCCGCGCTTCATTTAATATAAGTAAGATGTTTTGTTTGTTTGTTTTACGTTATTATACAAAATCAGACATGTCTGCCTCCTTACTCCGCAGGCCCGGTGGTTCTGAGTAGCTCGGCCCAGCTTGTTGCCCCGGTCCTGGTCGCGCGCGGCACCCTGTCCGTCACCACCTCTGAAATCTACTTTGAGGTGGACGAAGAGGACCCTGCGTTCAGAAGGGTCGACCCAAAGGTAAGGAAAAACAAAACGGCTCCTGTTCTGCTCAGGTTTAAACCAGACACTTTGGTTTGCAGCCTGTTGTACATCTGTTCACATTTTCCTTTCAGACCAAGCTCCTTTTTAGAGAACTATTGTCGATATAACTTAAAAAACTCATGAGAGTACACACAAGTTCACTGGCCAGATGTTTACTTAATTGACAAAAAGTATTTTTTATCGATGCAATATTTTAAATTGTAGCTATATTTCCTGTTTTATTTCCACCTGCGTTTTATTTTCTCCCTCTTGCAGGTTATATATATATATATATATATATATATATATATATATATATATAATTCCTCAAGAATTATAATGTTTTAATTAGTTTTTTTTTATGATTAATAAACATTGTAAAGTTGCTTCCCCCATTTTAACCTAAACCATTAATACTTATTCTATGCTTTTACAACTATTCTGACATGACTTGCTTTACTCAGTGTGCATTTAATAAGACCATAATAGGACACAAATATAAAACACCTTGTTTTATTAACTCTTTAAATTAGACCAAAGACAGAAATAATAATAATAATAATAATAATAATAATAAAATCCGATCACAGATGTTATAATCCAGTGTATTTCAAGTGCATTTTTCCAATTAAACTGTAATATATTTATATATACTATATATAGGCTTTCATTTTCTTTTTCTTTTTTTTTTAATCAGGCCTAAGCATGGAAAAGGACAAACAACTCAAATGTTTTGAATAATTTTAAATAATAATTCAAGTAAAACTGATGGAATGTTTTCGATGTAACAAATGTCTTACGCCTATATTCCAAAATGTAAACTTTCAAAACATTTTTTTAAAATGTTCATTGAAACAGGTGAGTCAGACTACCACTGATGCAAGTATAAATTAAAAACGTTTCTACCAGAAAAAAAGGGGATCAAAATTCAGATTTAAACGGGTGGATCCTATTTACTTGCCACAGAACAACATTCACAATTTCAGACCACTTGAATCACAATCTATGAATGTATTTACAGTATAAAATGTACAGGCGTGTTTTTCTTTTTAATCCAAATTTTGTATGAGGCTTTATTTTAAAGCACTTTATGAAAAGTGAGATTTGAAAGAAAAGCAACCACTGCTGGCTTTAGTCAGCTGTTTGCAATAATTTAAACTTGCTTTAGCCTGTTAACACCTCCAGAAGGTGAACAGGGATGATTGCAGATCAGTTATTATAAGAAATCATTTTAAAACAGGCTGGACCAAAACATGTTCACCAACAGTCACATTTTAAGACTTTGCAGATTGTTTTTGTGTCCATTCCAGAGCTCGTTAGGCCTGTTTAACACTTTTTTTTTTAAACTAAGTGAACAAATATTTTCTTTGTTTATGTTACCTCAGAGTTTCTCCAAGCTTTTGGGGTTGGTCAGTATTTCTCTTGCCAGTCGCCAAGTCTGTTTGGCTGCGTTCTCTAGAGCAGAGTGCGGTTTCCCCTGAAACAGGTCTAAATTGGGCAGGAAATAATGCGGGCACCTCCTGCACTGCAAACACGAAATAAGCTGCAATAGAATCCCGTTCAGGCGGTCTCCGAGGCAGTTTTCATCCCAGTCCGACTCCCTGGGATGTTTCTCACACTCGTAGGAAACTAAAGTTTTCATGTGGTAGTTGTTAAGGGGTTGTCCCGGCAGCTCCAGGTGACGGTCGCGCAGCGCTTTCAGGACCGACAAGCACTTCTTCCTGCACCCGCCCAGGAGGAGCCGGTTCTCGGCCTCAGCGAACTGCAGCACCCAAGCGTCGCTCTCCGCCGAGCTCTGCTTTCCGTTCAGGGAGTAGCACTCTTTGGATAAAAGATTGAATCCCTCCGCTTTGACTTCCGCCACTCGGTTCGGACCCGGCCAGGGGATGTGCGGCAGGGGCCAGTGCGCGGCGCTTCGGGGCCAGATGCCAGTGCATTTGAAGGCCGGGGTGATCTGCACCACATATCTGTCTCTGATGCGCAGCTTCACCTCGCTCGTGTCTGCGACCATTTTGACAACATCTCTGTAGCTGCACTTATCTACAGCCTGCGCCACCAGCGTCTGAAACCTCGATCGGATCTTGCGCGCGGAGAGGTAGCCGGAGGCTGTGATGAACTCCACCCAGAGGGACATGCTTCTCTTGCGGCCGTCGCTGAGCTTGAGGACGGCGCAGCCCGGGAGGGAGCCGTCGTCCACGAAGTTGAACACCCCCATCTGATTCAGATAGAGCACAACCTCGAACTCTGTGGGCGAAATGACCTCCAGTCCCTCGAAGCGGTTATCCATCTCGCTGAGGGAGCTGATGAAGCGGGGCTCCTGCACCTCGACCTCCTTCAGCACATCCGACACCACCTTGCACACCTCCCGGATGGTCTTGGAGATGGCCGCCTTCCGAGACTGACATTTCTCGTTGTAGTATTTGTTGAGGTGATACACCAACTTCGCCTGGGCGGCGATCATGTTAGGGCAGAGATCCGGGTTGTACACCGGAGTCTCGCAGTACGCCGAGGGATCCAACGCGGCTGTTTGTACGGGAGCCAATTTTAGAGAAGACGGAAAGCTATTTAAATAGAAAAACAAGTCTATTTATAAAATTAGGATGTGCTCAGAGCACATCACATCCACAGCTGCTGCGCTGCAAACTGCATCGAAGTGCTGAGAGTAAGCTCGGTCCGGACGCTGCTGTTAAAAGTCCATTTGCGCCTCGTTTGTAGCTGAAGAAGAAGCGCCTTTAATTATCTTCTGTCTGATCGTTGTGCCAGGCAGGAGCCCGCGTAATTGCGCAGAGTGGAGTGTGCCCTCTTTACGCAAACGCTCGGTGTTGCTGTGTTTTACAACAGGGGAGAGACACACACACGCGCGCGCGCGCACACACACGCTTTAATATAAAGGAGGAGTTAAAACCAAGCTGTCCAATCGCTGTGCAGCGCGTCACCGCAGTTTGTCGGAAACAAACCGAACACACTGCGAGGACAAAATAAAGCTTCATCGAGGAGCGGAAGTACACCCACGCGTCTGAGCTGAAGAAAACGACAAAACATGACTTTTTTGTTTGTTTGTTTTACTTGACTTGGACTTTCTCTTCATTTTTTTAAGTTGTCTGTATTTAATCTTGTATGAAACAGTAGGTGGGTTCAAAATGTTTTAATATTCGCACTGTCTGATTAAAGTTCATATTTTTTTATTAATTAAATCTGTTTTAGTCGCATTTAAAATTTACCTGCATTAAGACGCATCAGATGAATCAAAATTATAAATATATATTTTTTTTATTTAAATGGCCAAATGTTTATATATATATATTACAGTGCAATTTATTTTTGAAAGCCTGTAGGCCTACTAATAAAATGTACTCATATTATTGTTGTAGTTTTTTATGTTCTTGTATAGCAGTCTGAGGAGAGAAAATATTTATTTATTTATTTATTTATTTATTTATGTATTTGAAATATGAGCCCTTAGGCGTTTTGTTGAAAGTATAGTTATAATATACTTGTTGAATTTCCTTTTGTTTAAAAACATTTCTAAAGCTTTTTTTTTTAAGATAAGAAAAGGCAGTTCTGTTTGTTTTGCTTTTATTTTGAGTAAAATCATAATTTCTACATTGATATCTATAATTTAAATTACAAGTGTGTTATTGTTAATTATTAACTTTAATCAGCTTTTATCAACAACTAATATTTATTATAGATCGAAATATAAATTGCCTTTTAAATTAAAATGTTCATAAATGTTTGGATTTGATTACTTTAAAGAAATATGAAGTCAGTGTAGTGATCTGTGAATTATTTATTTTTTTAAGATTTTTGTGTTGAATCTAAAATTATTGTGATTAAAATATTTTAAATTGAACAATAATGTCATCAAATATGTTGTATAAATAACAAAAAAATGCTAAAGCAATTAATTGTTCAGGCAAAAAGAAATTAAATTTAAATAGAATATACTCTTCAATTGGAAATGGAGCAGCAGAACATTTTATAAAAGGTCTTGTAAAGCACAAAAAATAAAATAAAACTCTTGCATTCACACTTACACTGGACCTTCTCTGGCTCTCATCAGTGCACTTTGTCTCATGGTGATGTTCATGCTTTGAAGAAAGCTTCAAAAAAGAAGCTGCTGCATAGATCAGATAAGGAACACAAAGACGTTTACGTTCATCTTTGCCACAGAGAGCTGCAAACGACCAGACATTATGGGGGCAATCTGCTGCTGCTCAGCTCCAGCTCACCACGTGGATGTGGCTGAGCGGAGGGGTGGGCTGTGCAGAAGGACCTTGATGGATCGGTGACTCCCATTATCATCACAACCTGTCACGGATATTCTGCCAGTAGCAGCTTGGCAATTCTAGTGATAATTTTACGCTGTTACCAGGCAGAAATTACAGATTTGAAGTATGAAATCCAATTGTGGGATATGCTAGACGTTTTAAGTTATTTTAAGCGTTCACTTACGTTTACTGAATTGTATTTTGGCCAGATTAAATTTCCAAACTATACGTTTTTTTTTTCTCACATTTATTTAGGATATGGAGCATATCATGAAAGGTTTTCGGGTTGAGAGGTCGCTAAAAGCTTATTCCCTTCTCAAGTTTTTACAGACATTTTTTTCTCACTGTCTTTACCTCAGCAGGTACCTGGTTTTTATTAAAACCAGCCTCTCTTTCCAGACTATCATGCTTAAAGTCATACACTTCAGAGTCTAGTTGCACGACTGGAGTTTACGCTCAAGCCTTTGGCCATCATGTTGCATGATAGAAGGGGGGATTTTCATTGAGATTATCACCTCTTAATCTAAAGCATGTGGCTGCACAGATCCCACAGTAACTCAACCTGCTCCACAGTCCCATGACTCCAGCAGTTGTCAGGTCTGGCCCAAGACGATCCAAACTTCTTACTCATATCTTTACCACTCCGACATTCTTGTCACTCCATGTACCCTGCGAGGCGAACGGAGGCCCTTCACTGTGATAAATGGGATTGTGATTCCAGCACAAATCTACTTCTAAAGCAGAAAAATACATGAATGTGTAAATCAATATGAATGCTTCAACCTCTAATTTTGCATGTGACCCTGTTTTGAAGGCCTCTTTGCTTTCAGAACATTCCTGTACACCATTCAGCTTTCTTCTCCACACCCCCTTCTTTTAGTAAAACTGATCATCCTGTTGATGGACATGTATACTTTAGGTTCAGTAGGTTTGATGAAAGAAATGTTTTTTGATGAAGACTTCTTGAACTTTTGAAGTTCTATTATTATTTTTTTTTTAGGGAATATGCTTGAAAAAAATAGCTTCATTATCAGTATTATTGATTAAAATAGTTGTCAACAACTTTGTGCATCTGCATTTCATCTTTTTTATTTAAACTATTTTGAAATAAAAATATAATGTAATTTATGTAATCCATAAATGTTGTAAAGCTGAAGATTTGCCTAATCCCTAAAGTGAATCAAGTCAAGTCTGTGGTCAGCAATCGTATGATTATAGATGAGTTTTTTGTTATCAGTATGATGGCAGTGTAATTAAATATAATATTTCATAATTGTAATAATCCTATTTCACAAGAACAAAAAAAAGTCAGACATCTGCTTTTTTAAATTGAATTTTGGGTGTCATAGGAACCCTCAAGCCATCTTCAAAGTGACTTTACCAGCAAGCATCTAAGTTAATGTGCAGATTAGTCAAAGTGGACTTAATCGGATGACATATGTCTGTATGAATCAGATTTAAAGGATTGACACTGTAGAAACGTGACAAAAATGACACTCAAATTGCACAAAATAATATTCTCATGGGATAACCAGTCGCTTCAACATGTTTTCTCTGATTTTGTTTGCTATAAAATGAAATTGTCATTGAGATTATTATTAATGGATCATTATTATTTCAAGCAATATGGCATCTCTGTAGGAGGCTGGCTAATTTTGGGGCCTGGAGCCTCACCGTGGACCCCCTTTGGGTTGTGTCCAATCTTTTTTTTTCCTTCTGTGTATCATCAATCTCTTTTGGTTAAGTCAGAAAGCTGCCTCGTGCAGGATTTCAGAGACCCAGTATTGTTACCTCATCTCAGCTTCTCGGCTTATCCGAGAACTCCCCAAATGCAATGGTAGATTTTTTTCTAAAGAGTAAGTGTAAATTATAAAATTTAATTGACTGCTCATTTTCAATTGGCCCTCCACCCCTCCCCTCTGCAATATGGTACGCTTGTCAGCCTTGGTGATAAATTACATGCATGTATTTGCATGAATTTAGCATGAATACCATTCAGTTTTGTTTGTCAAAGTAACAATCCAGAAAATGTCTGGATGTATCTCAAAAGAAAAATTCTGCCTAACTTGACATTCAGTGCAGCTTTTCCTGCACAGGTAATTCATCTGGCAGGAATCTGCTGTAGTTCTGTTCTCGCATATTAGCAAATATTAGCATTACTTTCCTGTTTTTTTTTTTACTATTTCATTTTTGTTGTTTAACAAAAATCTGCACTAGCTATAATTAGGGAGCATTTTTTTAAATAATTTTGTTGCTTTTGTCATTGCTTTATCTTTCTAAATTAGTATTTTTGTTCTTTTTCACCATGTTTAAAGCAACCTTTTAGCGCATACATTGTGATTAATCTCAATCTTTGCAAATGGTCTACCATTAAAACGTGGGCAATATAATCATCTACCCATTGACCCCCAGATGCTCATATAAAGAGCTCTCGAATCTCATATCTCAGACTACCTGAACGCAAATCTCACTTGCATGTCGTCTGGTCTAGGATTAGGAATACTTTTGGACGACAAACAAAGGAACAGAAAGAACTGAGAGTGTATTGTTGGCTTGTGACTGTTGGGAATAAAACACTGTTGAGATAGCCTGCACTGAAATTAGGCAATGTTGCCTAAATAAGGAATGAAGGGTTCATAATTGCCAGTCTTGGAGATCTGAGGTGCGGGGTGCCAACTGTCAGAGCTGGGCTAATGATGACAAATGTCGCTCTATGCAGATTGCTGCAGCAGCACTAGTGTGCAGCTGAGATGGAAGAAGAAAAAGAAATGCAAAGGGTCTAACGAGGAAAAGCTTGTTTGCACATATTTATTGACCTACATGCAAGAAAACCTTCTTTGATGACGCGTTGCCTTTGGAACACAAAACTTGATGCTATTTAAAGGTACAGAACTTTAACCATGCTTATAAATTATTTCACTGACTGTAATAAGACAATTAAACTGGTGTGGTTAACAAAAGAGAAGTTACGGATTATGGGTTATTTTATTTAGCTTTATTTTTTATTTTTAAAAATAGCTACATTTTTAGGCAAACAACCTGTGAGTTATTTTCCTTAAAATACTTTAGCTCATTATTTTTTGACTATTGCGCAATGTTGGAAAGTGTTAAAAAAATAGTTGGATGTCTTGTTTATTACGTGAAACAAGCTGGTTCTGGTTAACACAGCCAAACTTTTGTTGGTTAGCACTGTGTTTCTTTTTTTTTAGGTAAAAGTCTGCTTGATTTTAACCACCTTTGTTGTAAACAGCCATAAATCTGATTTCACTTACTGTGACGTAAGGACACGCTAATAAAAGAGCAAACTCGGAGTGCTGCATGGCCAGCTTTCCCCAATTTGTTGCATGAATGGCTTTTGAAAGGGGTCCCCTCGTTGTACAAAAGAAGTCTCGTCTTTGTTTGGTTTTGCCCCATCTGTGTCATCTGGTGGTCTTTGCAAAAGGGTGGTGTCTCAGGGTGCTCCCCAGCGGCGTTGCCAGTTGTTTTATGGACTCACTGGAGTGGTGCGGGGAGTTCATAAGTTGGCTGGCCCATTGTGAGCTGAGCCCAGCTGACACGTGTGAATTAACTCCAGCATATTGACAGATCATTTCCATTAATGAATCGGAGGAGTCTGTCTTGTTTCACTCTGTGATTTACGCCCTTACTTCATCATCCTCTGAGCTTGGGGGTTAGCTAATGACCCCCTGAATGACTCAGCTTTAACCGTAAGCCATTTGTTTGCTAGTTTTACAGGATTTAAAGTGTTTTGTCATGTTTACACATTTGGCGTTTCATGTTTTAATGCCAAACAAGGTTGTTATCATGAGCTGTAAGTATAATTTTGCAGTTTAGGAGTTTACAGCTGATGAAGTAGCATTTTATTAACCAGAAACCGTTTTCAAATGCAAAGTAAAACATTAGTTAGTTCAAGAAATACAACTTAAAGTGAACTAACAGACATTAACCAACCTCCATAAAAACAAAGTTTATGCATCAGTCCGCCAGCAGTTTTTTTCAGGAGCTTGTTGGTATTTCAAGGTTTGCTGCTATTTGTTTTTTATTTTATTTATTTATTTGCTGATTTGATTTCTGCTGATGTGCAAGATTTGTGCTGCTGATTATCCATGCTGCTGATCTCATGCTGCTGATTATCTCATGCTGCTGTATTTATTCATACCCATCTACTCACTACAGACTCATGTTCAGGCTGCTGTTTATTATACCGTATTATTTACATTATTAGTGTTTAGTGTATAACTTAGATCTTTTCACATATTGTTTAGTGTTTAGCACATATCTTAGTGTATATCTTAGATAAAGTATATATATATATATATATATATATATATATATATATATTGAACCCCTCCTTCACCCTATCAACAGTTCCCACCGGCCTGAAGACTATGATGCGATGATTCCTCAGACCCTAGTGGACAAACTACTCACACTAAGACTAATCCCCTCCATATGCAAATGTGTCCTGGACTTCTTAACAAACAGACCACAATCTGTGAGGATCCACAACTTCTCCTCCTCCACCATAAACCTCAGCACTGGCTCCCCCCAGGGCTGTGTGTTGAGCCCCCTCCTGTTCTCTCTGCTCATTTATGACTGTGCACTATATACCTAGATCCTGTATTGTCTCTTTTTATACTGTACTTTATATTTTCACTATTTTTGGGTGTAACTGGGACCTTGAGTACACAATTTCATTCCACCTCATGTATCACATGTGATGCGAATGACAATAAAGAAACTTGAACTTGAAGAATTGATATTTAACTGCTTTTGTTTGTAACCACTAGTGTCTCATCAGATTTGCACTGATCTTCTCATGGCAACCATCCAGCTTGTTCAAAGCAACAGCCATACGCAGCTGATAGTGCTGGCCTCAGTCTGGCCTGTCACCCCCACTATTGCTGCCACATGGAAGCCACATTTGTCTGCCACCATTTTATGCCGCTGTCACCTCCCTTCAAAAGCAAGAGAAAAGAGGGGGACGGTGAAAAGGAGAGGAGGGGAAAAGGAAGGCTCACCCTGAGCGGATGCTAGACAAAGATGGCAGCAGAGACATTTTGTCTACTTTCATTAGTTCTGGTTGTGGTGAGCTGTGCTGAATATTAGCCTGCTACTAGCAACGACCACAGTGGAGCACATAGAGAGCATGCCATAATCAAATCTACCTCATTTCCATCATTTTCACCTAAAACATGCACACATGAGACCAGATGCTAACTGCTTGTTTTAAATGGCAATTTGCATCTTTTACTGTTGCAGGGTAGGGTGTGACCAACTTTGTCACAGACATTTACATTAAAATGAGACATTTTAAGACTACAAAGGCTTGAATAATGTGTGTTATTAATAACATAACTATAAAACTACTTGGCTTTCAGTTATGTTCACAAGTTTTATACACTCAGAACCATTTTAAATCAGGCTTGTCATTTCTTTGAGTGTCTGGTGTCTGACAGCCTAAGTTGGGACCCTTCTAAAAATGAAAAATGATCACAAATGTCATTACATATATGTATTTTTTTGTTAAGTCTTTGTTCTGATGTGTGCAAGTGCAAGACAGTTGAATAAGCTTGTGCATGCCTCTGATAAACTTGATTGTTTTTCTGATGTTTATGATGAGAAGTTCATTTTAACCACCCTCAACACTGTTTTTTTCCGCTCTACCAAAACAGATGCTTCATCAGTTCTTTCACTCTGGGTCCAATTCTTTTGTTTTTCTAAATAATATTCACAAAGTGAGCCCCAGATTGCTGCCCTGGCGTGTGTGAGTTGAGATGTATCTGAATGTTGCCTTGTCCTGCTGGGCTTTCATCTGTTGGACTCATTATAGTTGTCACCTCACCAGGCTCTGTTAGAGAAACTTGTGAGATGGGGTCTCCTTAAAAGAGCCATGATGGGTGAAGAAGAGCCGATGCGCAGGTTCCTGCCTCCAGGCTTTCACCTGCTCCTGAACAGCCTCAAGGCACAAAAAACGGGCATCCCTGGTCAGCCAATGAAAGATTAAAGAGTAAAAGTCATAGCATTATTTGTGGTACATAAAGTGATCTGGTCCTGGAGCTGATGGTGGGACATAAAGAAAAAGTAATTTAATGATGTGAATTTTATGATTTTTTTTTTTTAATGATTAAGAAAAACATGCCAAAAATGTAGATGAAAGCACCTGTAAAAATGGATGAAGTTGTGCCGTTCCACCTTGTTAAATTTCAAATTATTTTATTAGTGTCAGTCCTGTGGTATTGGAAGGGCTTTGGCTGCGTCTGAGCAGGGAGTTTCAGAAGCAGGGTGAGAGCATGTCGGCTGTTGACACCATCTAACGAAGGGAGGATTAGGAGTTTACAGAGGAAGTAATATGATAGGTCAAAAAGAGGAGGCACTCCGCAGCACTTGGCTCTGTAATGAATGATTGACTGGAAAAGGGGAAGCTGCCACTCGCTGGCTGAGTGCTCATCTTGACGCCTGCCGCACCGCTCCACAGCTTCCCTTGATCACGTTTCGCTGCTCCCTTCTCATCTGAGGCACTAGTCTGGAGGGAAAAGCTGCTTTTCTCTCTTATTTTTCACTCTAATTTACACATTTAAGACATTTTTGTTTGCTCATTTCAATTCCCTTTTTTGTCAGTGAGCCTCTCTCTATCAGTCTTACTTGCAGACCTGAAAGCAGCCTCCTATAACACACACACACATGCACACACGCACATACACGCACAGCTTCACATACAACCTTCCCTTTCTCTTCTGTTTGCCTCAAGGCAATGAACTAATTTCAGGTTCCATAATTGCTGTGTGCTGTACACCTGTCTGCTATTAATTCTCCCCTGTCTCTTATTCTTTTCCTTAATGAGGTATTATTGCAATTATTGTCATTATGCTGTTTTTTATAATTAACTTGATTAATATTGTTGTGCAGCTATTTATTCTCCATAATGAGTGTAAATGTGCTGGGAACTTTTACAGCCACTAATAGTCCTCTGGTTACGAGTCGATGCAATCCTTCATCCACTCGCCCTCCAAACTCAGATTTCCTGCCCAGAGGACTGTTCATCTTGAATGAGAGAAGAACCTAGCGGCCTGGTCAGCACTGAATAGAACCCTGCTTGTAGCCACTTTAAGACCATTACTACGGTGAAAGACTTTACAATGGGCAGCGCAGCGCTTTGTTTCAGCCTGTCACAAGCTCCCTGTGAAAAATCAAACAGTGCTTTTTATCTAAATGAAAAGGTGAGAAAGAGTTTGCCCACACTCCTTTGAAAAATGTTTGCATTACGAAGAAAAAAAGAGGTATTCAGTGACATGAGTTTGAATGTTATTGTTAAGAAGGCATACTGGAAGGAATGTTAAAGAAAATCTTAGCTGAATGAATAATGAATTTTTTTTTTCTTAGTGGCTCTCAATCCAATTAGGAGTTTAATAAGGGTCATGCATAGGGACTTCACGCTGCATGTTGGTTTCTTTAAAGGGGCGACTGAAGAAAAGGACATAGTTGAGCCCCCTAAAGGTCCTGACAGAGCTCTGCTCTCTTTAATGTGTGGTGAGGGGTCTTGTGCCCTGGTGAGTCATTTTAAGTGTTCAGGGAAGACAGATGATCTTTTTCTGTAATTCTAGAAACTAAGTCGTGGAAAAGTCTGACACTACTGGTTTCTCAGGTGGTAACAATTATTTGATCTTTTCCTGTCTCACATGTTGCACTTATGTTGTCTCATAAAACACAATTTAATTTAATCAAAATCTTGCAACTCCTTCAGTTCTTACTATTTAAAAAAACACATTGACTTCATAAAGTCAAATTATACAGCAGTGAGTGTTTGTTTCAAGTTTCATGCCCCTATGACTCCCCAAAAAATATACAATTTTGTAATAATTATTTTTCTGGAAGGTGTTTGAAAACCTGAATGAGAGTTAATATGCATGTAAACGTTTTGTACAGGGCAGCACAGTGGCGCAACTGGTAGAGCTGCTGCCTCTCAGCGAGCAGGTCCTTGGTTCAAACCCCGGTCCAGGGGCCTTTCTGGGTGGAGTTTGCATGTTCTCTCTGTGCATGCGTAGGTTTTCTCCGGGTGCTCCGGTTTCCTCCCACAGACCAAAAACATGCATGTTAGGCTGATTGGTAACTCTAAATTGTCCCTAGGTGTGAATGAGAACGTGAATGGTTGTTTGTCTCGTTTGTCTCTATGTGTCCCTGTGATGGACTTGCGACCCGTCCAGGGTGTACCCCGCCCCTCGCACAGTGATTGCTGGACATGGGCACCGGCGACCCCCGTGACCCAAAATGGAATAAGCGGGTAAAGAAAATGGATGGATGGATGGATGGATGGATGGACGTTTTGTACAATAGTGCATCTCCATTAAACTAATAGACTGAGAGTCCTCCTGGTTGTGTTTTTTTTAAGTAGACGTAAATTATCTCTGTTTGTTTGCTTGCCACTCTGTTTTGAGCATCTGATAGCCATTTAACTCCACATAATCTGGTTCTAAAGGGACATTGTTTTAGCACTTTAGGAGCCATAATTGCATTTCATGCACTACTTTGAGGAGGCATTGAGAGGAAACAAACCCTGGCAATGGGAGTAATTTACAGATGTGTTTGCAAACTGCCACACAAAAACCTATACGACATGCAACTAAAATAAGAGATAAAACTTAAAATGTTAAATAGTGTGAAATGTGTCTAAGTAAAATGAAAACGTAAAAATTTGCATTAACAAAAAATCTTAAATGTCTTAAAGTGCCATTATTTTAAGTGTAAGGACAACGTGAATTGTGATACATTTGAGCTGAAGCACAATCAATGTCCTTTTCAAAGAGAAAGAGAAGAAAAGGGTGAAGCTAATGCCTAATAGGTGCTTTAGTAATTTCTGAGTTTTCATAGCTTAATCCGTTCTGAAAAGCTCTGGAGAAGAAAGGCTGCAAATGGCCCTCAGTATTAATTTGATGTGACTTCTGTACAATAAGGCCTCTGGATCTCAGAAGCCCATTTTCAGGCTTACCTTCTTTCATCATCCACAGCCTTTGGAAGTTTTGCCTAAATGTTTTATGAAACTAAGGCTGTAAGCCTCTTTGGTATTCTGTCTTTATAATGTGTGGTTTAAGACTATTATTACACTGTGTTCAAGGCAGAGGAATGCACACAAACACTGGGGCTGTCTATTGTGAGACATTCAAATTGATTTAGAGCCATTGAGAGTATTTTTATTAAAACACACATTTGCTACGGCTCGTTTAATTTCTACGGCTCAGATTTTTACGAATACAAATTATTATAGTTTATTTTTAATTTTTATTTTGCATGTTTATTCCAAATTAAAAGCCAGCTTGGCATTGCTCTCTGTCATCCTAAACTAAAATATATCGAGATTTGTGAAATTTTATTTTTCCTTTTCTGCAGACAGTTAAAATAGGCAGAATATTTTAGTGCCATTGTCTCGAAGTGATGTGCTCCACTATTCTACTCAGTTTGTGTTGTGGATGCTTTGTAACACATTCTCTTACATTATTTAGTTGTTTTCATATTCTTAAGATCTTTTTTATTGTCTGAATAATCAAAAATTTACTACTCTTTGTATATCCTTTGTTCGCTCCAGATTTATGGACCAATAAGGCGTACGCTGGGTGGGTCAGTGACCCTGGAGGAAACAGCTTGCATTAATATGGTATAATCCAGTGTAATTAGTCAAATTACAGCACGCCAAGCAGCTTGTGAGAGGCTGTTGGATTTGGCAGGAGCATTGGAAAGCCTGGAGTCCCACTGGACAAGAGAGCGCCCACTAAGCTCCGTAAAGCCACTTTACTTATACATCATTCAGTCCAGTTTATTTTCCTTCCATCATTTTGTTTTTGCAAGTTATTGTAAGGTTGCAATGTTTGCTTTTGCATTTTCTCTCATCCTCCTATATTCCCTGGTTTTCTACTAACCTGCCTTCAAGAATTAAAGGGGTCTCAACATTGAGCTACAGAAAATCATAGCATTTATACACACACAGCAATCCTTTTGTCTTGCGTGATGCATGCTAACTTGTGTTCCTTAGAGTTAAAACAGTTCCTATATGGTAGGATTAGCAGCGGTAAAAAGATTTCAACTACATAATTACATGAGGATAAAGTACAAATTATCGAGTGCACTCAACAACCAGATTATCAGTTCAAGCCTACAGGGGTGAGCCTGGATAACAAAGACTCTCATTAGCATAAATTTACAAGCCGCCTCGTTCAGAGAAGCCGGTAAGAACCTGTTCCACCTTTCCTTTGGCCCTGAATGGCTTGTTGTGCTCTTGGCAATGACAGATAAGTCAGGGTAATTCTACTTTATGCCTGAAAAAATGCTCCAGATTTTGGCTTCACCCTGAAGGTGTCACCTACAATAATCCTCAAAGCATGTCCAGAAGAAAGGGCGCTGTGTGTTTTCCAGATGATATACTGCGAATGACAGAAAGAATTATATGAATGAGGACGAATCTGTAACGTGTTATTAGGCGATTCCCTCTGAACAACAGTGATAAAAGGATAATGGATGAGGGTGTCATTATTACCTTGGCTCCAAAGGAAGCACCAAACCAAAAGGTTGAGAGACAAGATTAATTGAAGACGAGTGAAGCGCTCATTGCTCATCAGACCTTCTCAAATAAACACTTGCTCTTTTCGTCCCTCTCCTCCTCTCTGGCTTTCCATCCTTGTCTTATTTTTTCTCTCTTTCTGACTTTTACTCTGAACCCCTTTTCCTCCCACACAAGACTTAAAATAAGAAGGAAAAAGTGGATTTTAAAATGATCAGCTTGGCAGTTTCAGCAGCAGCCAGCGGAAGCTGGTACTCAGGCCAGGAGGATTTCAGTCATCTTAAGGCTGACAAGTCCCTGAATACGTCCCATTAGGAAAAGCTTTCTGAAAAACCCAAACACCAAATGATGGCATTCCTTCTTTCAAGCTTCATGATGATTCTCAGTCAACAGCTGATACGCTGACTGTGTGTGTTGCTGTGGCTGGGTCATCACTTGACCAAGTTCATTTACCAGTTATTTGCATTTCTTTAATCATAGTTTACCCATATGCAAAAATGCAGTTATCGTTCTAATTAGATGATATGAAATAATAAATGATTTACAGTAAAAGGTTTAAGATTGTGATGTTTCAGTAAAAGTGTTGGGCATTTTTGAGCTAAAAATTATCTAAATGTGAACAAACAAATAAATAAATACATTTCTGCCTAAACTTGTGTGAAATGTTTGTTGAGATCCAAAGTTGTCGACAACAATGTGTTCAGTAATAATGGGAATTCTATGTTCATTTGTGGTTCATTCCCTCTTTGTGTAATTTTATTCTAAATTGCACTAAAAGGTCTTGATGAAGATAATTATTTTTAACCTGCATAAAGTTGGCCCACCAACACCACCACCACCTTCTTCAAATCTAACACAATTGGTGTCAAACGTTTGTGCTACATTTGTGCAGCAAAATGTTTTTGTTTGTGCTGCTATCATTTTAAAGATATTAATAAAAAAATGTCCAGGGATCATCAGAGGTCAACCAGCCCTCCACATTTATAAAATAAAAAAAAAATGGTGTCAATAAACTTTACTACGTTTGTACTACTTCTGCTAACATATTACTGAAAGTTTAAAGGTAAATAGGTCAACCTCTCTGCCCACCACAGACCCTAACCCTAAACCCTAATCCAACATGAACAGATTTTCATTGACCTTTGATGACCTCTTGAAACTTTTTTTATTAATATCTTTGAAATGAGTTTGGCACAAACAAAAAATAAATAAATACTGCACAAACCAGCACAAACATTTGACCCTAATCTTGTTAGATTTGGGGGGTGGGGGCTGGTTGACCTTTTGACCTTTAAAAACTTTCATTAATACCTTCAGAGCAAAAGCAGCACAAATGGAAATATTTGCTGCACAAACCAGCACAAATGAAGCCGAGTTGATTGACACCATTTTTGTCTTATTTAAAGTGTGTGTGTGTGTGTGTGTGTGTGGGGGGGGGGGGGGGGTCTGGTTGACCTTTCGTGACCTCTGGAAACATTTAATAACATCTTTGAAATTACAGCAGCACAATCAAAAATTTGTGCAGCACAACGTAGCACAAACATTTGACACCACTTCTGTTGGGGGCGCCACCTTCACTCATGTCATTTTGTATACTAATATGCTAACAATAGTTGTAGTTGAAAGCATGATGTTCTCAGCTTGTCCATCAGCTTTGTATTCTAACCTGTGTTGAAGAAAACTCAGATTAAATCTTGACTGGAATCTCTAAACAAACTAGACAAACTCTAGTGGAGAGGGATTTTTTTAACAATAGTTTTTCTTTGCCACTCTCCCATAAAGCGTGACTGGTGAATAATCCAGGAAACAGTTGCTGTATGCTCAGTCTCTCCCATCTCACCTGCTAAAGCTTGTAACTACTTCAGAGTGGTCTTGGTGGTCTCTTTCACTATCCTGCTTTTTGCACGATCACCCAGTTTGTGAGAAAGGTCTGCTCTTGAAAGATTTACAAATGTCCCACAGTCCTTCTATGAAATGATAATCGATTAAACAAAACTGCTGGAGTTGTTTAAGACCTTGGAAACTTTTTTGTATTCCATCCCCTGACTTGCACTTTTCAATAATATTTTATCTAAGTTGAATTAGAACAGTCACTTTAAAGAGAGTCAATATTTATGCAGTCACATTTTTTACATTACTTATTTTTATTTAATTGGTATTACCCTGTAAAAATTTGAGTTAACTTTGACATTAAAAGTTCTTTGTAAGCTTTTCTGTAAAGAAGGCCAATTTAAATGGACCACACTTGATTTCTGAGAGCAATAAAAGCATAAAACATCCAAGGGGGTGAATAATTTTTATAGGCACTGAATGTTACACAAAGTTAAGGCAATTTTGAAGGTTAAAGGATGTCTAATCTAGTAATATGGTGTACAAAAAATGGTGAATGCGTGAAATAAATTACAATTATATGAACTGTTCTTTAATTCACCAAATATACTGTACGTTGTATTCTACTTTTTATTAAACACACTATGCATTTTAGGACAATCCTGAAACAGATTAAAGTTTTTGATTGCCTTTTCTTATAATGGTTGCTAAACTGTATATCCTTTACTTATCCAGGTAACATTCTTATTGTGATTAAAAATCCCCTTTTCAAGAGAGACTTGGCCATGAAGGCAGGAAAACGTACAACACGTGCATAATATGATAAAACTATAATTTTATACAGCATGTACAAGTGAACATATTCATTCAATCATTCAACCTTTATTTATATGCAGCACTGTTGTAGTTTAAAGCTAGACTTTACAAATTTAAGTTCACTTTTTGTTTGCCTTCATCTGTATTGCCTTATTTGGAGTTCTATGCAGTATTTTGACATAGACAGAAACTTTACTGGTTAAGAAGAGATTGCACATAGACAAACAGCTCCTCCCACCTGTCCTACCATGGCAGTATCAGGGACAGAGCTGCAGGGCTTACTAATGTGCGTGAAATACTATCCCTGACATAAATGTTATTGACAAACGTGGCCGGACATTTGGGGCAGTGAACTGTCAGTATATTTAATGCATATTCATTTCCTTTATCCCAATGGTCTTGCCAGAGCACTCGAGCTGTGTCATCTTGCCACACTCCACCTACCAGCCAAATGTATAGTGACACTGATTATGCAAATCTGTATCTTGTTTTCCCCCAATACCTGCATTAGGAGTCTGCTATATTATTGGAGTTGAGAAGCATGCGTCTCAGAGAAGAGCCACGAGAAAATCTGGCAAAATCTTTTAAAATTCTTTCTCACAACAGTTGTCACATTAAGGTGGAATCAGATGAGAAATATCCTTTGATGTTTAGGCATATATTATAAGTCTTTGCAGGGCATGAAAAGGATTAAAGTGTAAATAAAACGGTGGATGTGAGTCTTTCTTTGTCACAGAGTTAAGTTTTCTCCCTGCTGCACAGCTTTGCAAAGTTTAAAGTGCTCATTTTTCAGAGTGTGAGCATACTGAGTACCTTTTTTATTTTATATTTTAGGGATGTGCTTTTTGAATTATAGACATTATAATGAAGAGAAATGTAGTTCCAAATTTTAACTTTCAAACTTACCTAGAAAGAATGATTTTATCAAACCAAAAATTAGTGTGTTAGCAGCTTCAAGTTATTTACAGCACATGGTCTGAGCATGACATGTCTCGATACTGCACGAGACGACTCACATTATTTTCAAGGTTTAACCAAAATGGCTACTCTCCATCCTTTCTCTAGAAGACGATCTGAATCTAAAACTCAAGCATGAAAAGTGGTGGGCAACATGCATTCCTTCAAGGAATGCTAGCCCTTCAATTAGTGATGCAATTCACCATTTTTCTTTGGTTGACATTGTTTTTCAGTTTTCCCCTGTGCTGCTCTCTGCCCTCCTGTTACTGGGCTTTATGTTTTCTCTTTGGCTTCCTTGGTTGCTCAACCTTTCCACAGATTTGGCCAATATTGCCTGGGGTCAGCAATTGAATACAGTATAGCAGTGTGTGCTGATCCTCCAAATTGCCATGTGTGAAATCCATCCCACTAGCTCCTGGGGGAGTAGTCATATCACTCAAAATGAAACAGCCCCCCATATCCTCCCCTTATTCTTCCACTTCACTGTTCTCTATGGCCGCCTGGGACTGTGCAGTTGTGAAGCTTTATAGTGGAAGCCTATTAGACAAATCGGAGAAGAATGCAGCCGAGGTGCTGTGATACCAGGTTGTCAGTGTGCTCCACAGTCTCATATAAATATATCAGTCATGCTGGCTTCATGAGGTCTCACTGAATTATATTAGTTTCCTATTTTGGTAGAAATGCAGTGAAGGGGGATTGCATTGTTCCATATGGGAGAAAATTGCATCAGGTTTAAGAAAGAATGCTTCGTTAGATTTATTAATAACATATGTCATTGTGTCTCTGTCAATATGGCGGGAAAGCTTTTCGGAAGTCAAATATGATTAGAAACTGTTTTCATGCATGAAGTGCCATCCGTTGGTTTATAAGCAAGATATGCCCCATTTGAACATCTGCACATTATTATATATGAGTTCCAGCCTAAACACCAGTGTCACCTGTGCTTCTCCTCATCTTCTCCTCACTGTATTTCACATTTTTCTCCAGTATTATTCTACAGCCCATCAAATCAAGAAAAAAAAGAGAAAAATAACACAGGAAGAGGACTGACATGTTAAATTGCATTATATGACTATTATAATGGAGAGGTGTGTCCCCCTGCAGCTGGCAGAGCAGCGCATGCGCTTGTGTCTTCTAATGAGCCTAGCATTCAAGGACCTGTGTGGAAACAAAAGCTGTGCTTGTCGACCATACCAGATCCCTTCACCCACCCTCTTCCTGCTCCCCCAGCACAGAGCGTGACAGACCAAGAGCAGAGCGCCGGTCCCTTCCTGGTGGTGTGATTAGATTGGGGCCGAAGTCTCCAGCTGGCAGGCCTGTCTGTGACTGGAGGCGGCCGTCCCCAGCGCTTGTCATTGCCTGACACCTCTGACAGGCAGGGGACAGCTTCAGCAGACAGGTTCATTAAATGGCATTTTTTACAGCTGGGCCTCTAAAAATGAGGGCTGGGCTTTGTCAAATCCCCAAGTCTACAGGGGCTCCTGCATGTTAGTTTAGACCAAAGCTTTGTTGTTATGACATTTTTTTTTTATCGGGACTGTTTGAAATAAGCTTTTTTTCTCTCCTCTTTAGCCTCTCTTTTGTTGACAGCGGGCTCTTTGGCCTGTACTTTGTCACAGCAGCAAGATGTTCAGATTAGCTGGTTGTCAAGAAAATACAAGTACTAAAATATTATATTGAGAATCAATTTAGTGCTGCAAGGTTGCATTTCTGGAAATTTATCATGTTTACTTGCAAGGCAGTGTTTTACAGACAACTCTAGACTATTTTAAAACTCCCTTGGTTGTTAAAATTACATCCTAATATTAAAGTACATGATTCAACAACTGTGGTTAATTTATTTGCTGGCACCAGTTCTCAGAGACCATGAACTGGACAGCTTTAGAAAGTGAATATATGGATGAATGGTTCAACAAATGAGGAATGGCATCTGCTTAATTAAAGACCTAGCATTCCTTGGAGGAATGCATTTGACCTGCCCCTCCATGCCAGAGTTTTAGACTAAGATATTATGTTGATAAATACTAGAGTGCTAGCTATTTTGGTCAAATTGTAAAAAAAATATTTTTGCATGATCCCATGCAATAATGCAATGCCCTATGTGATATGACTGAGCTTGGAGTATGTGTTGTGAATGACTATCAGCTACTAATACAAAACATTTTAGCTGAAAAACTCTGAAATTAACTGACGTACAGCCATTTTTGTGCAGGATATGGTCATCTGTGGTGGCCATCTTGAATCAAGTTGACCCTGAAAATTGCAGTTGCAGATATCAATACAATGAATATTTTCTGAAGGTTTCATTGAAATCATGGTAAGAGGTTCATGAGAGAGTTTGCTATTGGTTCAAACATATACAAACAAACATGAGCAAATACATAATCTCTTTCGCCTTCAGCAGCGAGAGATAATAACAAACGGTGAAGCATGACAATTAAAATTGACTGCTTGAAATCTCAGATAATCTGGGGTCTCTAGACATCAAACAACTTGCCACTCTACTGATGGAGTAAATTGTTGTGGCCTTTGAATGATTGCACATCTGTGTGCCTTCAGTGCTGCATTTATAACTCTGCTTCCAGAACATCTGGCTGCAGAGTGGAAGCAGGGAAAAAGCTGCTCTGCCTCCTGGAGAGATGCTGCTGACCCTCAGCAATAGCTGCTGCTCCACAGCCATCCCTCCATCTCACTTCCCTTTCACTCAGTTTGTCCTTTCTGCCTTCTGCCTCCTCTGGGCTGTGTTGTCTCTATGACAACTGTTTGAGGAAGGGGGTTGCAGAGGTGTCAAGCAGGAGGACATTACTAGTAGGAAGAGCACCAGAGATGTTGTGCTGCAGATCCAGCATCTCTACCTAATCCAATTTTAATTGAGCTCCAGAGATTTTGGCTGTGGCACGGAGGTCGGGCACGAGCTATTCCACGGAGAAATTAAGGCGGCCCAACTCGAGCTGCACTCCTCCAGCCTGTCACTATTTTAAATGAGCATTAGCATCAGCCCTAACCCAGCACACCATCTTGCTTTGCTGCTTTCCCTCCCTGCCCACTCCTTCAGTCACACACACACACGTGCTTTAAAATCTTACACTTTGTTGCCATGTTTTATCTTCATTCTCTTCCATACTTTTCTCTGAACTGCACCTATAAGTGATAATGACCTGGGGAGTTGATGACACATCTTCATGGTTCAGGCTGTTGGACACAATTGTTCAGTGAGATGGAAGGAAGGGGAAAAGGTGTGTGAGGACGATCATTCTCACCTCTGAGAACAATTGTCTTGATTTTCTGTGTATGGACCTTTTGTCCCAGTGGTGCTGCATACACTAATGATTTCTTGTCTTCTCTCTTTCTTCACATTATGTTTTTTTTTTATTGATTATTTATGTGTCACTGACCCAGAGGGATATTTCTTTGACCATTTTTTTTGTTGCAGCAAAGAAAGAGTAGTGTGAAAGTAACTCTATTGACATGTTTTGTTGAGATGTGTTATAATGTCTAATGCTGCAATGTTGCTTGAAATGACCCAACAAACTAGTGTTAAGAAGAATTTTTGATCGCCCTGGTATAATTGAGATCTAATCATGTTGTGGTCCTTGGCAATCACAGCCTTCAGATGAAGTTAATAATTGCTAGTTGCTTAATGAGAAGAGAAACTCTCTTGATAGTTTCACAGCTGGGATGAAACTAGGACACTGTTCTAGAAAGAAAAATGCTAAATGTTCATTTTTTAAAATAATAAAACAACATCTGCTGAACAAACTAATCTCTCCTCTCAACATTTATTTCATTGTTTGTGCTCTTATACAATTTGAAAAACAGATGACTCGCATATTTCTTCAGTGCCTAGATAACAGCACATCTCAGGTTCGCTTTAATTCATTTTAGTTCACTTTATTTTTATGGTGCAAATTCACAACAAATGCACTAAACCATCAAAGCAAACATGTTCAGTTTGAATCCAGTTCAGTTTATTTGATTTTACTAAACCCAGTTCAATTAATCTATTTAATTTGGAATATTGCCAGTGGCTTTGAATGTTATCAGCCCATTAAATGGCCATTATTAGTTGTTATCATCCCCGTAGGTGGCATTCAGACTGTCCCTACCCTTGAGCCTTAAACTAACCCAGACCCTAAACCTAACCCTCTGACCCTATTATCAGCAATAAGAACATACTTTTAAACCTACTAGGAGGTACAGGAGGGACAGTTTGAATGCAACCTATGGGGATGATGACGACTAATGATAACATTCGAAGGGGGGTGCAGAGGTGTGATACGGCTCCGTCCAGTGCAGTTAGATTCACATTTAAATCCAGTTACGTAAAGTCTAATTTAATCAATTTGCAATGCCTTTTTAAGCAATTGTATTTTGTGAATTAAAAAATGTAGTTGAAAATATTAAGAAAACCAAATTCTACCTTTAGACTTGAGAGGATTTCATTAAATTCTCACTTTTACTTGTACTTTGTTTTAATAAATCCTAATAGGAAGTCTTAATTTCAGTTCAAATGTTTCCTATTTTGAAGGTTTTTTCCTCTTTGATACCTTTTTCAGATCTTGGCATACACTGAGGGTTTACATGGGAAGTGGATGTTCAGTGAAATCCGAGCTGTCTTTTCCAGACGCTACCTTCTGCAGAACACTGGAATGGAAGTCTTCATGGCTAACAGAAGTATGTAAAGCACAAAGTGAAGCATTTATTTTTTGAACACTTTTGTTTTCTGTTAATTTTTTTATCGCATTTCATCCCACTATCTGCAGCATCTGTAATGTTCAACTTTCCTGACCAGGCCACAGTAAAGAAAGTGGTCTACTGCCTCCCTCGAGTGGGTGTGGGAACCAGCTATGGCCTTCCTCAAGCCAGGTGGGTCAAAGGATACCAAGAATATAAATCAGAAGAGCCTTGTTGGATATCTATTGTATTGCAATTCACTGCTGGCCACACGTGCTGTGTAACTGTTCAGCCTTGAACAGCTGAGTTTATTTGCAGTCCCATTGCTCCAGTCATTGACGTGAAAGTCCACTGACCCTGACTGAACTGACCTAATTCTCTGACAGAAGACTCTATACAGCAGGACTATGGCCAGGCCACTGACCACAGGAAAATAAAATGATTCCCTTTAGACTCTGAGTGCTAACAGGCCTTTTTATTTACTGTTGTGAAACAGTCACGTATTGAGTGAATGTAGAGCAACCACGCTATTTAAGCTGTCCTAATTAACACCTTTGTGACAATGCACCACATTAAAACTGTGCAACATTAAGAACATTTTCTTTTGTTTGGAGTGAAATGTTTTGTGTCCTCTAGATCTCTGTTTAGTTTTAAAACTCACATGAAGGCCAAAAGCTTTGTTAGCAACCATTATTATAAATAACATTTATGATGTAGCTAGTCTGTTAAATAATTGGTAATGCATATATCTTAGATTCTTGTATACTGCTTCTTTTTATACTTTATATTTTTGCTCTTTTTGGGTGTAACTAGGACCTTGAGTACACAGTTTAGTTCCACCTCATGTGATGCAAATGACAATGAAAAACCTTGAACCTTAAGGATTGTAGCTTTCAATACAATATTTTATTTATTTATTACTTTTAACTGTTTAGTACGTTTTAGAATAACTGACTATGCTCTAAAATAAAATTGGATGTTGTGTGAATTACACAGATGATTTATGTTGAGGTAATGTTTTTTGTTCATTTTTAACAGTCAGACCAAATAGATTTTATTCTATTAGAACCAATATTGTGACCAATATTTTAAATCTAACTTGAATTATTTGCTTAAAATTTAAGATTTTGTAACTTAAAACTTTCTCATGGTGCTTTTCATACTTGCATGGGTGCTTTACTCCTGAGGCCAAAAAGCACCACAATTGGTGGACTTAAAGCTATTAAATGTTTTTGGGAAACTTACAAATCTTTGGACTGCCTTGCTGTTCGTGAACTATTTGGTGAGGACAAAATAAAAAATAAAAAATAACGCTAAAACAATCAAGAAGCAGTTGGCATATCAAAGTGATGTGAATCTAAGGCATGACACCAAACTATCCAATATTTGTTGTTGTTGTTGTTTTAGGCGTATTTCACTGGCAACTCCGCGACAACTTTTCAAATCTTCCAACATGACCCAGCGCTGGCAGAGAAGAGAAATCTCCAACTTTGAGTACCTCATGTTTCTCAACACTACAGCAGGTAAGGATTTAATGTGCTGCAATTATCTGACTCTCAGCTTGTGCATTGAATGTGGAAGTAACTGAATGTTTGAAGACAATGTCTTTGCTTTTTACAGCCATCACTTAAGCTGATAGATTCTGATTTGTTTTCTTCCTTTTTCTGGTAAATTTACAATCTGTGAAAGTTTAAATCTATTACTTAGATTACTTCTAACAGTTAGTCTCGTGCCTTTAACTTTAGCTACCAGGATCAATAATCTTTATGTGTCAGTGGTGCTGAAAACATGCTCTAAGTGGGCTCAGGGTTGTCATATTTGTTTATGGATCCACGGTAGCTTTAGGCGCTACTCAACATAGAAAACTTCACAGTTGAGAGTGTGCTGTTTGAAGCAAAAAAAAAAAAAAAAACAGGCGGTAGATTTTTGCCAGATAATTAGTGCCTGACTCTGTGCAAGTGTACAAAGTGTCTGCAGAGTTGAAAGGTTCTGTTGTTGACTCTCTGATCTGAACTGCAACTAACAGGAAAGGCAAGAACGGCTCCACGCTACTCTGCACAGCGAGGTGTCATCCTCCCCATCGCTGCATATTCATGCATATTTATATTTAGCTCGTGCTCAATTTCGATACATTATTGTCAGCTAATTAGATGTAAGGCAGACAGAAAAACAAGCCCAAAATTCATTAAAAATCCCCGGTAATGACCTAAGCTGCCAGGGATGTCAGAAAAGTGTGAGAGGGAGACAGTTGGGGGTGGGGGGGTGAAGTGCTGGGAGGAGGCGAGAAATTGAAGTCTTTGTCTAATTAAACACTATTCCACCGTTATTAACATCCTGCCACCCTAACTCCAGCCTCAGCACCACTAGGGCTAACCAGACCAATGCTAGATTCATCCTCCAAACTTAGCCCGGTGTTGTTTATTTATTTATTTATTTCTAATGTTTACCATTAACACGGTGGTAGAGCTGCTGCCTCTCAGCGAGCAGGTCCTTGGTTCAAATCCCGGTCCAGGGGCCTTTCTGGGGTTTGCATATTCTCTCCGTGCATGCGTGGGTTTTCTCCGGGTACTCCGGTTTCCTCCCACAGACCAAAAACATGCATGCTAGGCCGATTGGTAACTCTAAATTGTCCCTAGGAGTGAGTGAGAGAGTGAATCGTTGTTTGTCTCGTTTGTCTCTATGTGGCCCTGTGATGGACTTGAGACCTATCCAGGGTGTACCCCGCCCCTCGCACAGTGATTGCTGGACATGGGCACCGGCAACCCCCGTGACCCACATAATGGAAGAAGTGGGTAAAAGATAATGGATGGATGGATGTTTACTATTAACTTTGATAATTATGCTCAGCTTCCCCTGACCCTTCTTGCATTAACTGTGCGTTGTTTGTTTTATGCTTTATAAGTATTTACACAACTATTTATTCTTATTTTTCTGACTATCATATATTTTTCGGCACTGTTTTTATGCTAATTTAAGCTTTTTCAGCTAATTCCACACTTTTTGCACTCATTTAAACTTTTTTCAGCCAAATTCAGCAAAAATGTGCTCTCTCCATTTCCTTTTTGTTATTTCAGGTTCTTTCTGCTCTTTTAGCTATTTTTGAGCTGTTTTTTTGTTGCTAATTTAATCATTTTTCAGATAATTTCCACTTTTTTATGCTCATTTCTGCTTCTTTTGACAAACATGTTCTTTGTGTTTTCTTCTGCTAATTTAAGCTTGTTCTACCATTTCAGCTACCTATTTTTTAGAATTTCTTTTTGCTAATTTTGGCTGTTTTCAGATAAATTCAAGTGTTTCTTGATGATTTCTGTTACTTTCAGCCTGATTAACTTCCTTCTGCTATTTTAAGCTTGGTATGCTCCTTCCAGCTTGATCTGCTATTTCAGCTTTTTTTTTTTTGCTGTTTCATACTAAGTTTTGCTTTTTCAGCCAATTCCACATTTTTAGCTCATTTCAGCTCTTTCCACTTCCTTCTGGTAGGTTAAACTTCTTTCTGCTTTTTTCAGCTACTTTTCAGCTATTTTCTGCTAATTTTAGTTTTTTTTTAGTTAATTTCCTAATTTTTGTGCTAATTTCTTCTTATTTCAAGTTCAAGTTTATGTCATTTGCATCACATATGGTATATTAGCAAAATTATGTGCTTGGGGTCCCAGTTACACCCTAAAATAGCAAGAATATAAAGTATATAAATAAACTGTATATAATGATATTAGATATACATTAAGATATATGCTAAACAAATGCCAAACTGTACGCTAAACGATCTAAGATAAACGCTAAATGAAACATTATTAGTTTTACATTATTAGTGTTTCACGTAATTTATACCTAATTCAGCAAAAATGTGCTTTTTCTGCTTTATTCTGCTAATTAAGGCTTGTTCTTTCATTTCAGCTATATGTCAACATGTTTTAGCTAATTTCAACTGTTTTTCAGCAAGTTCATCAGCAATAAGCATTCACACTGCATTTTCACAGGAATTGCAATTTATCTAATAGCATTTTGATTCAGATTGGGATCTGCTTTAGAAAGGCACATGCTGCATTGGATCAAACTAAAACATTTTTATTGGAGATCAGTAAAAACCTAAAAGGTGCAAGACCCTCGATAAAGAGCAGGAAAACTTATTTAACGATGAAGTTTACATTTGTCATAGTTGATCAAAAAATACTGGTGAAGTGGTCAATTTAAAGCCAAAATATCAATAATTTTGAAGGAGCTTTATAAGAACAGAACAAAAGCCAGATACATTAATAGAAAAGAGTTTTAAAATGTCCTCAAGAACTTTTCTTTAGACTAAAAAATAAATAAATAAAGGTTGCATAAAATAAGGTTCAGCCTGTGTTGAAAATAAAGGTAATCATAGTCATTTCTAACATTAGCTTATTTTACTTTTTGAAAACTTCTAAAGGATATTCTGATAGTCAAAGGTTTGACACTTTTGATTTGTTTTTATGTGTTGTCTGATAATTTTTTTGTTAAATAAATCTTTTATTTTTGTTTTTTGATGCCAATGTGTATGGCCAGATTTATTACTAGTAATATAAATGTAATGAAACTGTCCACAGCAGCTTTATTATTTATTAATTTATTAATCTTTTTTTACCCAGGCAAATCCCATTGAGATCACATATCTCTTCTGCAAGGGAGGCCTGGGCCTGAAGGCAGCCTAACATGCATGTTTTTGGTCTGTGGGAGGAAACCGGAGTGCCTTGAGAAAACTCACACAAGCACAAGAGGAACATGCTAACTCCACACAAAAAGACCCCAGGTCCAACTGGGAATTGAACCCAGGACCTTCTTGCTGTGAGGCAACAGTGCTAATCACTGAGCTGTCATGCTGTCATCCATCCTTAGATTATAATCGGGCTCTTGCCTTTAATCTTTTGCTTTTATCTTTTTTCTTTATCTGTTATTTGTATGGGTTACCATACAAATAAAATGGTGGTGGGGAAGGAGCCTGATCTGATGTGTGAGGTTGAGAGGTTCTGGCTAGAAATAGTCGGACTCACCTGCATGGATCTAGCTCTGTAACCAGTTTCCCTGAGAGGGGTTGGACACTGTTCTACTCTGGAGTTGCCCCTGGTGAGAGGCGCCGAGCAGGAGTGGGCATACTTGTTGCCCCCCTCTTGGTGTCTGTACGTTGGGGTTCACCTCGGTGAACGAGGTGCTGGGGGACGGGTTTTGACTGGTGCTTGTGCTTATGCGCCAAACAGCAGTTCAGATTATCCACCCTTTTTGGAGTCCTTGGAGGGGGTACTGGAAAGTGCGCCTTCTGGGGACTTCCTTGTTCTGCTGGGGGACTTCAACGCTCACGTGGACAATGACAATGAGACCTGGAGGGTTTTAGTTGGGAGGAACTGCCCTCCAATCTGAACCCAAGTGGTGTTCTGTTATTGGACTTCTGTGCTCGTCATGGATTGTCCATAACGAACACCATGTTCAAGCATAAGGGTGTCCATATGTGCTCTTAGCGCCAGGACACCCTAGGCCACAGTTCGATGATCGACTTTGTTGTCGTCTCATCTGATCTGTGGCTGCATGTCTTGGACACTCGGGTGAAGAGAGGGGCGGAGCTGTCCATTGACCACTACCTGGTGGTGAGTTGGCTCCAATGGTGGAGGAGGATGCCGGTCAGACCTGGCATGCCCAAACATATTGTGATGGTCTGCTGGGAAAGTCTGTCAGAATCTCCTGTGAGACAGAGTTTTAACTCTCACAGAGCTTTGAACATGTTCCGGGGGAGGTGGGGGACATTGAGTCCGAGTGGGCCTTGTTATACGCCTCTATTGTCAAGGCGGCTTATCGGAGCTGTGGCTGCAAGGTTATTGGTGCCTGTCACGGCGGCAATCCTCGAACCCGGTGGTGAACACCGGCAGTGAGGGATGCTGTCAGGCTGAAGAAGGAGTCCAAGCCTTTTTGGCCTGTGGGACCCCAGAAGCAGCTGATAGGTACTGTCAGTTCAGGCGACACGTGGCTCGGGTGGTCGCTGAGGCAAAAACTCGGGCATTGGAGGATTTTGGAGAGGCCATGGAGAATGACTTCTGTACGGCTTCAAGGCTATTCTGGTCTACCATCCGGTATCTCAGGGGGGAAGCAGTACACCACCAACACTGTTTATAGTGGAGGTGGTGTGCTGCTGCCCTCAACTCTGGCTGTCATGGGTCGGTGAGCAGAATACTTTGAAGACCTCCTCAATCCCACCAACACGTCTTCTACTGAGGAAGCAGAGCCTGGGGACTTTGGGTCAGGCTCTTCAATCTCTGGTTCAGAGGTCACCGAGGTGGTTAAAAAGCTTCTCGGTGGCAGGGCCCCAGGGGTGGATGATGTTCACCCGGAGGAAGGAGGAGGTCCTGTCCCAAGTGGATGAGTTTAAGTATTTTGGGGTCTTGTTCACGAATGAGGGAAAAATGGAGCGGGAGATTGATAGGTGGATAGGTGCTGCGTCAGCAGTGAAGTAGGAGCTGTACCGGTCTGTCGTGGTAAAGCGAGAGCTGGGTCAAAAGGCGAAGCTCTCAATTTACCGGTCGATCTACATTCCTACCCTCATCTATGGTCATGCGCTTTGGGTTGTGACTGAAAGAACAAGATCACAGATACAGGCAGCCGAAATTAGTTTTCTCCACAGGGTCTCTGGGCTCTCCCTTAGAGATAGGGTGAGAAGCTCAGTCATCCGGGAGGGACTCTGAGTAGAGCCACTGCTTCTCTACATCGAGAGGAGCCAGTTGAGGTGGTTCGGGCATCTGGTTAGGATGCCTCCTGGACACCTCCCTGGTGAGGTGTCCCGGGCACATCCCACTGGGAGGAGACCCAGAGGAAAACTCAGGACACGCTGGATGGACTATGTTTCTCGGCTGGCCTGCGAACACCTTGGGATTCCCACGGAGGAGCTGGCCCAAGTGGCTGGGGAGAGGGAAGTCTGGGCCTCCCTACTTAGGCTGCTACCCCGACGACCCTACCCCGGATAAGTGGAAGAAAATGGATGGATGGATGGATGGATGGATGGATGGATGGATGGAGGGAGGGATGGAGGGATGGATGAGTTACCATAAAATAGAATATAGAGAATTTTTATACTCAACTTTTTATATATTTTTTTATTTTAAATGTATTTCTTAACAAAGCGAAAGCCGTCATCTAGTAATATCACAGTCTACAACTAGAATTACATATAAAACATGAATTCTCATGAATAAATTCTTTATAATAATTCTTTATGCTGCCATAATCACATTCACTTATCTTGGAGTCAGACATGTCTCCAAGCACATGTCAGGGGACACACAGAAAACATTTTCACATTCTCTGCTGTAAGTGTATATGTTCTCTGGGCAATCTCTTTATGGAAGTATTAAAGGACGTCTTTCTTTTTGTGGAGTTCAGAGACCAGGGCTTGTTGGAATGCTGCATACTGATTCCCCCAAAGTAACCAAAGCCATAAAGTGCCCTGCCCGGCTTTGCTGTCAACCCCTTGGTTTTTTCATCACTCACAGATTTCTGTCTGCTCTCTGTTTCTAGGGAGGACATATAATGACCTGAACCAGTACCCTGTCTTTCCTTGGGTCCTTACCAACTATGACTCTGAGGAGCTGGACCTGACCTTGCCTGGGAACTTCAGAGATCTTTCAAAGGTACTGGGGCCTCTTGTAACACAATACAATATAACATAGAGGGGAAAGGTGCTTAAGGGCAAGCAGATTTTATGACTGGAGATTGCAATTTATGGGTAAGAGGAAGATGAATACACATTTACAAGAAATTAAACACATTTTGTTTCTTTTAGTTAGAATTGTAAACTTATTTTTTTTACATTTCTGCTTTTACATCATGGCATGACATAATGAGGGCTGGTGTATTTCTGTGAAAATGTCTTGTTTGCCAGCAGTAAAATCTGCATTAATTAATTCAATGAGTGGCATTGAAACAATGCAAGATATTTTTATAGACTTATGTTCCTTGTATGCTATTAATTTCCCTTTGTGCAAGTTAATTTTGCTGTGACAGATCTGAAGAAGGGAACAGCCACAAGAAGAAAATATAAATACATTTTAAACAAAAATACATTAGTTCCCAGTTTCCCAGTTGAGTTGTTACAATTTATTTTATGTTATTAGCTTTATATGATAATTAATATTGTTTGCTTAAGACTTTTTGGACATAGGAAAAAGTAATGGTTTTGTTTAATGCACACTCTTTCACAACCCTACAAGTGCGTGACAAAGTCACTGTGACAGTTTGCACGTGTGAGCAGGCCTTTATTTCAGAAATGTGGAAATGTGGAAGTGTTTTCAATCTGACATAAGTAAAATATAAGCATTTTATTCTGGGACCATTCCATGGATTGTGCAACTTTGACATTTCAGCAAGGCAGCCTTTGCCCTTATAGATGCTCCTGCAATTGTGTTTTTTATTTGTGTGTGTATATACATATATATATATATATATATATATATATATATATATATATATATATAAGCAAAAGATATGTCACATTTTTAATAACTCTGCCAATCAAGTTTTTTGTCCTTATATGCAAACATAATATTGCAAATAATTGTAAACTACAGCAACTGTGTAAAATATTTAAGCTTACGAAATGAATCATTTCAAACCCAATTATAAAGGCATGTGTCATTAAAATTTAGACACCATGAAAGACTTTTGAGGTAAAGCATATAAATAAAAATTTGCTGAAAAATACAGAGAAGCAAGGAGTCATCTCACAAACCAGTCTTATACTGTACATACATACCAGTAACTTAGGTGACAATGAATCTACACCAATGTGCATTCACAATTGGAAATCTCAAATTGTGCTGTCTGTTGAAGTAAAAACTACAAAACCACCTAATCATTGCTCAACTGGTAATAGCCAGTCAAATAAAATGCTCAAGAGTTTCTGTTTGCCAAATCCCAGAAATTCAAACATTTTGTTTGTGTTCTGCAGCCCTGATAGGTAAAGTTCACATTTTGTTTACTCTGTCTGTGACTGAAAGGCGCAAAGGCAGCAGATCAGTCTAAAATCATGGCCTGGTTTACTGGTTTACCGCCCCCTCTTTTCTGTTTCTGTCTCTTGCTCCTGCACAGTGCTGTTCACTGACCTGAAAACGGTCGCATTCCTGTCTGAGCTTTCTCTCTCTCTCATTTTATCGTTGCCTCATTCCCTCTTGTTCCACTTAAAGCACCAACAATCTAAGAGTTTTATCACACTTCTCAGCAGTTTGTATACATTTTCAGCTTTTCAAGGCATGGTTTCCTGATGTGTATTGTGTTCTGTAGAGGGGAAATTCAAAATGAAAGAAATAATTGGAAAGACAATAAAAGAAGAGGATAAGTCAATGTTTGAAAGTGTTCTGATGCATTTCATATTTCACCAAACCCAGAGCATCTTGGACTAACAGCTCGGTTGTGACTTGCTTGGTCATTTCAGCAATTATCATCTTTACCTGCAAGGTGTTCAGGTGGTCTGAGAAAGCTGGCTGTTTGTGTTGATGCAAGTGCAGGTTGAAGGTGGTTCACTGGAGCTGAGCCACTTGCAACCCAGCTGCCCCGGGGAGACAGTTATGTATTGTAATGTATTCCAGTGACATCCTCCCATGCTGTTTACAGGCCTGAGCTGCCTTCATTAGCATGAGTTCACAGCCTGTGTCTCCTGACAGTTGTCCTTGGAACCCCAGGGCTTATTCCTCCAAAAGTTCACTGATGGTGAAGCAGAGAGACAGAGACCTCTGCACACCTCCTTTTCTGCTTATTCTGCCCTTTTGTTCAATTATAGATCAGTGTTGGAACTAAGGTCTCTGGAGATTTGTTTATTGTACTGTAAGGCTGGACTCTCTTACCTGGAAGCCGTGTGCATTAGCTGTGTTTTAAAAAGGTGAGCTTTGTTTCGTATCATTTTAGATTTTTAAATTGTCACCCTTGGCCTTCAAATTTGTAATGTTTATTATTCCATTTTGAAGTGACGGAAACAAACACAGATACATTTGAGTTTATTTCTTGAAATATAAAAGTGACATTAAAATAAATCTTAGAAATCTTCATTTCCATCATCTACCTCTTATTTGTAGTTGGGTTGTGGGGGCAGCAGGTCCAGGACAGAAGCCCATATATCTCTCTCATCAGTGACACTCTCCAGCTCCACCTGGGGGACCCCATAGCATTCTCAGGCAAGAAAAAATACACAGTCCCTCCAACAAGCTCTAGGTCTGCCCTAGTGGGACATTCCCAAAAAGCCTGCAAAGAGAAGCTGTCCTAATCAGATGCTCGAACCACCTCAACTGACTCATTTTGATGTGACAGAACAGCAGTTCTACTTCGAGCTCACCCCATATCCCAGATGGCTGAGGCTGAGCCACAAGACTTCCCTACAAAGAAAGCTCATTCTGGCTGCTTGTATCTAGGAAATCATTCTTTCTGTCATGATCCATACCTCACGACCACAGGTTAGGGCTGAAACATAGACAGACCAGTAAATTGAGAGGTTGCCCTTCTTCACTACAACAAACCACGTTCGTGAATTACGAATCATTAGTCAAATTTAAATCAGAGTTTAATTCAGAAGTTAAATCAAACAGTTATTTATTGTTTTCATTATCCATAAATGGATATATATATATATATATTTACGTATTTGTTACAAATATATTTTGGTCACTTCCTAATACTGCGTAGTGGTTCTATTCTGAAAACTTTGTAAGTAAGATGAGCTGCTCCTGTCACTTCTTTGTAGAATGCAGGTTTGAAACTTTGAGTTCAACATGTAGTTGTTGCCCTCGGGGGATTTAGCTTCCAAACAAAAATTGCAAGGGAGTGACAGTACACTGAGAAACTCACCTGTCAATCAAAGCAGACTGCCCCTTGTGTACCGTATGTGTGTATACATACATACATACACACACACATATATATATATATGTATATATATATATATATATATATATATATATATATATATATAT
>NC_056503.1:40334290-40362285 GCF_014905685.2 Nematolebias whitei
TATATATATATATATATATATATATATATATATAATATAAATAATTTATTATGATTTATTTTTTCTTTCGGCTTCTCCCTTCTTCAGGGGTCGCCACAGCAATATGTTGCACGAAGACTTGGCAATTATTTTTACACCGGATGTCCTTCCTGACGCAACCACAGACCACCGAGCTACCACAGCCCTTAGTGTGGAGCAGAAAGCTGCTATCTGGGGTGCCTGGGGGAGCAGATGGTGGGGGTTAAGGGCCTTGCTCAAGGGCCTAGAGTGGGACAAATGGGGGTGGAGTTAGGTGTGGGTGCTTCACCTATCCCACCCACATTTTGATGTTGTCGGCACCGGGAGTTGAACCAGCAATCTTCTGATCACAAGCCCACCTGTATATATGTATATATATAAATAAATACAATATATATATATATATATATATATATATATATATAATCTCAAGTGAACATTTGTTATCCCAAAGATGATGGCTGTTTGTTAATACTGTACATTCACCGTTTATATCCATTTACATTGTTCTTTTACCTGTTTACCATCCCTTTTAATAATAAATCAGAAGTGCTGTATTGATGAATTACATATTTTAGATGTTGTGCTGCCTTATCAATATTTAAATGTTAAAATACTGCATTGTAAACATAGCAAAGTTTTAGACTAAAGCCTCAGTAACAGATCTGGGTAAATCTGAATTCTTACACTATCACTACACAAAGCTTTCTTTCCCACAGATTAGTCATACCTGATCTCCACTTCTTGGTTATTTTTGATTGGCTGCTACTTGATTGACTGACAACTGCTTGAAGGTCTAATATGCCAAAAACTGTCCTCCCACACCTGTACACACCTACAATTAGATGCTGGTTGGACATCCACTCAGGTGTAAATTGTGTTACTGAACAGTGCATTACTTTGCCTTGAAGCCAGATTTCTGCATATTTGGATGTCAGTTGCATTTATGCAGTGAAGTGTTTCGTTAGATTCTAATGATTATTTCTCCGAGTGACAGGTCCGTGATAGATGGAGGGAAGCTTCCTCATAGTTGTTAAATGGTGCGAAGGAAATCCATTTAATTGCAAAATAAAATGAAAGATGGAAATGATTCAAAATGAAGCTTTTGTGCTCCTATTAGTTCACTGTTCTTGTTACAAATAACTAAATGGGGAAAAAATGCACAATAATGAATTTATATTTCAAACTGTTATGTTATTAACATAATACATGGCACTGCCTATACTGCAGATTTTACATTTAAGTCTGTTAAATGAGCAGTACAGACACAGATTTTTTTAAAAATCTGTTTTTTTAGTTAGTTTGTTTTTTGGCTGCAGAAAGAGCTCGGCTGCATTACAGCATTCTCTCTCCACACTTTTTTTATTTATTTATAATGGAGCCTGTTTTTATTCTTCTACCCCAGTCAGGTTGTTTGGGAGCACATCTGCTTTATCTTGAGTTGGAGCATTGTGATTGCATTAGACTCGAGCCCCACGCAGCTCTGCTTCTGACAAGGCAAGCAAAAACGACTGACTTGTCCTGACAGAGCACCATAGCAACATACAGTAATGTAATTTCTTTTGAAATTTAAAATGCAATATGCGTCTCTTTGGGAGGTAGCTTAGATATAACCAAACAAAGGGAGAGACATTCTCTGCACATTCACTCACCAAGAGCCACACTCATTTCCTGTAGCTTCGGAGTGCAACACAAGCAATGATCCTGATTGGGTCTGAAGCCAATCTAAGTTTGATCATAGTTTGTTTAGTTGTGCTGATGTGTTTCACTGGGTCAGGTGTTACACAGGAAATGAACTCAGATGGGAGTGTGTGAAACTGTCTGATACAGTTGTTTTCATTGTCTTCTACCTGTGATCACTGTGATATGCAGGAGAAACAGAAGAGGTGATTATTCTTTGTTGCACAGAGACAAGCCTGACTAAAGCTTATTAACAGATGGACAGTTAGACACCACTAAAAACTTTAAATAACCACCCAAGTTCATTTATGTATAGCACAAATAACTTTTTTTAACTTAAATGCTGCATACAAAAAATGCACATAAACTTTAAATGTGGAGAATCACATTTTTACCTGTAAAAACAGGTGAACACAGGAAAAGCTTGTTTATTAAGTGTTATTGGAACAAAACATGCTTTAGAGGCACATATATTTGCAATATGGTATTTATTTATTTGATATTTTTGTTGCTGATTAGGCCAAAATGGCACATCTATGATGTCTGAAAATGTTAAGTTTTTGTCCTAAACTGGAAGAAGTTTTTTCATGTTTGAACTTTTCTAGAAACAATCATGGGGGATTGCCATTATTCAAAGCTTTTGAAGATAAGTCTAGCTTCAAAGACTCATGTTCAGGTTGCTGTTTAATACACCATATTATATTATATTAGTGTTGTTTAGCTCATATCTTAGATACTTGTATACTGTTTTTTTTTTTGTTGTTGTTTTTTTTTTTTTTGTATAGCTTATAGTACTGTATTGCTATTTTTGGGTGTAACTGGGACATTAAGTGCACAATATTGTTCCACCTCATGTACCACATGTGATGCGAATGATAATAAAGTCATAGTCACCTTGAACCTTGAACCTTCACCTGCCACTAGAATGAGCAGCTTGATGTAAAAATATTCAGACAAAAATGTTCTTACTAATAATAGTTGTTTAATTTGATGTTATAACAATTTTACAAAAATGGTAACAAAAACAATCTGGGGGAAAAAAAATGTCTATTCACACTTTAAATGCGAAAGAAGACAAGTCATTCCTCTGACTTTGTATATATACACATATATATATATATATATATATATATATATATATATATATATATATATATATATATATATAATTAATCGCAACTTTTATAATTATCTAAGACATTGTCATATGATGAGTGGTTGTGTTGTATTTAGCTCAGAATTTTTATTTTTATTTGTTGTATTTAAGAAATTTTTGGTGTAGATCTGTGTTTGCGATTCATGCTTGCACAGTTTATAACAATTAGGTGAAACTGACTTACTTAAGGAAACAGAAAAGCTATGTAGCAATGCCAACATATATACTGCGTATGACTTTGCTGCCAATGACAAGTTTTGTAAATAAACAAAAAAATCATGTTTATTTCCACACTACATGCCATATTTCTCATTATTTTTATGCTTACACGGCTGAACAACTTGGGAACACTGTGAGAACATTTTAGTTTCATTCATGTGCAGCCAAATGGAAGGAATAATAGGAAATACCTTGTCAGTTTTTAAATTCCTCTTCTTGGCTCTTGATCAAGGTGTGTTGGGTGTTGTTTTTTTCTTTTTTTTTTCTTTTAGGTAAAGACAAATGCTGACAACAGTGAGGCAAATAATAAATTTTCCTTTTGCATGCATGTATCTTACACTGTTATATATAACCTTATAATGTCCCTTAAAGCAACTTTGATGTTTTTTTTTTACCAGAATAACATGTATTATTTCATTTTAGATGGTTTTCATTCTATATTTATATCTCTGTGTAAAATATTTATTTGCAATGCAAATTAAAATCATTTAAGTGTATTTTTTGTGTATTTTTCCACACACACACACACACACACAAACAAGTGTTACTTACAGTTCTCTTTTCCACCAATCTTCCCCCTCTGTCAAATCTATTTTATAGATTTTTTTTTCTGCTGCACTGCTCTAAGCTGCATTAGTCCAACGGGCAGAAGTTTGACGGAGTGTGAGACATCTTGTGGCTTGCACCCCAATCCATCTGGGCCAAGACGTCACATGCAAGGCTATTACCACCCCATAAATCTATGTAGATCTCAATAAACTTCTCTTTCAGTCTATTCAGTTGTGCTAACACTGATGTGGAATGCCATTAAATTTAAAGAAAGAAACCCCCCAAAAGAGTCCCCATTTCTTTTAACTTTTTTTAAGTTAAGTTTTAGGTTTCAGGAATGTGTGCTGACACTGATATAATATCCAGCATCTTTAAAGTGAATAAAAGTCCGTCTGTCTCACTCTCACTGAGTTTGACAGAAGCTTTAGTTTTCCTCAGTTTAAGTGTAGCTTTAATGATGCAAAAAATTGTTTCATTTGTAAGCATCTGAGTCAGATTGGGGGCATTTATTCCATGTCATTTGACCCCCAAGCTGCAGTTTTCAGGTTATTTTCAGATTTCAAGCTGCCATTGATCACATTACCAGTTTCCCTTCCCCCCTGCCTGTTACTGATTCTGTTGGACTGAGTATATTAATATTGACTGCCAATATGCCTCTGAGGCTTTAATATTGAATAGTGTGATTGAAAATGCAGGGAAAGCAATTTATTCTCTACTTAACGTTTGTTTAATGGAAGTAATTTTGTTGCATTAAGAACACATGGAAATGAAACAGCTGCCAAAGGGCAAAACTCCCATGATAGCGCCAATACAATATTGAGGTTATTACTCAGCCTGTGGTTAAATTGTGAACCATGTCCTCCAAGGTTTTGTCTAGAAATTAAATAATTGGTAGGATGGATGGCAAATAAATGTAGGCATAATGTTACATTTGTATATCGTCATAATTAAACTCTGTTGATGTTTTCAGTCTTGACACTGGGATTTGTTTAGCTTTATCAGACACAATTAGTATTATTTTCTTTACTTCTTTCATAAATAATAAAATACCATTAAAATGGCAAATGTTCAGAATCAGATTCTGTGTTTACATTGGATAATCTTCAGAGATACATAGATTTGTATTTCCTACATGCTCACCAGAAACACTGGCATATTTAGAACAATGATTCAGTTTCAGAAAATTGATGTACATTTAGTTCTGCAGACCTGGAGTATCTCACAATGACACCTAAGTCTTAGTAACTTTGATTTACAACTCTCAGTAGCACAAAAGAGCACTGAAAAGGAGACAACACGAGCACCATATTAACTTTTGGGTTTGGAGCAGAGTTTTTTGGTGTAAATCAGGTCAGTCTGGGTTAATCTATGGATTATAAACAGCATTTGGCTGGAGACGCTTGTATCGTTTCCCTTCATTCTTGGTGCATCATCCTGTTCACCCCTTTAAATTTTAGACGTAAGTCACCGCAGCAGGACCTTTTTAAATTCCAAAGAAATAATGCAGTCTGACAGAAAAATCCCAGAGTATAGCTTTGCGTCTAATCTGACCTTTCCATCAACCTCCACTAGATTTACTTCACTGGTAAATTTCCCAGCATTTACATCTTCAGACTTATTATTACACCAATTTTTTCCTATTCAGTACTATTTTATTTACAGTTATTTGATACAATACACAAGGGACTAAATAATTGTCTTCATGTATCTAAAGTGATATACAAGTCAGATTTTTTTTGGACTTGATGCCTTAAAATTTGGACAAATATTTTGTATTATTGATGGAACGTCCTAAAAATACAAATCAATAGGCAAATATTGTATAATTTATTCAAACTTTGTCCATTTTTTTCTCTATCAACTAGCAATGTGCTTTTCAACTGAGACAAGAAAGCAGTTAAAATGGTCATTTTAAAAAAAACGTAAATAGTTTGTTTGCACAATAAAGCAAAATACAGTGTATTAATCCATTTTTAAGTATCTCATGGACTGCATGTGCCTGGTATGGTTTTTGTTTGTCATAGTTTCTGCATTTTTTAATCCAATCACATAGTGTAACAGCAAACATCTGGGACTATATTGTGGCATACGTTCATCTCTGGTGTCGGCGTTTTAATAGGTCAGAATATTAAAAATAAAGTTTTCATTATATACTGGAGTTTTTACTTGTGTGTTTAGAAAACAAACAGTATATTCCAATTGTTGTGGGTAAATCAGATTTAATTCATTGTTGTTTTGACTTCTGAGTTTAGTTTTGCTATATTACTTATTTTAGTGAAAAGCTATCTTTTTATAATGCGAGTTATTGGTGGTTTTTTATTTTATTTTAAATATATTAGTTCACAAACTCCCAACTAGTCAAACCAACAACAAAAGAAGTGATGACTCATTAAACCTCTTTTTTTCTACATCGTAGCTCACCGTTTAGCAAATTCCTCAACACTATATTGAACTTGTATGTTCTCCAATGTATTTTCTCAAGGTTGAAAATTAAATTAAATTGAATCAAAGGGCCGACATCACACGTTAAGTTTGTCTTCTCATCACAGTCTCTGACTAAAGTCTAAAACCAGAAACAATTTTAAAAAGTGTGATTTAAAGGGATTTCCTTACTGGCTGCTGCTGTTGCTCGGTCATCTGCTGCAGTTTTGTTATCCTGAGGTTGCAGATTCTGAGCCAGGTTTGATTCGGAAAGGGTAACTAGTGTAAAATAAATAAATAAATAAATACATTTCCAGAATTTCCATGCGAGTTTGATCATTGTGGAAATCCCTAAGGGAGCATCTAAAAGAAACTTACCTGTACCTTAAAGTTAACTCCTTACTTAGACTTACATAAGGAACAAATAATTTATTTACTTCATTACCAACTAAGACATTTATTTGTTTATTTTTCTGTTTAGCCTGTAGGTGCATTAAATCCAAAACGAGCAGCGTTTTATGCTGAACGCTATGAGACCTGGAAGGATGATCAGATCCCACCTTGTCATTATGACTCCCACTACTCCACCACTGCCACCACCCTGCATTGGCTTGTCAGAATAGTGAGTACAACCCTCCTTTTACTATTATTCTACTGTGTTCAAAATTAGTCAAATATGTGATTAAGTCAAACCAATACTAAAGACAGCTTTTTATTTTTCCTTTCAAATGTTTGATTGTCACTTGTCAGACTTGATGATGCTGTTACTTTGAGGTGTGTCGGCTTCTGCACAGGACGCTGCTCGACATTTCAATTTGACTGGGACCGAGTTAGACCAATGCTGCTCAGAAAACACATTTCACAGGCCAGTAAACCGGCATATGTGAACTAAATAAAGAGTGGCTGGGTAATGATTTACAGAGGCTACTGTGACAGGTTTATGTGTTTCAGGCAACCCAGTGAGCGCTGGAGACATGTCCATCAAGGTTACTGAGCACTGTCCTCATTTACTGAGGAGGAGAAGCAGGGGGCACATGTACCTCCAGTATGCTTCCTATAAACCAGACCTTTAAACCCTGCTGAGTTTCTCTGAGTTGGTTTATGTGCAACTTGAAAGCAACCTAGAAATTTGACATTTTTACCCATTATTAATGAGCTGATAAGCTATAAGTTCCCCAAGCAACAATGGTTGCTACCACAGTCTTCGAAAAGCACAATTTGCTAATTTATTATTATTTGTTGCCTTATGTTACTCAGGAAGAACACTAATTAATTCTCTCAGGTTTGGATACAGTGTTTAAAAAAAAGATGTCTTAAGGGATCCCTTAGAAAAGCATGCATAAAATTCAAATTAAGTACATGTGTTTAAAACAAGTGAGTGACCTTTGCAATTTAAAAGGTTGTATTAATTTTAAATAAGTGCATTGTAATATTGATGCTTAAAGTAGAAATGTCAAGATCATAAAAAAATAAAAGTAATCGTAATTTTTAAATTGAGGACAGCTCTTTGATCTTGTTATGTTTTATTTCCCTTGGCAGGAGCCCTTCACTACGTTTTTTCTCAACGCCAATAAAAACAAATTTGACCATCCTGACCGCACGTTTTCTTCCATTGCTCGCTCCTGGAGAAACTGTCAAAGAGACACATCTGATGTAAAGGTGAGAATCATGCTTTAAATAAGGAGTACAGCTCATGGTCTGTTTTGTTTACTTAGTGTTCCAAGAACCATCAAAATGTCTGCTTTTATCTTCTTTAAGCTACTGCAGCTGTCTTCATCGTAACAACAAAAGTAGTAAATAAATGGTATAATTTAACATTATACATAAAACTAATCAGTGTGCATATAGATCTTTAGGAGACTGCATAAGCAAAAAGTTTATCAATGTACATAACTGCCTTATTCAAACAAAAACATCATAAAGAACTACTGTGCACAGCTACACCCAGTGCACATTTGTATTTTATTCAGAAAACCAAACAATTTCAAAGGTAGAATAATCTTGAACAAAGCCTGCATCTGAAGGGAAAACACAAAGCCCCGTCTCTGCACATTCAGAGTGCTCACTGAAAATGCTGAACCCTGCTGATTTGCCTTCATTTTGCCCACTGCATAACACGCAGCAGGGATACGCGCTGACCTCAAAGTGTCATATATTTCTAGCACACCCTGCATCGAGTACTGTTGCCTCAGGCAATTAATAAAGCATTAATGACAAAAGCTATTTAAAATGTAGTCTTTTATGTACAGCAGGGCCTTTTACTTGCCAGGATCTGGGGGAGAGCCAACAATTTATGTGAGGAAGAGGTAAAACACTCTGAGCTAGCGAACAACTTGATGGTCAAACACCACCATGTTAACAAATATGGTCTACTTTTAACTACTTGTGTGTCTGCATGCATTTGTTTTTACACACAGGACAGTTGCTTAACTATTAGGAGAAGCATTGCACTGTGAAGGACAGTGCAGGCTTGCTATCAGTGTTTCATAATACATTACAGGAGGTAACATATTACAGGAAAGGTTTGGGCTACTGGCAGAGCAGCCTATAAGTCAATACTAGTGGAATGGCTGTCGTTCTATTTGGTTTGTTTGTCCACGTATTCTATCTTTCATACTGCTTTTAAAATAATTACAATACAGTATCAATAACTCTTAATTCTACCACAATGGTAAGACATTATGTAACATAGGGTCAAAGTGAGTATGGGTCCAGGTCATGGAGCAGCTCATTGGGCCCATGATTAAAGGGGAGCTTGTTTTTTCTTTTTTCCTCCTAACCAGTGTCTCTCTTTCATTAACCTCAACCCCCTTCTTTAGTAATGATGACAAGCCATAGGGAGGCTGAATTTTTGATGGGGATGACCTCCTAAAAGAACAAGTCAAAAGGAAACACTTTTGCACAACCAAGGATCTCACCTCCTCGACCATCCCCTCATTAATGTTAATGTGGCTCCATGCTGCTCATTTATTTTTGTGCACACATACAGTCATGCTATGCTGGCATAGCTGCCCGTGGGCAAAGAGAGCAGAGTTTTCTTTAAACTAGTGGGCATATAGCAACACACACATAAACACACTCACATACAAAGACTAACACTATGTTGTCTGAAGGAATCCAGCAGCACTCCACTGGTGACAGATTTTGACAAACATGTCATTAAGGTGACACAGTGTAAAGCAATGGAGGCTTGAGTGATTGACTTGTTAGCCCATTACGATGCTGTTGCAGAATTAATGGCTACCATGGGAGGGTGGCTTGAAAACGGAGCTGGCAGTTTTAACAGCTTGGCGGTGAGTTACGGCAGGAAGTTTGCAGCAGAAAAAGGGGAGGGAAAGTGTGGTTGTGCAGAGGATGGCTACGTATGTGGGAGATGGAGGGAAATAAAAAGGAATGGTTTATTTACTGCCTTTGCTGCACAGTGGGTGAAACTTGACCAGGAGCAGACCGGTAGTCTTATTGGTCTGTATCGTGTCATGGCAGCTTATACTGTCAAAACCTAGTAATTTATATAACCTAAAATCCCAGCATGTTGTTTCCCATAGGGAAAATAAATCTCCATAATGCCACTGAACCTAAACCTGCATTTCTTAAATGAATAACAGATCAGATACTGATTTGAATGTTATTCTATAATATAATTTGTAGAGATAGCCAGCTATTTCTAATTTGTTTGTTTTTCCAATGAGCATACCGATACCAAATGCTCAATTGGCCAATTAATTAGCCCACATTTTTCTAATATATTTTAGTTATATTTGAACCTCTGAAGACAATTAAAAGGTAGGTTCATTTATAGGGGCAGCACGGTGGCTCAGTTGGTAGAGCTCTTGCCTCTCAGTGAGCAGGTTACCCTGGTTCAAATCCTGGTCCGGGGGCTTTTCTGGGTAGTTCTGGGTTGAGTTTGCATGTTCTCTCGGTGCATGCGTGGGTTTTCTCCAGGTATTCGGGTTTCCTCCCACAGACCAACAACATGCATGTTAGGCTGATTGGTAACGCTAAATTGTCCCTAGGTGTGAGTGAGAGAGTGAATGGTTGTTTGTCTCATTTGCCTCTATGTGTCCCTGTGATGGGCTTGCAACCTGTCCAGGGTCTATCCCGCCTCTCGCACAGTGACTGCTGGACATGTGCACTGGCAACCCCCGCAGCCCAAAAAGGTACATGTATAGGCAGAATAGTGCTTTTGCACTAGATTCTTTCACCAATGTGCTTCACAAAACAGAGGCAGCTTTTCAGCTCAACAATGACAGAAGTTGAGCAAAATATTATACTTTTAATTAAATTCAATTCAAAAATACTTTATTAATCCCAGAGGGAAATTATATAAAAGAACAATAATTTAAAAGAACAATGTCTTTATTTAAAAGGAAAAAAATATAAACTTTGATTCTTATATTTCAGAACCTGATGTTAAATGTTATTTGTTTTAAAGAGCTACTCATAAATTTGTGCTTTGAACTGCATTTATAGTAAAAGTTTCAATGCTGTGTACAACCAGATCTAAAATCCAAGTATTCATGATGATGTTTTTGGCTACTGAAGACAGTTCTGTTGGAATAATCTTGTCTTAAAGTGCAGATAAATATTTACCCTTTTCTTCCGTGTTGGAAATCATGCCAGGCTTTACATATGGGGCTCTTTTACCAAGCTGACTTCCCCTCCACAGCAAGGTCCTGACCCCATCACAAGAGCCCAGAGACCAGGGAGGAAAAACCCAACTCAGTTCCAGTTTCATTTAACACAGCTAACACCTCTGCCTGGAATAACTGGACTAGCACCTCTCTACGACCTTCTCATGGCCCGCTGTTCAGTTTGTTTGTGTTACCTTTCCCCTTAAATTTCCACTTCATCTCAGTGGGATACAGAGTCTCTTTTTTCAGTGTTTTTCTTCTTCTTCTTTTGATCACTCTGCACTAACAGTTGGGGTTGTTGTTCATTTCTGCCGAGATGTTTGGCAATTACAGGTTTGTCTTTTGTGTTCAGCTTTGTTCAGCTTTTTTAGTGAGTTGTAACAGATGAACATCTCTCTTTCTCAGGAACTGATTCCCGAGTTTTACTATCTTCCCGAGATGTTTGTCAACAGTAACGGCTACCATCTTGGAATGAGGGAAGATGGAAACATGATCTGTGATGTCGACTTGCCGGCATGGGCCAAAAAGCCTGAGGACCTTGTTAGGATAAACAGAATGGTAAGCCTTATAGTCGGATAGAAAACAAAGTAAATAATAAATAACCCTACTATATGTATATAAAATCTACAAATCTCTATGTATATATACATAGTTATTTTTATTTAAACACAGTGTAACAAAGTCAATATGAAAATGAGAATATTGTTTTAGTTTTTGTTACTAAGGCTGTCTTTAGAAAAATATAATAATGAATAATCATATTATATAAAGCAAATGCAAATTTAAAAATATATACAATATACTAAGGAATTTTTTTAACAAACTTGTGATAAAGTATCAGAAATTTGAAAATAAAACTTTTTTAAAGCATGTTTTTAAACATGTTACTGACCCATGTAATAAAGATTAAATGTAAATCAAAGGCAAATGTTTTTGAAAAAAAATACTAACATGGGCATAAAAGCATGCATATTAATAAAAACATTCAGATATACCACCTATTTTTTAATCTGTTACATGTTTACTATGAGTTAAATCAGGACAATTGCCCATTTTTATTTTATTTCTAACAGGTTTACTAAAACAATATGCAACTTGTATTTGCTGTGGAAATCCATATTCATAAGTGATGTTTGTAATATTTATTCTAACAAAACTTCTTACTTTTGTTTTCATCCTCGTGGTAGCACTTAGATCAATTCCCAACTCTTTATTCTGATCTTCCAATACATCTGTGTCTTCTTGTCTTATTCATGAACTGTCCAATAAAGCACATTGCTCAGAACTCTTACTGCACCCCCGACCCCAATGTCACTGAAGCTCAAGGCTGAGGGCAAGTTGGTACTATAGTGTTACCTTCTGCAATGTCTGGCCCCATGTTTTTGGTAGGGAGCAGGACCTCTTCCCTGAATGTGTGCATCTGTTTAATACAGACAGCTGACTCTTGATTCCCAACACGTTTGAAGAACAGTACGTGAGACATTTGTTCAGGTAAAATCTGATTTCCCAGAATGGTTATATTTATGTAACAAATGCTGACATTCAAGTTATTTATAGGCCATCAGAACTGTAACTAATGTTTGAAACTTGAGCAGTGGCATATTCAGAATGAAACGTCAATTTCCATTGGTCTAAAATTATATGCAATGCAACCAAAATATGTTTCATAATTTTGGAGGGAGAGAGAGAACCCTGGTTGGCGTGCCTATACTTTCTAATTTAGGTGAAATGAGTAGTTTCTACTCCAAAACCAGCTTGGAGGAAACAATATATCCTGAGGTTAGGGGCCACTGTGTTTTTGGACTTGAGGTGGAGGAACGCTGTGGGAACACTGCTGACCTTTTCAGCTGGAGTGACACAGTTTGGCTGGTTTTATGCAGGTGACCTTTCTTCCTGCTCTACCCACACTGCCTGGTTGAGCTTAATCAAGCTTGTAAACTAGCAGAGCTGGGGAGGGAATGGGAGAAGTAAGGAACTGTTACAGACATGTCTGCATCTCTAGAACAACAACAACAAAAGAGGACAATTGCAAATGGCAAAAATATTTCTCAGTGGATATTTTCTCACTGTTGATGGGATGTGTGTGATGTTGCCTTCCATTGTTAGATTTCAGTGCATTCAAACACCCAGAAAATCATAGTCCTCTGCCTACATTTTTTTCTTTCTTTTGTTCTCTTCCCTAGCTAGCCCACACTAACTTCCTCTTTTATTTCATTTCTGTCAGTGAATCTCTTTGACTGCCTCCCCCTTTCTCTCCCTTTTTTCCCTTCCCTCTGCTTTCTTTCTTCCTCTCTCTCCCCTCCTCCTCCCACTTCCCATCTTTGCATGTGCCACTTTCAATTGTCGTGATATGCCCTGTGGCAAATTCTGCCTCTGTGTGCTCGAGAAGGCTTTGTTGGTAATGGCTGTTATTCCTGACGCAAGGGGAGGAGTGTAAATTTCTTTAGCAAAGCTTCACCTCAGCATGCATGGGTATTATGTTGTACCATTCTTTGGAACAATCCAATAACCTCCTTTGCATGGTTACTATAGGTACTTTAAAATAGGTTCTAAAATTTTATTCTGAATCTATCACTGTTACCCATACGCCCACACACGCAAACTCCTTTTACATTTTTTAAATCAATTTTTCATCTGCAGACAGACATTGAAGACAATAGACTGTTATTAATGAATGAATTTTTTTGTCTCCTTGCAAAATACTGTTTTAAGTGGACAGAGGAATGTGAGAAGCATGCCCTGAGTTGGCTCATTAAATTAATAGGCAAGAACTTGTCTTTCTGCTTCTCCTGTAATATCTGTGCCAGTATAAAGGTTAAATACTTCAGTTATTTTAGTGAGTTATTTTTATCTTGGCTGAGAGGCAAGAGCCCATATTTTTCATGAATTTAATGGAGATACACAGATGAAAGAATTAAATTCCCTAATTTTTCCAAGGCATCTTTTGGTGCAATCATCTTCTCAGCCGGTTCATTATGATAACAGCCACTTTCTATGCTAAACATTAACAATATGTGAAGATTTTCTTGAAGAGTTTTTCAATGCTGACATGATCCACAACCATCATGTGATGGTCAGAGCTGAATCACTAAGATTACACTTTTTTAAGCTACCTATATTTTGCACAGTGTCACTGCAGTTAAAGCAGTTTTCATGTAATTTGTATTATTTTTTTCTCCAATTTTGTTATGTAGAAAATCAAATGTAATATCACAATGACATACTATGTGCTGGCTGTGTTTTGCTGTGTTTAAAAGTTCAGTTTGTTTTGTGTCTTTTGGCCCTGGCACTGTGTTCCTCTCACCTCTAATTGCCCTGTACTCTTCTGACAGGCTCTGGAAAGCGAGTTTGTGTCATGTCAGCTACATCAGTGGATTGACCTTATTTTCGGCTACAAACAGCGAGGCCCAGAGGCAGTGCGTGCCCTCAACGTATTTCATTACCTGACTTATGAAGGCGTCATCAGCCTGGACAGTATCACTGACCCTTTGTTCAGAGAGGTAAAGCTCAAATACATGCACACACTCATACATGTCACCATGGAAACTGTTCCCTCACTCTAATATTAACAATGCACATAACTTCCTGTATCTATTTGTCCTTGAAAAGGGTTTTAGCTCCAGCAGCTTCCATATCATAGATCTGTCAGTCAGTTATTACGTCCAGTAAATGTACCATGCATGCAAATGGCAGCATTGCTAATTCACTGTTTGCTTTATTAGTGGGATTTTTTTCTTTATTGATGACATTATTAACCTCAAAATAAAGCATGAGTCTATGGCACTCAGCTAAACATCAGATTTCTATATTCACTATTTTATTTTATTAGTAATTTTCTTAATGTTCTTTCCGTTTTTCAGATCAATGATTGCACTGAGCTCTTTGATCAGTCAATAATGGTCACCAAGTGCATACATTAAAAAGTGAATCTTCTTTTTTTTTTAACAAATTAACTGAATAACTTTTAGCTTGGGTTGTACTACTGAACAGCTTAATTGCAAGAGAAGTGGAGACTAGAGACTGCAGCAGCTGGTATGCATCATGACACTTTCCAGTGTGAGTCCTTCTCTCCCTGTGATATTCACCATCTGCTGTCTGCAAAACAAGTCATTTATATACTGTCACTTCCAGGGGTGCCTTTATTTATCAAGTGACCACTATGCAAATCACCTGCAGAAGATTTGGCTCATCTAATTATCAAACCACATTGTGAAAGGTTTGCTTTTCGTAATGTTAGGAAATGTTTCAGACAAGGTTTGATTTATTCTGTTTCAAACTACAAAGGCTGTAACTGTAACGAGAAATGACACTAGTTAGTCAGTTAGTTGCATAATAGTAAGTCTTCTATTTGGACTCGTTACTGGAGATACATTCAATTTTTCATATAATGAAAATTCATATTTTCCTGTGATGGACTTGCGACTGTCCATGGTGTACCCCACTTCTTGCACAGTGACTGCTGGATATTGGCATCAGTGACCCGAAAAGAAAGAAGAGGGTAAAATATGATGGATGGATGAAAAATTCATATGAAAACTGTTTATAACAAGTCTTTATACCGTTTGATTCTTTATTTTACTAGTCGATAAAGTTCCAATATAGCATTTATCTTACAATACAGTATTTTTAAAAGGATTTTCAGCGAGGCAAAATCATAAAATTTTAAAAATATATATTTTTAATTTGACCTTTTATTTTATAAGGTGGAATGCTTGAGAACCTTGATTTACAGACATGACCTGTATATTGAATATGAAACAGAGTATGGCATGGGTCTTTCTCATAACATTTTGTTCTCTTATCTCTGTAATGTAGCCCAGCACAAAGTTAAACCTATTATGGGATAAGTGTACTGTTTTTATATTTTCTGTGACCACGCATAAATTGTAAGTAAAGTGTGATGCAATGTGCAACTCTGTCTTTCCACATCTTGCCCACTGCACCTTTAATTACGTTTTTACCAAAGGTTGAGTGGTGTACAAGTGAATGAACTTTTTATGTTCACTCAGATCTGAATACGTACAAGAACTGTGTCTATCCCACCTTGTCAGAAGTTTGCTCTCCCAAACTGTTTTTTTGTTTGTATATTTTTGTAAAGTTATGTTCACAAATGTATATATAATATGTATACATTTATATATTATTGCTTGAAAATACCACTTGCAAAGGTTATTTTATTTGCTGGGACCAAAACATTTAATTGGAATTTGTCAATTTCTTTTCAGAATCAGAATCAGAATAAACTTTATTGGAACTGCACCGAGGTACAACGCGAATATGTACGTACAGTCGTCCGAAAGATGGGCGGAGTGCACGAAGCTGCAACTACAGGAGAGCGCGGCCATTTTATCCTTATCAGATAATAATCTTAGATAGGAAAAGAGGGAGAAACATGAGGGTAGATAGTGGTATTACAAAAAAAGATCTTTCACATCTTGTCTATCAGGACATGATTTGAGACATCAAAAAACTCTACCAGCAAGCACAATTAAAACATGATTACATTTGCATTTGACATCAAGGTGTTGAGATTTGTCCATGAGCTTTTTTTTGTCAGATCAGCCACAGTTTCTGAAGATGTTGTTTTCAGCCAGCAGTTCTGATAAGCCTGCACAGAGAGTTCTCGAGGGGGTGCGATAGATGAAGCTTTTGTCCTTGGGTACTCATGTCCCAGGAGAAATTTGATAGTCAGCCCGTCTCCGAGGCCATTGGGAGTCAGATTAGATGAGCTTGATTTTGTTTTTCTTCAGGCAGACAGATTTTTTTCTTCAGCCTTGAGTCCATCTTGGCGTTCTGGTTCCGAAAAAGCCTAATCGTGGAATTAAGTTTCACTGATCCATGCTATGAGTCTCCTTCAAGGTCAAACCCACCACGCTGACGAGTCCCAGAAGCCGCAGGTGGTCTGCGATTCTCAATCGCCTCCACCTTACGGTTAAGCTCGTAGACCAGACGATTTAAAGTTCCCACAGCAAGTACCAGACCTTCACACTGACTCGGGAGCTTTTCCATGCCCAAAACTGCTCCCGGTGTCTTCTTCAAAAGTCGATAAAACAGAGCCCCGCCGATGCCAAAAAGCAGAGTCCCTGCTATCATAAGTCCAAATATGTAAACGTCTTCAACATCTTCTTGAGACAGAACAGAGAGGCACATCATCTGCCACACTCCCCACGAATCCATGACGTACGCCACAGCGTGAGTCTCAGCTGGACATGCCGGTTCCCCAGGACCTTGTCGCTTTGATGAAAAAAATCTTATCAATAGAGTTGAACACCCACGATACCAAATCCATAATCTTCTTAATTTATGTTCGGGAGATGAGACCCAGGTGCTTCAGACAGACAGAGAGCAGAGCAGGAGGAAGGAAAAAAACGTGGGAGGAGAAAACAGAAGCTGCCACCTCGATCAGAGCAATAATTAGTTTAAAAATCTTTGGCAAATTAAAACTTACTGATTGATGTGTTGTGGTTTTAGGCTCATCACTGTTAACTGCTCCTACCATCCCACATAGCCCAGACCGTGACTTCCCTGGATGAGTCAAGGAGGTGGAGCATGGACATTTGCCCAGTGACTGTCAGGTTAAGATCAGCTGAAATGCAGTGATTGACTCTGAGGTATTGATTCATTCTGAGCCTGCCAGGTGAAACTGCAGACTTGGCATTAGTCACAACAATTAAGGCATTTGAAATGTCAAGAAATTAGAGGTCATGAGAGATAATTTCCTTGTGCGTGTCAGATGAAAATGATGACACCGTCTGACATGCTGCCAGACCCTCTGGTCTGTGGTTGAGGAAGAAGTGACAGCTCTACTGGGCACACTGCCGGAACAGCAGTCCTTCGCTGCGATGCCTCTCCTGACACCCTTTTCTTATGGAAAAACATGACAGCAACCCCTTGATTTAGACCCCACCGTGTCACTCAGAAGTAAACAGACAAATTATTCATCAGTGGGACTCTTGCTTCTCCTGCCGCTGCCCCTCCTGCCCCCTCTGAATCAACAAAGACAGCAAAGTGCATTGTAGCTAGCTTTATGACAAGCTGGAAGGCAGTTGACATTCTTTAAATTGACTTTACCTTGATGTTCTAATGGTGCTGGTGGAACGCAACTGTTCAAATGCTTGACATTACAGTCTCTGTTTCACATAACATATAGATTTTAATTTGCATCATCTGTGATGAAAGCTGCTTTAGAGGAAGTCACTTGCAGGTGGACATATTGTTGAAGACATTTTTTTGCTGTTGCATATAGCTGTGCACGCCACCTCCAAAGCTGTCACTCAAGAAACACCCTCAAGGCAATTCTTTCTTTTTATAAGTTGAGGATTAAAATCCAAACAAGCTCATTTTAAAAATAATTTTCAGTGGCATGTAAAGAATGGACAGCTGTGTCATCACACAAGAAAACAGTCAGGTTTCTGTACATGCATGGTTTCTGTATCAATTTAATTGCTTTGTTGTTGTTTTTTTCATCTATTTGCATCGCTTAAAAGCCTTTAGTTATTGAACTTAATTTGCTGTTTATAATCTATGACTTTTATTAAGGTTAAAGGAGAAGGTTTGTGTTTGTAACTGCCACTGGTGTGATTCAGCATGATCCCACACTGCTTACTGGGTCAGCTCAAGGCCATGTCTGCAATCTGCGTGACAGAGCTGTTGTGTTGCTGCATCGCATGAGTGCACCGGAGGGTTGTGATGGGAGCTCATCCTGCGTTGGACTCCTTGTCATCGATTTAGAAATCCAAAAGTAGATCCACAGAGAACAGCAGCTATTCACTTCAGAACTTTTTGGGTTCTTCCAAAATTGAATGCGAACAAAGTCACACGGACAAGTAGATGCAATTTTAGATGTCTGGTGTTCATTGAAGCAGTGTATTTTTTGCTTTAAGGGGAGATTATCTGCATGGCTTTAGCAATGAGTGTCACTTATGAGCCAAAAAGCAAAGCCTGCAGTGACTTAAATTAATGAATAACCTGTTATTTACTCTCCACCTCTGATCCAGGTAGAATTTTGACAGAAATCTTTGGGGATTAGTGTTTAAGGAGCTGAGAAATGGTGACATGTTTGGATCATTTTCTGAAAGAAAAAGTTCATGGGTTCACCTTCAACATGCCAAATCCTCTTCACCAACCCACTCTTAAAACAAATGCATAAGGAAAGATGGCTACTGTGCTCTTTGAAATGTGTCTAATAATACCAAAACGAGTCATTCAGTGATAAATATTGTTTTTCCACATTCCCTTTCAGCCTTTTTTATTGTTGTATTTTTTTAACAAAGCAATTGTGACCTCAGTCCTATCTTAAATATCTATAATGTCAGATGCTTGTTATTTGATGGACTGTGTTATAAACAAAAACACCTCATGTTTGCCAAATGCACTCACCGACTCTTGCACAATTTTGACAACTATCCAGTAGCACTCATCTGTGTGTGGACTGTGATTTTTTTTATTTTTTTTTGGTGCTGTGGAAAATATGGAGTGATTGGGGTTGGGGGCAACTGTGTGCCTTGCAGGTGGCCTGTCCTAAATCTGTATCACCTCCAAGTTTCCAGTGCCATATATCCTGCTGTGGCATGTGCTACCCAACGGGTCCTTTTGATACTGAGTGGTGTGTACAGGCTGAGGAAAATGAGGGCCACTCACCCAAGCAGTCAGAGGGGCAAAAGAAAGGCTGAGCGATGTATGTTCCATTGTGCACAATGGCATTGACGGACATCTACAAGCTCCTCTGATGGTGGAAGTAGTTCCACTCACATCAATCACTCCCTCCTTGGATTGCCCTGCTTTCAGTCAAGCTCAGCAGCTTTTACTGTTTTTTTCTCTCTCGCGCGCGCGCGTTACAAGACAGGAGATTTATTTTATTAGTTGTAAATTTAAATTGTTTTCTAAAAATAGCATTAGTTTTATTTGTATTTGCTATTGTTTTCTGCTTCTTGTTATATGACTTGATTGATTGTTTATGGTTTTTCTCCTCGTTAGCCACAATCTTCTATAGGCTCAGAGTTTGTACCCCATAAATCATTCTTTATTCTATTTTACCTAACCGACTAACCACACCTTACTTGTTTAGTGTTGTGTTTTCTATCTCTCTCTGTGTGTGTATATATAAAACACACACACACACACAAACACACACACACACACACATGATTTTCTCCTTTGTTTCAAGCACAATAACATCTGAAAGTATGCCGGCCTGCTGCAGTTCTAGCTGGATGTCACTCCAGGTTAACGTTTGTGCAGTCGGGGCCCCTGCTCCTGGAAATGGGAATGGTTAACTGAAGCATGTTAATAGGAAAAGGCTTGTCTCTTCCATACTAACACTTGGATGACTCTGCAGGCAGTGGGGGAAGGGGGAGCACCCAGGCGGATTGGGAGTGCACCCCTTTCCCTTAACTCCACCCCACCCCCCACCCTTCCTCAGAGGCACGGCTGAGTTAGGATTTGCTTGCATTGTCAAGTAACGCATTGACCCATCACTTTGATGCATATTGATTGTGACAGCCACTCTCTCCCTTCTTTCTCTCTCCCCCGTAGGCCACAGAGGCGCAGATCCAGAGCTTTGGACAGACGCCATCCCAGTTGCTTATCGAGCCACATCCTCCACGCAGCTCCGCCATGCACCTGGTGAGAATAGAGAGCATGTTGGGGACATTCTCTGCACCTTCGGATGTGGAGTGTGTGTATGTGTGGGAGGAAAGATGGATAAATCTATTGTGTGATACAGAGAAAGTTGTTAAAGGTATAGACACAAATCTGCAAAAGATGAATCTGCGTTGTCACTTCTTTCCATTTTTTTTTTATATCTACTTTTTTATAACAAAGTTGGAATATTTGTGATGTCTTTACCTCATGTAGGTCATAGACCCTCAATAGGTTTGGAGTACCAGTAGCATGCAGTCTTTTCTAGCTGGTTCAGAGTTTAAAGTGAACAGTGCTCTCTACTGGCCTTAAAGGCTACCCTCTCCATACTATGGCTGCTTTTCCTTATCCAATCCATGTTACAGTATAACCTTCCTCTCCTTAGCTACACATAACCCTCTATTTACAGACAATACAAATAACTGAACAACAAATCTTCATAAAATTACTTTAATTCTTTGTTGTTGCCAAAGAGGAGTTTAATGTTGGATTCTTGATAAACATGATTGGTAACTCTAAATTGTCCCTAGGTGTGAGTGAGAGTGAATGGTTGTTTGTCTCGTTTGTCTCTATGGGGCCCTGTGATGGACTGGAGACCTGTCCAGGGTGTACCCTGCCTCTTTCACAGTGCTAGCTGGATGTGAGCACCAGTGACCCCCGCGACCCAAAAAGGAAGAAGCGGGTAAAGATAATGGATGGATCAAGATGAGAGCTAAAACCCAAACAGTACTGTTGTTATTGGTTGCTTTTATTCCTGTCACACATGCAGAGTGACTATGAGTTGTAAAAGCTGAAAAGAATTTGCAATTAAAACATGAATATATTTTTAAAAGTACAACCTTGTTCAAATTCAGTCAGTGTTTTTGACACACTTTTTCTGTATGAATCATCTCATGTGAGTCGTCTCCTTCATCCCAGTATTTCTGTCCTCCTCTGTCTTAATCTCCTGCCAGAAAACTGTCCAGTGGTGACACTGCATGAAGTTCTCCTCTGTTTCTGAACCTAGTTGGTCCTCCAATCGCCACACTAATCCTTCTTACATTATTTTTCTCTCGTGTTCATACCTCTCCTTTACATCTTCTCCATTCCCTCTTGTCTTGCTCCTTTTTTCCCCTTGTGCTCATCCTCTCTCCCCATCATGCCCCTCCATTTTTTTTTTCCATTTTTTGTCCTTTCACTCTTCTACTCAACAGTGTTTCCTTCCACAGAGTCCTCTCATGTTCAAAGACCAGATGCAGCAGGATGTCATAATGGTGTTGAAGTTTCCATCCAATTCGCCAGTAACCCATGTGGCTGCCAACACCCTGCCCCATCTCACCATACCCGCTGTGGTTACTGTCACATGCAGCCGACTGTTTGCCGTCAATCGATGGCACAACACTGTAGGTGAGTGGAGCCAAACTCACATAGGAGGTGATAGGTTTAATCATACACACATGTGCTCTGAAAAAAAAAGTGTGCCACACCACATGTGATACCTACCACAGCAGTGGCGCTGCAAAATCACTTCATCACAGTCACACACAAAAACCTGCCCACTGCTCATAATAGAGCTGTTGCAAGCTGTCTGTGCGCGCAGCTAGCACCTTTCAGGTAAGCGGACCATGAATGTTTCCACATGTTTCTTTTCAGACATGTGTGAACAACCTTACCCACAAATCCCCTTCCTAAGAATCCACCTCACCTCAGGGTCAGAGGGCCAAAGCAATAGTTACTTGGCAATTAGGCCACAACTGCACCACATTCTCCTCACACATTCCCATCTGTCACTGTAGAAATGCGTGGAGCTCAAGACCAAAGTGTCTGTATTGTGTGGCTGTGCTTAATGAACACAGCTGCAGCACCCTTACCATCCTGTTGCAGAGGGGGAAAAATTGACTTTTTAAAATAAGAATGATAAAGTCATGGCAATTTTTAAGCATGATTTTAATTTAAAATTGACTCGAGAATATTGTCCACCTGAGTAAAATGACTTCATGGAATTTGACAATGTGGAAAATAGCCATAGTAAAATGAACTGACCTCTAATATTTGCATCTTAAGAAAAGATTATGAACAAATGTGTATTTGTGCATATAAATATGCAGTGATTAGTGAAAGCTTTGTGCATCTATACCCGAGTCCAGGTCTCAGAGGAGCACCAGGATACTCTCTGGAACAGGCACATCATCTCCCCATAGAGATGGATTCACTGGTTGGTGAGTAAAAGAGGGAAAGTCACTAACAAAATTTTACATTTTCCATAAATAATTATTGTAGCTGTAGGAGCTGGGATCAAAAAGTTAAAAATTGCATGTGCCACCTCAGTTTCTTTCTTCTTCTTCTCCTCAGCCAACAACACTGGCAGCAACAAGCGTCAGATCACAGACCTAGTGGACCAAAGCATTCAAATCACCACACACTGTTTTGTGGTGACAGCTGACAACCGCTACATCCTGGTGTGTGGCTTCTGGGACAAGAGCTTCCGTGTGTACTCCTCAGAGACAGGTAGGTTATAGTGTAAAACTCTATTTCCTACAGAGGTGTGCACTGATGTGTGGAGGACTGAGTGTTATGACAGTAATGATACAGTATTGGTGCAACTCTCTCCTGACATACTGTGTAGGAAAAAAAGCCAAATGTACTGTATCCAGAGAAATATTCTCTTCTGATTATGCTGCTACGAGTACAAGATGCTGCTTAGATGTTTGTGTCAAACAGCTGGCCGCTGCAAGTTGTTCAAAAATGAAGATTTCTTTGAAGATTGAAACTTTTGTTTTTATTGTTTATGATTATTTTTTTCCTCTTTGAGTTTTTCATCCTAAATGAGTCAGAAAATTAAACCAAGTCAGCTGGTCCAAACCAGAGATAATACCAGTGCTGAATGCCATGTACTCGCTCTTCTCCAAAGGCAAGCTGACTCAGATCATTTTTGGCCACTGGGACGTGGTGATCTGTCTGGCCAGATCGGAGTCTTACATCGGTGGAGACTGCTACATTGTTTCTGGGTCCAGAGATGCTACTCTGCTGCTGTGGTACTGGAGTGGGCGCCATCATATCATTGGCGACAATCCCAGTAATGGTGAGAATACATATGAAAGTGACATGCATGCTCACACAGACTGTGTGTGTGTGTGTGTGTGGGGGGGGGGGGGGGGGGGAGGGGGGAATCCAGGTTCTAAACAAAGCTAAGAGTTTATTTTACTTATTTTTTTTACACATGGAATATGTTCCCTGATTTTAAAACTTGAAGACCAAAAATGTGCCCATTTTTTTTTAAACAAGAAATCTATTGGGGGTATTTATTCTGATCTGCACCAGAGAAGGACATTTCATATAAATGAAGTAATATAGAGAGACCATAAATCATCTGCATTATATTTGTGTTATAATAAATTCATTAACTGTGTGTAGTGCTGCTTCTTTTAAAGATGATTTCTGAAACATAATTCTGTACTTTTATGTTTAGTATGTTGAGTTGGCTGTAGGTATTCACAAAGACATAAATGTGAATTTGTATTTTTCATGTAATGTTTACAAAGATGTATATGTATGTTATATCATAAAAAATTAGATTCCTGCAAATTCCTGATTTCCTCACTCATATTCAGTGATGAACAAATGAGTCTCCTTTCCTAATTGTGAAATTTAGGGACATTTAGAGAAATTTCATTTGTCTCATAAAAAAACATTTCTGTATTATTTCCTGGTTTCATTTCTATAATCATGACTAGAACAGAAAAAGCAAAAACTACTAAGTAATAAAATCAACAAAAGGAATTAAGTCTGATAGCTTAAAAGAAAGTAACGTGAACAAAAATGGTCAGATTACAAAAGAGCAAACGTAATATTGAGCCTTAAAGCCACAAGGAAGATCAAAAACAATATATTTGCATTCAGGTTGGTTGCCTCTAGTGTGCTTTCTCCTCTTTATTTTAATTAGGTGTTTGTATGAATAGAAAAACTTAACACTCAAAATAATGCTTTGAGATTGGTGATAACTGTTATAGATTAGTACAATAGTACTGTTTATGATTCAAAGAAAAGGTAAAAATGAAAAAGAGTGTTTTAAACATTTTCTTTCTCTGGGTAGTATATTGTGTTTAGTTGGTGATCCTATATCTCTAATTGTCAAGATTTTAGGAGCTCTGGATTAGTTGCAAGTGTCCTCTAATTAACTTTACTGAGGCTTTGACAGTTAATTAAGAATTTCAGCTTGGATGCCTCCAATTAGCAAGGGGCAACAACACTTGTGTTACTCCAGCAGGAAAACAGTAAGCCCCTGATATTCACACTTCCACAGCTTACAGTTTATCTTCAGCGGACAAAAGGACAAACTGAAGCGTCACATGCTAAAAAATAGGAACGGTAGAAATAGAGGAATTTAAATTAGCCCAGAATACACAAATTGTGTGTCACAATGCAATGCAGCAAAAAAAAAAAAATCTGTTAATTAGGTGGCAAATTTTTGCCATACAGCATAAACCACAATCACCTTTTCATATGGTCACATTGGTGGGCCTCAGTTTAATACCCTAATTTCATGGCTGTTGTAATTTCTGTAATGCTTGTTAAAGGTTGTGTGAGTGTGTAGCAGCAGTGTGCTGGACCACCGCTCCCTCATCTTTCAGGTGTGGCATGAGCAAGAAATTGATTTCACCCATCCCTAAAAGGATGTATGCATATCAAATGTGTAATAATTAAAGCAACTTCCAGCTCAATCATTGCCTGGCTTTTCAGACTCGGCCCATCACGCTGGTATGAGGGGATATTTGCACCAGGTTAATTGTGGTGGCTGAATCCACTGTCCCATGGGCTACCACAAGACGGGATATTTGATGCAGGATGATTGAATCTTTTGTTGGGCAGGTGAGCTTGCTTTTGCTCCCTGGGGGATTTTTCTGACACTTGTCCTATTCAGTTCCCTCAGCAAAGGGCGCTGGGACTGACAGGGCTGCTCAGGTCCTGGTCTCTAAGGGACTGCGATGCATCGATCACAGTCCAGCTCACTGGCTGGACAGCTGCAGCTGTGGAGGCGACATACCAAGCTACTGATGAAGATGGTGTCTAACACATGTCTACTTTATATTTTTATGGTGATTCTGTCATGAACTGAAAATAATGTCTCTTGTGGACTTCAGTATATTCAGGGATGTGACTTTGGCACAAGTTTTCTATGTTTCTAAAAGTTACAAAGTTTTTAAAAATACAACAAAACTTTAAAATGTTATACGTAGGAAAAATTCTAATGATAAATAATTACTATTTGGTAAATTTATCCTTTATTAAATGTTGTATATAACTCTCTCCTTTTTTTTGCATTCCTTTGTTATTAAATATTCAAAGATTTAAGGTATGAGAATTTTGTGATCAACAAATTTAAGAGACACCAATACTTTTCTCATTGTAGCAAGTAGTCAGGATCAGTGGCTCCAGGTGCCATGAAACACCCCTCACTAACCTCTCTCCCAGCCATCATCAATCAAATGATGCGTGGGGTGAAATCAAGTTGTTTGACAGCTATCCATACATTTACATAACAATTCAACAGGACTTCTTTTTTAGTAGGTGTATGTAACAAATGCAGGACTTTTATTTGTGTTATTTAACAAATAATTACTTGGAAGCTACTATTAGTTTGTTTTATAATAAATGTAACTCATCTTTTAGGTGACTATCCATCCCCACGAGCAGTTCTGACTGGTCATGACCAAGAAGTAGCATGTGTGTCAGTCTGTGCAGAACTGGGCCTAGTCATCAGTGGAGCCAAAGGTCAGTGAACTTCACCTCTTCATGTAGCTTTCAAGAAAAGGGAGCATCAGGAACACTTGTGCTGTTATCTAAAACACTTGAAACCTTTGTCTGATATGAGCAAACAATGATATTTGTCATTTCAGTGAATACATCTGTTTAGCCAGTTTCTCAAATAAAATGTCTGGATGAAAAATTAAGAGCTCAAAGGGACAGGTGGTTCATACTTACGTGTTTTGGTTTGGTAGAGGGTCCGTGTTTGGTCCACACCATAACAGGGGACCTACTGCGGGCTCTGGAAGGACCAGATAACTACCAGTGCCCACGACTCATCACAGTGTCCAGCGAAGGCCACTGCATCATCTACTATGAGAGGGGTTGCTTCTGCAACTTCAGCATTAATGGAAAGCTTCTGGCACAAATGGAGGTTAATGATTCCACAAAGGTAAAGAGATTTGATATTAGCATACTCCAATCATGAAAGGAATATATTTGTATATACGAGACGAGTTTAAATCTTATGCATGAGCTTACACTCAGAAAACCTTATTAAAGTCTAAAACCCTGCTTATCCTCTGAACAATCTCATTAACAGTAAATAAATCAATAAACAGGTCAATCTGACATGTGCAATAGGCTTGAAACAATTACCATATGTGTTCTAGATTTTATCATGCACAACAAATCATTTTATCCTAGTGTTAAGATAAATATTCAAATGACTGAAGCAATTACAAATTAGAAATTCAGCACACAAAAAATTAGCGCAAAATGTTGCCACATATTGTCAAACTGTACTTTACTTTATTTCAGTGAATAATTTGCATTCTGCAGAAAGAACACTATTAAAAGAGGATTTTAAATCAGAGGTGACAAGTTGAACTCTTCTTTATCCCTCCTGAAGGCAATTCTTCTGAGCAGCGATGGGCACAACCTGGTGACGGGGGGAGATAATGGCATCGTGGAGGTGTGGCAGGCATGTGACTTCAGAAAGCTCTACATTTATCCAGGCTGTGATGCAGGCATTCGAGCCATGGACCTATCACATGATCAAAGGTAAGGCTGGGTGTTTTATGATGGATATAAACACTTAAATCTGATATAAATCATGTTTAAATTTCTGATTCAGTATTTTGTTCTACAACTGACTGCTCATTTAACCAAGTAGAAGTGGCTAAGCTTGAACCTGTTTTCAGAGTTAACTGAAAATAATCCCTTCATGGTGCCTTTCAGGGAATCAGGGAATTTTGTTATCATGAAATGCTGGGAACCCAACAATAAGACATATGTTATACACACATTGTATATTGACCTGCTATTGGCAGGTCAGCAGTTCGTTTACCAAGTTTGCATTTTTTTTTTTAAAATAGGTTAATAGTCAGTGTTCTTGAACAGCATGGGCAGGGTTCACTTGGGGCTTGAAAAGTCTGACCTAATTATATGACCTTTGCAGTCAAGAGGGTACAGAGTCTGAATGTTTAGGCAGTTCCAGGCTAAAGATCCTTCAGCTGTTCCAAACACTTCCAAATCACAGATCTACTTCTGAAGAAATAAGGTCAGCACTGACATAAATGACTGCACAATCCCCAGACAAGTTATCTTAGCGTTGGGTGTGTGTGTGTGTGTGTGTGTGTGTGTGTGTATATATATATATCTATATATAAATAAAAAAAAATATATATATATATATATCTATCTATCTATCTATCTATCTATCTATCTATCTCTATATATCTCTATCTATCTATCTATCTATATCTATATATATCTATATCTATATATATCTATATCTATATATATCTATATCTATATCTATATCTATATCCATCTATATCCATCTATATCCATCTATATCCATCTATATCCATCTATATCCATATCTATCTATATCTATCTATATCTATCTATATCTATCTATATCTATATATCTGTATATATATATATATATATCT
>NC_056503.1:40362685-40428504 GCF_014905685.2 Nematolebias whitei
ATATATATATATATATATTTATATATTGTTAACCTATCCTTACTACAGTTGCTATGAGTACAGTAACCTTCTTTGGTGATGTCATTTAACAAATCTGTTAAATATTTTTTAAAGTCTTTAGCTCCAACCTTTTGTTTCAGTAAGTTGACATTAGGTTAGCAGAAGTGAGTTGAGCTCTAGCTGCATTCACAGAGGGCCTTTCTGCAGCAACGCTGTTCATTGTGCCTGAAAGTTTAGGCCCTTGGGGGTGTAGCAGTGAAACGCAACCCCAGAGAACCGGCTGCTTTTGTACGTACCAGTCAGGCATGGACAAAAGGTTGCAGAAAGACGCTGGGACTTTTTCAGTTAATGTCAGTTTTGTGAAAAAATACAAAAACATAATACAGTATATATTCAATTTTTTTTTTTTAAGTACTTCATTATGCTTTTAATACACATAAAACCAGCAGTTCTGTTCTCTTTGTACAATCTGCTTTTAGTTATTGTAATTTTGTGTTTTATTCTTCCTTAGGACTTTAATCACAGGCATGGCATCTGGCAGTATTGTGGCATTTAACATAGATTTTAACCGATGGCACTACGAACACCAAAACAGGTACTGATGAGACAAATGCCTTCAAAAAGATTTGGAAAGCTAAAAGATCAACCTGTGATGACGCTGGGCAGCAGAAGATAAAAAGAGCATCCAAGAGGTCACGTCGAAGGGAGAACATCAGCATGACAAAGAATTTGACATTTACATCTGATCTTTCGGATAAACTTTTTTTTTTTTCCACAGCTGCTAAACAATCTGGACATAATGTTGGTTTTCACATCTTACATGAAAAACAACAGTCTTCAGTTGACTCAAGCTGAGCTGATCTTCTGAAAAAAAAAAAAACCCGATTACAAATAAGACTGTTTTCCTTTCAACCTGAACAAGTGTTGCAAAATCAACTTCTGTTAAGAACATTTGTTCAATTAATTTTTGGAATACTTTTTATGTGAAAAGCTTATCTGAGTATAGACCGTTTTACGTTTTTCTAACTGCATAAGCTAAACAAAAGGGTCAAAATGATGTTTGACATACATTATCACCATTTTATCATGGAAGCCATGAATAAATATTGAACTAGTCTTTTTTCCGTTTAGATATTTGTTGAATAGTTACATGTACAAGGCCATTGTCTGCACTTATATGGTGGTTAAATGTGTTTGTGAAAAGAAAAAAAAACAGTCCATGTTTGTTGTAAGTCAAAGTCAGTGTGATTTTTGTCCTTTGTGATAAATGTTTTTAATATGTCCACAATAAAATGATATTTCCATATTTATTTCAAATTTAAAACTTAACTACTTCAAAAGTAAACTTATTTTGAGACTTTTACAAGAGTTTAACAGTTGTGTCCAGATGTTTAAATAACAATTGTTTGATAAAATATATTTATTTCTGTTTGTAGTGCATTTAAAAAATAAATCATGTAAATGATTTCACTTCATATGTGAATACTATTGTATTTTTTTCAGTTTGCTAACTTTTGTTCCAATTCTGGCCTGACTATTTTAGGTACGTTTTTTCACAACCAGCAGTTAATTCCATCATTTCATGCTCATGTAAGCAATATCAATTTGTTGCTAAGTGGGTTTGAGGAAGGTTTTCTGTTTTGTGGCATGTCCTATTGATGAACAGGACAAAAACGACTCCTATTTTTGGTATGATGATCAAAGCATTGCTCTGAGCTGTGTTAATCTTTCAACAAAAATATGCAAATGTATATGTTTTTTCTTTTAATGGCTGGTGCTACATGACACCATTCTACCAAAAGCAGTCATTTTGCATGCAAAGAAACTATGTAAAGACAGTTTTACTTAGCTTTCATGCTAAATGGTCTTCATTTTGAATAAAGATTTGAGAAAATTTGTAGTAAGTAAATTCTTAAATAAATGCAGTGCTTTGAGATTTCATGTACTTTCAGCTGTGCTGCCACCAGTTTGCATTTGTTTTGGTTGAAATGAAACATGGCCAGATACTGATGACATCAAAATTCAATTACGTTATTTTTTTAAAATAAAAAGTAAATTTACTTGTAAAGCTGTCTGTTTTATATGAAGACTATTAAATACTAGAAATTTGTAAATTAAAATAATTAAATGTTAGTCTGGGATCTTTGCTCTTACTGCCATCTGCTGGTTAACAATAGACACTAAAATTGATAGCGTTTCAGTGAAAAAAAGAAAAAAAACTGTAGAAACTTTGGTGTTCATCTACAACAGATTTATTTTTTCCAACTCATTCATGTTGCTTTATGGCATATTTACAGAATGTTTAAATAAAATGACATTCAGCTTTTCTTTGCTTCAACAAAACACCAGCATTCACAATCATCTAACATCCCATTAACATTTTAACTCCAAACTACCCATTACATTTTTCAGACATTGAAAACAACTGCAGTAAACCTATTCTTTTTTGTAACTTGCCACCACTAATTTATTTCCTTGTGCTTTTTTGTTTCTATTCCTTCCAAACAAAACACAAAAGCCCTTTGATAACAAAACTGTGCATAAAAACACATACAGATGTCTTAGTTTTGCTATCAATAACATTAAGCATAACTGAAATACAATCATAAGACAGTTACAGCAGCAAACATTTCATATTTTACAAACATATTAGTCAAAGATGAACAGCTGAAAGGTTTATATATCAGCGCACATGCAGGTTAGGGTCTCTGAAGTCAAAAGGACATTCACATCCATGAATATTTGATCTGACACACAGAAGATCAGAGTTATTTGATCAAAGTTATGTTCAACAAAAGAGCTGCTTCTATTACTTATTCAAAAATGTAGTTTTACTGGAAGCACTGCTAAATTTTTAAACATTTAACTTAATGTGAGAAAATAATTCATGTTGCATCAGTTGCCCCCATCTAATAGAGAAGCATGTCAGTCATTTGTCAACAATACCAGAAACACAATCTGTCAGTTCAGCATTTTAAAAGGGCATATTTTACTTTGTGCACATTGGGCAGTAGACTTAATTGAACTTAAGTCCAAATGTGCCAAGGCAATATAGCACTGACATTCATTTGTATCATGACACAGTCACTCTACCAAGAGCTACAACTTTGCAATCTTTGAGTGGACTGTTAAATTAGACCAGCTATCCAACATTAGCACCTTTTGTATGGTCTGATGAAGAGACAAGCTACTAGAATACAAGGATAGATCATTTTCTTCAAAGTTTCTATCCAGTCCAAATGATGCTTATGGTGCAGTATAGAAACATTTCTCTTGTATTACTAAAGTCAAAGGGCAGTACTATACCCAAACTTTGGGCCCTGAAGCACAAAGCAGTAAAGTCGGCACACACAAGTTGACTAATGCAGTTATGTTTGGAAGTGAATTGTTTAAAAAAAAAAAAAAAAAAAAAAATGTACTAAATATGCTATAAATAAATAATAAGTAGAAGCTAAGGTGCTTATGTATAAATTCAAATTAAAATAAATCTGGTGGTCCATCCTGTAATGCAAATATCAACCTCCAGAGGGCTCTACAGTAAAACTAGAAACGTGTGATTTCTGGGTGGGGGAGAATGGAAGGGCCAACAAAGACAAATTTGATTGTTTTGAACTTTGGATCAATAAAAATGTCTTAATCTATTAAAAATTTAAATATTTTATAGCTAATTTGTCACATGCCATCAAACTGTATTTTTATTTCAATGAGTTTTCTTTTAGTTTTGTATGTACCTTGTGTGAAAACAAATGAGTCATTATGGGGTATGAATGTCCAAGTCAGCAGATTGTTTCCATTGTATAACCCCCTCGCCCTCTCACCCAACCTTTCCCACAGAAGACAAGACAATGTTGTGATTTCTGGAAGGTTTAGAATGGAGAGATTGGTGAATGCACAGTGTCAGCTGAATTTGGGGAATAATCTTCAGATTCAGAGGTGAAACCAGCAGGAGACAGGACTGGGTTGACACTGTTCGAGGTGCCGGCCCCAGAACTGTGTGGGAGGTTAGCTACAAGCTTTACATCCTGGTGGCATCTTCTGAAAACTTGCTTCTCTTTATCAAGTGGTGTGGTCTGAGAGAGGTAACACAGCAGCACAGGTTAGGTTCTTCTTGACAAGACCAAAGGCATCCATGTACTGCGTTATGAAGTTAATTCTAGATGAAACAATGTAAACATACAAAAGCTGCAGCTCCCACTTAATTATTCTGAGATTTTACCTTCTTATAACACACCCATGGAAAAACTTGTCAAAAAAATAAAATAAATAAAAGTTGAGGCCGCAGCACTTTTTGACATCAGACCCCATGTATAAAAACATGATTGGACAAGGAGTGGTTCTCAAATGGTCCCCAAAGTTCATGCTCAATAATCCAGGTACAAATCCAGCAATGTTTAGTCAGGTCATCTTGACAGTTTCATTTTTATTGCTGAGATGTTTCGTCCTTCATCCAAAGTACTTCTTCAGTCCAAAGCGACACAAACACACTGGAGTCCCACAAGCACCAACTCCCATAGTGGAAAAAAAAATAGTCACCAGCAAACAGTTTTTTTTTTTTTTCCCACTATGGAAGTTGGTGCTTGTGGGAGTCCAGTGTGTTTGTGTCTCTTTGGACTGAAGAAGTACTTTGGATGAAGGATGAAACATCTCAGTGAAAAAATAAACCATCCAGATGACCTGACTGAACATTGTTCTCAACTGGTCCAGCTTCAAGATCCACCATCAGCCCCTAATGACAAGATGTGGCCCAAATAAAATAAAATAAAAATTACATCTCAAATTTAGCAAATGTATAAAATTTAAAAAGTCAAATGAACGACAAGTATTTAAAAAAAAAACTTGAAACTTGTAGCATTAGCCGAGTAACCACCTATTGAATGTAGAACAAACAATGCATTAGAATTATTCAGTCACTTTTTCAAGAATTAACCATAAGACTGACAACAATCAGGACTCCTTATTCTTTCCGCTTTTCCCCTCTTCAGGGGTCGCCACAGTGAGTCATCCTCCTCCATCTCACTCAGTCTTCTGCACCCTCTGTCAACACTTAATCTACCTCCATGTCCTCTCCAACTGCATCCATGTATAGTCTTTTCACTGGCAGCTGCATTTCTAACATCTTTCTACCAATATACCCACTGTCCCTACTCTGGACATGTCCAAACCATCTCAGTCTGGTCTCTCTAACTTCATCTCCTAGTTGTTCAACCTGTGCTGTACCTGATGATCTCATTCCTAATCTTATCCTTCCCTGTCAATCCTAAAGGAAAACATCATCATCTTAATTTCCACCACTCCCAGTTCTTTCTCCTGTATTTTTGTCAATGCCACTGTTTCCAGACCATACAGCTGGTCTCACAACAATCTTGTGAGCTTTTCCTTTGACGTTTGTCGACACCCTTTTGGCGCAAATCATTCTTGAAACTTTTCTCCATCCACTCCATCCTGCCTGGACTCTTTTCCCCCTCTTTACCACACTCCCCGTTTTCCTGGACAGTGGACCCCAAGTACTTGAAGTCCTGCACCTTTGTGACCTCTGCTCCTTGTAGCCTCACTGTTCCACCGGCCTCTCTCTCACTGACAACACTGGGTTATTTTTATTTAACTCGTGCCCTGGCAAATGCTTACAACCCACTAAAAATGGGTTCACAACCCACATTTAGGTCACGACTAGCGAGTCGTGAATCACTGTTTTAGACGGCTTACAAAAGAAAAGAAAGTCTGATGCTCAGTATGTGATATGAACTATCAAATGCAGCTTGCATTATGAAAACACTTTGCAAAGTGACTATCAACTTACACTGCACAACAAAACAAAGATAAAAGTACAGTAGCACTAGTGAGAATGTAATAAATTGATGAGGCACAATGGGAAAAAAGAAAAAAACCCTCAGCTGATGGACGATGGGTCAAACCCTTGGGGGATGGGAAATGGAGACTGCCAGCACTTTGCATTGGAAGCACTCACTGCACTTTAGCACTTTGCTGTGTCATACCTTATCCAGTCTAATCCTGGATGCTGGTTTTGGTCCAAAGACCCTGACTTCTTGAAGGTTAGGTCTTGGTCCAGCTGGGCAGAGGGAAATGAATGCAACTCAGAGAATCACGAACTCCAAACAATAATGACCTTATCAGTAAAGTGCTACACTTACACTTTTGAGCACTTCTATGACACTGGTAGAATAACGACATGCAACAATCAGCTGACATTTTGTATACTGTAAAATATTTCCATATGACTATTGACAGCCAAGTGCTTTTAAGTGATAAAATTAGTTAAAATCCAGAGATATGCTATTCATTTCAACTCCCATTCTTTGTCAGCAATGCTCGATATGCAGTTCGCCATCTCTGAAACAATGGAGTTAAGGTTTCATCTACTTCACCTAATGAATATATGTAACCAAGTGAAGTGAAAGATCTCCAAACAACAGTGCTGACAGTCTAGATGGCAGGCCAGAGCAAACAGGAAGACTCCGATGTGAAACGGGTAGAAAAAAAATAAAAAATGATGGTGTAACACAAATAGAAGAATGCTGGGAAGTTGCCAAAAAGAGAAGCCAATTATTTTTTTCTTTGTAAAAGTTTTAAAAAGTAAAAGTTTGTAAAAGGAGAGAACTCTAGCAAATATGAATGTTTAAAAATAGCATCCAATGTACAAAAGAGCATTTTGCTCAGAATACAAGCAGCAGCATCATAATTAAGATGGTAGAAATTTAAAGCTTTTCTTTTTTGAATGACAAAGCATTAAAAACAACAAAAAAAAGTGTCATATTAAAGCTGAATTGCATGCAGTGTCACGGTTTGGTGGAGTACAGATCAGTGCTTACTGTAATTACTGACACTCCTGCTGTAGTGCTGTTGAGCTTCGGTCCACAGTTGAAATGTTTCTTGATTTTTCCTGCAACAGGAAGTTGATGCTCTTTCTCCAAAAGGCCATCACCCTGGAAAATTAAAACAGTACTTTAGAAACTCCATACGATGCATTGCATGTTTTTTTATTTATAATCTGTATCAACTGGTTAATTATTTAAAGTAATATGATGAACTTACATTGACCCAGTGGTGATCAAGCACTTGTATAGCTGTGTATCTTTGATCTATCACTACCTGCAGCATCCCACTGATCAGAGCCTAAAGATGGATGAGTTACTCATTAACCGTTCTAAATAATATAAATATCAGCCTCTAATCTGATTAAACTGTGGTGATTAATGTGAAGAATAATGATGGTAGATGGGAGCACACAACCTTGGCAGCGTCAGAGACACTGTCCCAGTATGGTGCTGGAAAATCGAGCTGGCCCTTCAAAATTTGTTTGAAAAGGTCCTCCTGGTCTTCTCCAGTACTGAAAAAAAGAAAACATTAACTTCAAAAAGAGTTACTGTACAGCAATAGTCTACAGAGTGATAGAATAAACAACTAGTTAATGATGTAATTAAGTTCCAATTCAGGTAAAAAAATAAAAATAAAAATAAAAAAAGTAAAATACATTTTATAATGTAAACTGCCAATACAAAATAACATACCCACGGAAGGGAGGAAAGCCACAAAGTAGAATGTACGTGATGACACCAGCTGCCCAAATGTCCACTTTGAGGCCATATCTTCAAGAAACAAAAGACCGATTTAAAAATCTAAAAGCTTCTCTAAATAGAACATCCCTCTACATGCTTTTTTAAAAATCAGATAGTGATTTTGTTTCTCCCCCATATTCCCATTGAACCTTACCCTGTTTCAGCAATAATCTCTGGTGCCACATAGGTGGGTGTTCCACAGACAGCATAGAGAGGACCATTAACAACCGTAGCCAAGCCAAAATCGCCCAACTTCAAAGATTTACTACCATCAACATGATTGTACACCTGTGGGGTGAAGAAAGTGCAGAGAACGAGACAAATTTTAAGGTAAAAGAAAGTAACGGGTCTTAAAAGACTGCTGCTTTAAAATTTTTGTATCTACACAAATGTTTTAAAAATATACATATTAAAAGCTTTTCCAGACCATCCATTCATCCATCGTCTTTACCCGCTTCTTCCTTTTTGGGTCGCGGGGGTCACTAGGTGCCCATATCCAGCAGTTATTGTGCGAGAATTTTTTGCCATTTACTTATTTAAATTCTTATTTATGACAATACACTAATATAAACAACTGTTACTATGTTTTTGATATTAAGTGAAAAAAAAAAAAAAAGATACTGTATGCCAAAAATACAATTACGGTAACATTTCATCTTTGCTTTAATTGTATCACTAATAAGTTTACCGCTAGGTTAATCTTGAGTGAAACTCATTTGTCAAGAAAAAAAAAAAAGACAATATACATTCAATTTCTACAGACATCACAATATTTTCAATAAATTATCGGTCTACAGTGACTACATAATTTGGATATAGTGGCTTCTCTAATCTTAGTACATTTAGATGTGATATTCTCACTCTGTCAGCTACATTACACAATAATTCATATTTTCTTTTATGTACAGTAGTCCCTTGCTTCTTCGCAATTCGACTTTAGTAGACTCGCACTTTCACGGTTTTTCATAGTAAGATTGGACATGACACACAATTGGCTGATGGATGAGATTGTATTGAAAAGATTCCAGATTGAATTTTAAGTTGGAAGACTAAAGTCTAAGTATGTCGCATCGTAAAATTGTCATAACAAAATATATAAGTATTTAAAGTAATTTTTAATTATTTTAGATCTTCTATGTTCCGTTGTTACAGTGTAATTGATCAAGAAGTACATTTCTGCTGTGGTGCTGCCGAGTGGAGGGTTAACCCTTTGCTGTCCTGCTGTGCTTCTCCTCTACAATTTAATGCTGCATGGACAGTTTATTTAAAATATTACAGTATTTAAATTTAAATTGTTTATTTATTTACACAGAAGGAGAGAGATTGGGAGTGAAACTTGAACTTGGACTGCTGTATCCCTACTTGGCGATTTTTCACTTATTGTTGGGTGCATGGTCCCATAAACCCTGCGATAAATGAAGGACTACTGTAAAGCACTTTGACCAATGTTAGTTTTTAATGTATATAATTAGACTCTATATACTATAAAGTGATGCATATAAAAATACACATCAAATAGATTTCAGTCTTCCAACTATATAAACCAGATTAAGAATAAAAAAAAGTTTAAACTAATTTAGGGACATTTTTGAAGCATTTTCATTTGCATCTCAAGCAAGAACTCTGAACACAACCAATACATTAGTATTTTATGATAATGTAAATGTTTCTTTTGTTCACACTTACTCCTCCTGCTTAACAACCATGTATAGTTATATAATTGTTGTAGCAAATAAGCCTAAATAAAAGGGCTATGTTCTGACAAAGGAACAAAATATCGGTATCGGCATCAGTTATCGGCCAAATAAGTTAACATATTGGCATATCGGCCAAATATTTAATATCGTGCATCCCTACAAAAAGCCATTAGAGGAGTTTGCAAGGTCATACATACCAACAGATTTTCTGGTTTAATGTCTCTATGAACAATGCTGAGACTGTGAAGGTACTTGATGGCACTGGCCAGGTTGAACAGCATACAGCTGGCATCACGCTCTGTATATTTGTTGGAAGACGTAATGGCATCAAAGAGATCGCCGCCCTGGAGAAAAGGGTAAATTAAAACTTTCCTTTAATAATGATTGCAAACAGTAATAATTTAGAATGAGATTAATTCAAATTCAAAATTCGGAAAGAGTAGTTATAAAAGCAACTTTGTAAACCCACTAAAAAGTGTTTAATAATACAGAATGTATTTTTGCATGAAACATCATGCAAGGTACCTTAACCAGCTCCATTACAAGATAAAGCTCACTGAGGGTGTCCACTTCCTCAATTAAAAGTACAATGTTTGGATGTTTCACACGTCGAAGGATGGATACTTCACTTTGTATCATGTGCTCCTGAATGATACAGAACATTTTAGAGATTAATGCATAGAAATCAGTAAGATTTAAGGCTACACAGCTTTTTTTGCCATCATTACAGTGTATATGAATGACACATTTTAGAAACAGACATTTTGTACTGTGTTATACAAAACATACAAAGACAAATGTTAACTCCAAAACAACAATGACTTGCCACAAATTCTGTGATACCTCCATACCTCATTTCAGCAAATGTACAGGGATAATCACCTTTCCCTTGCATTTATCTTTGCTGATGATTTTGAGAGCATACTCTCTTCCAGTAGATCTTTCCACACATTCTCGGACTACAGCAAAGTTCCCGTCACCTAAAATCCTTCCAACTTTGTACCTGTCCACTATGGCAACAGGAACTACGTTACACTCATCCAAATGCTCAGCTTTGAAGCAAATTAAAGAGAAATGCATTAGGAAAGGCATAATTTATTGTCTTGCTTGCCCATTTTTCTACTTAAAATCTGTCTTACCTTCACCGTTAGGCCCATCCCCTTCATCCATTGAGCTGCATACTTTAGAAGAAGCTAATGAGAGTGAAGAGCCACTGTGATGAGAACCCTGGGAGAAAAAAAAAATCCAGCAATTAGGTACAAATAAGAGGTGTATAACAGAATCCAAAAGGAGGTAAAACTGTCATCACAGACAGTTTAAACTAAGCCCAGTTGATGTGCAGTGGAGTCTCAAGAACACAATCAGCTGCAGCAAAACCTTTAAATAAAATAATAATAATAATAATAATCTAAAACTTAAATGCAGTATAGCAAATGTTTGATCATTTTTAGGTTGTACACAAATCAAAATACACAGTCTTCTTGCATTTCTATAGCAGTTTCTTTTGAGTGACATTCTGTCAAAAAGTCAAATGTCTGCGTAGACTTAAAATTCATTTGCATGGAAATAATCTGAAGGAGTGAATTAGTAAAAATTTAATTAAATTAAAATTTTATTTTAAATGCTTGTTTTATTCTGGGGCAGCATGGTGGCACAACTGGTAGAGCTGCTGCCTCTCAGCGAGCAGGTCCCCGGTTCAAATCCTGGAGCCTTTCTGGGTGGAGTTTGCATGTTCTCTCCGTGCGTACGTGGGTTTTCTCCGGGTACTCCGGTTTCCTCCCACAGACTAAAAACATGCATGTTAGGCTGATTGGTAACTCTAAATTGTCCCTAGGTGAGAGTGAGAAAGTGAATGGTTGTTCTGTCTCCATGTGGCCCTGTGATGGACTTGCGACCTGTCCAGGGTGTATCCTGTCCCTCGCACAGTGATTGCTGGACATGGGCGCCGGCGACCCCCGTGACCCAAAATGGAAGAAGCGGGTAAAAGATAATGGATGGATGGATGTTTTATTCTGTCCTCTATAACACTTTTAAATTGTTTGATGCTGAAGCTGTTACAAGCTTTATTGATGCAGTATTAGATTATTAACACTATCAAACAACTGTTTAGTTTACTTAAAGAAATGTTAATTTTATTACCTGTCGTCTTCTATGGCTAACTGGACTGGTCGCAGAGGGGCTTGGCGACTTTCCAGAATGAGGTGTGGATAGCTGACTGCCTGCAGTGCCATTAGCTGTTGGCAAAGAAAGAAGAGACAAATCAGAAACAGAACAACAAAATGTATATTGGATTTTTACGAGATAGGAACACACTTGATCCAGGGGATGAGGGAGATTTGCTTCGCCGGGACATCCCGCCACATCTAGGAGAAGAACGACCATGAATTGAGGGGAGCCGACCATATGATGGAGATTTTGCCACCCTGCAAGCTTGTAAAAAACAACAATCATAAATCAAGGTGTATTGCTGCATTAACAAAATGATGGAATGTCTGTTCTAAAAATGACCGTTTGAAGCTTAGTGTTGGTTTCAGCTTAGAAAACTGGGCAAAAACTCATAACATCCTAGCCTGCAAGCTTACACAGCTCATATCAAATATAAAACTAGAATGGATCAGTGCAAGTAACGTCTATCGTTCAGTGTGCAGCAAATTTACACCAACTGCAGTCTAAACATGCAAGTCCTTACTACACAAAACAAAGGCACCAATGTACTGCGTTTAGACAATTTCACTATGGCATCCTTTCAAACAAATCCAATGAAACCGATTATATACACGATAAGGTTTGAAAAAGTTGATTAGTGTCATTCTGTATCATTAATAAATATGACCTTCACATACAAAAATCTGATGTAAAAGAAAGGTAGCAGCAGCATAAAATAACACTAAACATTAAACCTTAGGATCAACCTGAGTGTGGATCCCAAGGTCACAATGTCAAAGTTTAATGTACTTACCACTTTCATCCAAACTGAAGTCATCTTGATAGCGAAACTTTTCAGGACCACAAGCAAAGAATATGTCATCTTCCCCAAAAAAGTCCTGAAGGCTTGTGACCTAGCAAAGAAAATATTTTCATCAGCTATAAAAACAAGTACAGTACAATCAAGATGTAGACAGTTAAAAAAAAATAAAAAATCTGACAAAAAGGACACATTTTGAAATGTAAAAATTAGCGATCCATTTTAAAGTCTAATCATGCATGTACAAATAATGTTCCTAATACGAAAGCATTTACAATTTATACAGAAAAAATATGACCAATATTCAAATGAGATCGTCATTGCATATTCAATATACGTTTTGATTTTTACTTTTGCACATAAAGAAGCATTGAATACAGAAGGACACCTATGCTTTGATGATAAACTGTGATGATCACTCTAAAGTTATTGGGGTGCTTTAATGCAGCTGGATGTCAGAACATACAACTGCTGCTTTTATTTCCTTTACACAGGGGTGAACAATAATGCAAACCTATAAAAGTTTCCTGGTCTGGTTCATTACTTAGATTTTTTTGTTGTACAACATCACTGATTATTTTAAAGCTGTGATTGTTTTTGAAGATTGTGTTTCAAGTGAGTCAGCAGTGTTATGTACAACAATCAGATTATGATAAAAAGTAAGTTTTATCAGCTACTCCCTTCTTCAGGGGTCACCACAGCAAGCAAACTTGCATGAAAGATTTGGTCATTTGTTTTATACCAGATGCCCTTCCTGACACAACCTGGGCTTGCACCTGCAACCTCAGGATTACAAGACTATGGCACTGACCACCAAGCTACCACAGCCCAATCAGCTTCAGATTTCATAGAAAATAAAGCAAAAACATTTAACATTCAATTTCACATCAATGATGCTCAAAAATTTGTTTTATCAGATAACACTAGCTAAAAAGCATGCTCTGAGACAGACATATTATACTGCAAGCAAACTATATGAACCATTATGTAAAAAAAATAATATGATGTACTAACATTCATGTAACAAGCTGGAACCTTAGATTTTGAATTTAATTGAGAAAAAAAAAAAAATCGAGCTAAGTTGTAAATGTTCAGTTTGCTAAACAAACATGCTCATGCAAAAATGCAAAAAATGTATTTATTAGCAACCTTTAGCAAATCCTATACCAAAAACTTAACAAGGTTGAGTCAAGTCCTGGATCGACTCTTCTTTGTTGAAATATTTTGTCGAAAAGACAAAAGACCCGACTCAACCTTGTTAGATTTATCTACCTGGATTACTGAACATGCATGATGACTACATTCATTCAACCTTTATTTAGACAGGTTAATCCCATTGAGCCTTGAGGACTCATTTACAAGACAGACCTGATTTCCACAAAGAATGATGACAACAATGGACAACAGCGACAAAAAGACAAAAAAAAGAGGCATACCATTTTTTTTTTTTTAACAAATAAAAAAAAAGATGGCAAAAATAGCAAAACGGCTAGATTATAAGGCGAATGTAGAAAACTAAAAACAGGAACATGTCTGCATTGGGCCTTGCCAGGAATTCAACAGATTATTAAAGCCACTTAGAGAGGTCAAGATCGAGAGCTTCAGATATTTTTGCAAGATATTCCAAGAAACATATCAGGTCATTTTGCCAACAAAACCTCAAATATACAGGAAGTGGGTTAAATATAGCTGTTTAATGTCAGATTTTCTTCTTGCGGCATCAATATTTTTTTTACCACCCTATCAAAATGTACATAAAGTGGTGGTGCTGGTGGGGTGTGGGTTGCTTGAACCCTACAGGATGGATCTGCACAATAATTGCCAAGGAGATGAGTCAGACAAACCGCTCAGATACAAACAATGAGAGGATATGAAACCATATAGATCACCTGTCAGATCCTATGTGTGGCTCTGAACAATGTAAACTGCATAAAAACTATTTTATTTTACAGCTTTACACATGCAAAAGCTTTTTTTTTTTTTAAGTTGTTCCAAGCACCTATTTTAAAAGCATGTTTCACTGTCAAACATAAAACAAAACAAAAAACCCAATCACAAAGACCAAGACAAAAAGTTACTGAACTCAACTTTAAAAGTGCCACTTAACATATTAGTTGTGAACATCATGGTGACTTTTCTGATTTAAAGGCGCCAGGAATATTGTAATCAGTACTGGACTCAATAATAGGTCTCAATAGTCTGAGACAAAAAAAAAATATATATATATATATATATATGCATTTACAAAAATGATTAAGCTACTTGATGTGCATGCGTGACATCTGAGGCATAAGCAAAAAACAAGGGCTCAATCACGGTCACATTCTGCATTAAAAGCACAAGCAGTTGGTTTTGTAAAGATGAAACGCCCATAAAAAAATAGCCCTTTGATCCCTGTGAGGGCTCATTTGACCATCTGGAGGCACAACATGACAATATTCTGAATATAGTTCAAGGGGGGTTAAGAAATAGAAATGTATTTTCAGGCACACAAAATGACTATTATATAGAAGAAATTAAACTAAAATGTTCTGATGTACACCATAGCTCATTTTGTAATATTGAAAAGGTGGCTCCTATCATGGGAATATACTCAGGTCATGTGCTCCTTCACTGCCAGGTGTACAAGATAGCCAACCAAGGAATGAATCTGTGAAACCCCTTACAAAACACCTACAGTCTTCATACATCACTTGTTCACTATTCTGCAGCAGCAAATGTCCCCTAGCAACCATCTTCAAAAACCATTCACCATAGAAACTGTCACAGCCAAAACGAGAGCACACAGAATAGTTTGAACATTTCAAATACCTATTTTTATAGGATGCTTAGTCAGTTATTATGCAGATGATACATACCGGCAGTTAATCTAAATCAGCATATTAAAAAGTCCCGTTTCCCATGGTTCCTAAATTCCAGACATAGCATGAATAGTGTAACTGCCTTGTTTATAATTATTGTTGCAAAGAAAATTACCAGTGTAGAAAGTGCTATTCACTGCATACAGAACAAAATTATAAACAACACTTGTTTTTGCTCCTATTTTTCATGAGCTGAACTCAAAGATCTAAGACTTTTTCTATGTATGCAATAGGCCTTTCTATCCAATATTGTTCACAAATTTGTGTAAATCCACGTTTGTGAGCACTTCTCCTTTGCTGAGATAATCCATCCAACTCACAGGTGGATGAATTTTCAAGCACATCAAGATGCACACCAGCATGGTTATTGCACAGGTGTGCCTTAGGACTGGCCACAATAAAAGGCCACTCTAAAATGTGCAGTTTTATCACACAGCATAATGCCACAGATGTTGCAAGTTTAAAGGTAGAATGCAATTGGCATACTGCAACATGAGAATTTTAGTGGACGAATAGCATTACAATGGACCTCAGGATCTCGTCACTGTATCTCTGTGCAAACATGCGCCTGCCCATGCCATAACCCAAATATTTATCAGGCATTAGCTGTTGTTCAGCTCACCATAAGGAAACAATCTAAATTTGCATCTTCTTCATGGAGATTCATCTGGGAAAACAATCAGTTATGGAGACATGTCCTGGATTTGTAGAAGATCAAACTCTGTAGAAATGTTCATTTCAAACAAAGAACTAAAACAACTGTACTTTTAACACAGGGTGTGGTTATACATGGTCTGCGATTGTGAGACCGGTTGGATGTACTGCCAAATTCTCTAAATATAGATATTCCTGCAGTCATCATGCCAATTGCATGCTCCCTCAAAACCTGCAACATTTGTGCCATTGTGCTGTGTAATAAAACTGCACATCAGAGTGGCTTTTTAATGTGGTCAGCCTAAGGCACACCTGTGCAAGAATCATGCTGTCTAATCAGCATCCTATGCCACACCTGTGAGGTGGATGGATAATTTTGGCAAAGGAGAGGTGCTCATTAACACAGATGTACTGTATTGTACTGCATTGTGTCCAGCTTTGCTGACGCTGCCCAGCACCTTGGCCTGGAGGTCAGTCTGAAGAAGATGTGCTACACCAACCAGCACCTGGTGAGCAGTGCCATCCCCCTCACATCAACAGCAACGAGATGGAGCTGAAAGCTGTCTAGCAGTTCACCTATCTTGGGTGCATCATCTCCTCAGACCCTAAAATCAACAAAGAAATCGACAGCAGATTGGTGAAATCGAGCAGCGCCTTTGGCAGACTCCGCAAGAGAGTGTGGTCAAACAAAGACCTGAAGACGAGGACCAAGATCAGTGTGTACAGACAGAGCCACTGTAGTGACTACCCTCCTGTACGGCTCCAAATCATGGGTCACCTACCGCCGCCACATACAGCTCTTTTGAGCGCTTCCACCAATGCCGTCTCCGCTCCATCCTCCACATCTACTGGAGTGACTTTGTAATAAACATGGAGGTCCTCCAGCAGGCAGAAATCACCAGCATCAAGGCAATGCTGCTCAAGGCTCACCTACGTTGAGCAGGGCACTTGTCCAGTATGGAGGACCACCACTTACCAAAGATTGTGTTGTATGGCGAGCCATCCTCTGGGTGGCGCAAGAGAGGGGCACCGCAGAAATGCTACAAAGACCTCATCAAAGCCTCCCTGAACGTGAGCCATATTGACCCCCAAAACTGGTCCACGCTCACCGCTGACCATGACTTCTGGCGGTAAACCATCCACGAAGCTGTGGGCTGTGTTTGAGACAGACAGATGTGCCAGCCTGGAGGTCAAGCAAAACAAGAGGAAGAACAGAGCACCCATTCACTTGCAGCTGCTGTGGCTGAGGCTGCCACTCCAGGATCGGTCTCATCAGCCACCAGAGGGCCTGCAGTCATGGACACCCTTCATGATCTTCGGAGACAAGGCCAAGCCAGAGAGACACACAAATTTGTGAATATTTGAGAGAAAAAAGGCCTATTGTGTACATTGAATAAGTCTTAGATCTTTGAGTTCAGCTCATGAAAAATGGGAGCAAATGCAAAAGTGTTTATATTTTTGTTCAGTATAGATTGGAAATAAAAATACACAAGGCTTGTTCTTACATGGAAAATCTCTAAACCTCTTATCCTATTTAATAGTCTTCTACTGTTGGTAGAAATATGAGATGAAGTCCTAGAAACCCAATTCTTGTAATACATTTAGGAAATATTCCCAGTTGACTAACACTGGGCTGCTTATCAACTTGGGTAAAGGAGCAATTTCCAGAGACATGACTAAAGGACAGAACAATGCTTCAATGTACTGGATTAAGCCTCTGATATGGGATATGATACTCAAAAAAGGAAGCCATCTTTGTTATTGTCAGTATCCATGTTCTATACATTATGTTTGTTAGAGTACACTGTACAGCTAAGTAGTAGGCAAAGGTTCTCCCTATGAACAATTAATGTTTTAATGGTTCAGACAACTGCACATGGGCAATGCACTTTGTAAAATTCTAAGCCCTGTTAGTTGTTACAGTTTCTTTGGGGGAAATTAACCAATAAAACTGACTTGTTATAGAAGGCCTTACTAATATACAATACATTATAATGTTTGTTAAAGTGAATTTTCAGTTAAGTTCATTTCACATTGTGTAAGAGATACACAATTTAATAAATCAAATTAAAAAGGGTGATGACACTGAACAACTTAAGCTAATGTAACAAGTTAATGTACTCTCACCTCTGAACAAGATACATTTAAAAACACAAAGTTTGTTTTCTCAGTCATCCAGGTATATAACAACAAAAAAGGTTGAATCATGTCATCTGGACTTCGTTTTTTTGTTAAAAAGAAACGTTTCGCCCCTCATCCAAGAGGCTTCGTCAGTTTTTGAAACCATTAGTGAAAAGGCCAGATTTCAGGGGTATCTGAGGCAGGCTTGAAACACAAGAGTCAGGGTGGCTTCTGGGTAATACCAGATGGCTAGGCCTCAGACTGACGAAGCCTCTTGGATGAGGGGCGAAACGTTTCTTTTTAACAAAAAAACGAAGTCCAGATGACATGATTCAACCTTTTTTGTTGAAGATATATTTAAGTTTTAAGGGTGCAGGGACTTACCATTTTTCCGTCAACAGTATATATCCTTTTGACGGCTCCAGAATCTAATTTAATTGCATCTGTGATGTCAGTCATGACCTGCTCGAAGGAATGTGCGGTCTTCTTGTTGAGCAAAACACGTACAGCTTTGCGAGGTTTTACTCCACTGCGGACAATTGTTACCAGTTTAGGTTTTATAAAGTCTTTGCTCTCCCAGGTTTCCAGACACACAGCTTTGGCACTACCAAGGGATGAAGGATCACGAACAGATGCAGAAGTCCTGGCACCTACTGACCAGTTCGGATTTACATTCTTTGTGTAGTCTAGCTTCTTGTAAGGCTCTATGGATGCACAGACATAGCTCTCACCTGCAGAAAATTAAAATACCCCAACAGATTTTAGATCAGCTTGCAAATACAGTAAAAAAAAAAAAAGACATGAATTAAAACAATTTAAAAAAGTGAGTTACTTTTTTCTCTTCGTGATTGAGAACAGCATACATGTTCTGATTTTTTTTTTATAGCTGTTATAGGGGCAGATCTGATCTTTCTAATTTACTGCAATTTTAATTTCAAATACATTCACAGCCAAGAAACACAGCTCACCTTCTACTAGTTGGTCCATGGTGGTGATCCTGGTTGTCCCATCAATGCTATATATAGTTCTGACCCCTTGGGGCAAGTTGACATTATCAGACAGACATCTTGTGAGGTCTGCAAGGAGGGCATCTAGAGACCCAAATCTCTCCTGAGAAATGGCATACACAATACCTTTGAAGTATCGGTCACCGTTGCGGTAGAAACGAATCTTCTTGGCCTTCTTTTCTGAGCTCAGAGCTTGAAGTGTCCTGGTTCTGTACAGGCTGCAATGAGCACTATGAGTGGGACTGGGGAGCCCATTACCTCTTGAGCCTCTTCGGGTATATCTGAGAGCCTTGTCCCGCTCATCAAAATGCTCCAGTTCCATAGCCGTTTATTATTGCTTGCCGTCTAAAATAAAGAGAAAACCATCTTACACTATTGATAACATCCTTAATCTGAATTCTTACGATAGCCACAGTAGATCAATCAATTGTGTTGTGCCGGCCTGACTGCTTTTACACCTGAATGATTCTAGCTTTGATGCTTTTGCACACATAATGAACATGTCACACCCATTTTATGCTCTCTAGTCTCTATATTCAATCTAGCAAAATAAAAAAAATTAAAAAAATAACCTTTTCTATGGAATTATATTAATTACCAGCATATTTTGATCAGGCAGATTGCTGCAAGCTAAACCTTAAAACATAAATAGAGAATGGTAAATGTTAAGATTTTGTAAGCTCATTGCAATATCCTACCTTAGTTTGAGGTGAGGACAGATGCAAATCAGAAATGGAGTGTTTTAAATTGTCTTATAAATTGGAGGTTTCGAATGAAGCATGCGTCCCTTTGTTGCCCTGTGATGGAGCTCTGCCTTCCTGCTGTCTGCTCACATGCGGATTGGAGGCAGGGCAGCCGGTGTCCTCCACCCTCCCTTTTACTCCTGCTCCAATGCAGTGATTTAGCAGGTGTCAGCCTGCCTCGTGCACAGCGGTGTTGGGAGCGCGCGCGCACGGGCAACCGCGCCTCCTCAGCGTGATGCGCGGTCACGTAAACATTAAGTAACCTTTTACTTTAGAAAACCAAATATTACAAATCCCAAATTACTCCTACTGCTTGAAAAGAACGGGCCTTATCACCCTTAAGCTATACTCAGCTAGCTAGGGCTAAAATCTCCATGGCAACCAGGCTGTAAGCTAGCAAAAACAGGAACAAAAAGCAGCTAGCCTGATTAAAAGTGTATATATTGTACAAAAAGAAGTGCCGCAGCTGTTTATATTTGCTATAATATTTATGTCATTTCGTTTAACGCATACACAGATGTGTTGTAGCTTTGTAGTTTTTATCATTTGCAAACAAAGCAATCATATTTTTTACCTCCTGTATCCAGTTTGGGGTCAGCTCGCGCAGGTGTGTGTGATGTGCGTCATTAAGTGGTTCGGTTGAAGAGCACGTGAGCTCCAAACTGACAGGTGCCACTCAGCCCTGAGCAGCTGCACCTCCTGGGTAATTCTGTACTTTTGTTCTTTTTTAACAAATACAGGTTATTAGGGACAGTTACATTATTATTAGGCCTTTGTCCAACCTACTTGACCTGCCTGCTGAATAACTGAACAAGTTATTTTTGGCTCTAAAAGAGGCTTTACTTTTTAAAACATTATAAACAAAGTGGGAAATTTGTCAGATTTGGAAAAATACAAATAGTAGCTTATTGTTTGGATTTTTTTATGTTTTAATTCATTGTGGTTTTTATTGCTTCATCTGCAGAATAACTATTGTCAGAAAATGTCACTTTAAAGCAAGAAAACACAAAGATGGACTACAGTATATACATAAAACAGAATTATATTTAATGCCTTTTTACAACCTGAGAGCAAGTCATTTCAGTCATCACCTGACTTGTTTGCTCTTATTTGTCTTCTCCACATCACTCAAAACAAAAAGTGATGATCTAAAGTGGGTTTATTATATCCTGATGGCAACAATAACTGAGGCTGAAAACAAATTCATCAAGCTATTTAAAGTTTTCAAACAGTGTAATTTTACAGAAAAGAAATGTGAGAAGTTTGTTGAACAATGCAAAGCTTGGAAAAAAAAAACAATTCTGTTAACTGTAGCTTTTAAAGGGAAAGCCTCTTCTAAAATGTATATGGAAAGTGGGTGTTCTTGTAGAGAGCATCAATAGATGATTAGAAGTTAAAGTATTGTTTCACCCATTTTTTTTCCTTCTGTTTTTGCTGTGTGAAATTATATACCATTTCATATTATGCCTCTGTGCGTAGCAGTGAATCAAGCGTGTAAATCCATTGTTTTTCTGCAGTGGATCGCCCTTTGACGATGGATCAGACGCTTGGCAAAGCTGACAGCCTGACCACAGTGCATGCCCAGCCAATACTGTTGGATGAATCAGCTGTTCCACGAGGACAAAAGCTACCAGTGCGCCAGGATCAATTTCAGTTTGTGGAAAACAACTGGGTAAACTTCTGCATTTACCAATTTCTCTTCACATGGCTTTACACCACTAACTATCAGTCACACTTTCCCACAGGTGGGACCAGACCCGCTCTCAATCCAAATGTCTCTGGAAGTCACTTCGGGCCAAGTGGATCCTGTTGCTTTTCAACCATTTAATTTTGACAAAGCCCACAGACCTCCAGAACCAAAGAGTGCTTTCAGATGTTTTGACTCGTTGGTAAAACGGAGCGATTCGCCTCGTATCGGCCTGACTGACAGTACAACAGAAGTATTTCCAAACCAACAAGTCATCCCTCTGTCTCAACCTCAAAGTGCAACTTCAGGTTCTGGTGACCTGATGAGTGGAAATGAAACTAATCCAGTGCCAGAAGTTTTGTCTAATTCTCATTTCTTGGGGAATGACGGTCAGTGTGATAAAGTCAGTCCATTATGGCTGGATTTATTTTTGGATGCCAGTAACAACTTGAGCTTTCCTGATGCTGATCTAGAATCTGTTTTTTCGCTAGAAACTGGCTCTTTCTAACTGTATAGCTTTACAAATGATCACTCTGCTAAATCAATCAGTTTTAAATGGACTACTTTAAGAAACTTTGTTAAATTTATTTGGTTAAGCTCTTAATGTTGTCTGTAAGATGTTTTATAGGAAATGTTTGGAGATAAAGCTGGTTTTTTTTGTGTGTGTGTGTGCAGGGTTACTTACAGCTGCATAGCATTCAATACATATGGGTAACTATACAAGTAAAAAAGGAAATATTTATGTTAGCCTTTATTCTGAAGTTCTTGTAAAGTGGAGTATGAAATGATTACTTCAAATCTCATTACAATTTTTGAAACTGAAATAAGATATATTTTTGGAAGCTGTCTTGCTTAATAAATTTTCCCTTTTTTTGTTCCAACTACTTTTATATATCTAAATTGTGGAAGATCATTGAAGAACTACTGTTTAATGTCCTACAGTAGGACAAACATCTTATAAGCTTCTATCAGTATCTACCCAGTAAAATACAAATTCTGCACTGTGTGACGTGTTTTACAATTAACCTCTATCTATTTACAGCAGTTAAACATATAAGTTGACCCTCAGAAAACGACTGGATGTTTTCTTTTTTTTTACTTAAAATTTTGTAACGTTGCAAAAAAAAAAATGATTTGAGTTTGTTGACAAAGTACAACCCTGTAAGTAACTAAACAGGACGTCCAGTTTCAGGACAATTTATTTTCTTTGTACTACCTAAACTGTTTTGATTCCTATTTTATGTTGCACGTCTGCTTTTTTAATTAAACGCCAAGAAACTAAGTTCCATGATATTTATTTTTTTTTAAACTCCGCAAATTAAAAGTTAAAATCAACACTTTGATCATTCTGCACGTTTCTGATGTCCAGCCTCTTGGCAACATGTTAGAAAAATACATCATTAGTTTTGTTCACAGCTTTTTGTTAGAAAATGGCATGATAAATGTGAACTCAGAGCTTTGATTTAGTCCCCCCCACTCCACACACACATAAAAATGGAGTACACTATGTTTGAAGTATTTTAAGTACAGGAGCTCGTGGGTCTGGACCTTTCGGTGTTCCGTGTTTATGGTCTGAACTGAACATTTTAGAAACCTGCTCACAGCTTCATGTTGGACTTCAAATCCATGTTTAAACATTTTACTTCCACAAAATTTCAACCACACTTGAAACAGTTTTTAAATTTATTGTTTTTGTTAGCATCTCGCAAGAAAAAACTATTGAATACAATATTTAGGTAACATGAAAAACTGTTTCCTCCAGACTTGCACCACAGAAACCAGCATGGCAGGTAGGAGTTAAACAATGCAAGAAATTTATGAGAAAACATATCACTTGATTTAAAATATTCTGACAAGAATGCTGCATACTGAATAGCTCACAAATATACATAAATGAGTAACTTCTACATGACGAATTTGTCCCAAATGTTTATTTTTATTTATTGTTACGATTAGCAGTGACAGAACTCGTAATGATAAAATCTATATAAGGAAAAAAAGGCATAACATTAGTAAAACACACTTTAATGCTTCATTTAAATCAAAAATAGTTAGGAAAATCAAACATTCTATAAAGGTTTTAAAAATCTCTTCAAAAACCGTTTTGTTAAAACAGACGCCTGCTTAGTTTACTAGTTTTATTTCCTGTCCCACATCTAAAATCCTCTGCTTTATAGATTACAGAAAAATTAAAGTGCTTCAGAGCTATATCAAACTGCAGGATATACATAATCACAGTAGTCACTTTGTAGAACAGGTCCTCATAAATAAAGATATTAAATATAGAACTCTGAGATTAGTGAATATAAAGTTTTAAGGCGTTGTTGAAGTAAGGCAGGACAACAGCTATTTGTCCAATTTCTCCACTTGCTTCTCAGTTTCTGGTTTTTCCTGAAGGTGGTAATCTTCCAAAATGGCCTGTGCCGTGTGCTTCCCAGTCTTTTTCACAGCAGCTTTGATCCCCAGGTTGTCAATATTGAAGGCAGTGATACCAACATTAATGGCAGAATTGACAGCGTGGTCCGTAGCTTGTCCTACTGCCGCCCCGTACCTTCAGAGTCAGGATCAGAGATTATTAAGGTCAGAGCAACAGGCGATAAAATGTATGTGTTCAACGATGTCATGCAGAGATTTGTGAGGATCACACCCATGCATGTGCCCAATCTGAAAGGCCTATCTACCAAAATCAGATTTTAGGGTCTTCAGTAATTACTTTTAGAATTAAAGGTTGCTAAAAAGAGAAGTCAAAATTAAACTTTTTTTAAAGAATGCTAAATCAGTTTCCACATAAACAAATACAACCAGAGATAATAAAAATAGAATGGTAAAGCAATTTTATTATACCACACTAGATGCATTTATAATTGATAAATCCTTAGAAAAAGATTTTTATTGTGTATATTGGTCAGTCATCAGGTCATGCATCATCAACTCAGAGTATGAGAGGATGTTCAGGTCAGGCAGGACAGTGATCTGAGTAACTGTGACGTTCTCCTTAGAAATATATTAAGAAATCGGTGAAAGCAGCAAAAGTGAATTAGTGAAAGTGGATGGGAAGTGAACTGGTGAAACATTACAAAAAAAAAAAAAAAAAGGGGAAATATAGTGTATCTGTAATTAGTAGTGCAGTGAGAATAACAGCTGCTAAGAAGAATTACACTCCTTCTCATTAGGTTTGTCAAGGATGTTTTGTAGACCCCTAAATCTGTAAAACAAAGGGGAATACAAGTGAGTGCATGGTTAACGTTGATCAAATTGTGCTAGAGATCAACCGAAATGCACACGTCCACATCTAGCAAGCCGGGAAAGAAAAAGGAAAAACATTACCTTAACAAAAATAAGACTTACTTGTGTTTGATGGTGGTGACTGTTTCTCCTGCAACATTTTTGGTGATGTCTTTAGCTGCTACTTCCAAACCGGTCCACACAGCAGCAAATCCTGAACAAATGCAGGGATCATGATTAGGGATAGAATTCACATTTCTTTTCTTTTAACTTCACATTTGTGCATTTTACTGTAAATAGTTTTAAAGTAAAGTTGACTACAAATAAAGAACTGATGAAGTTGGCAACTGATTTCCTTCTACACAACTAAAACTAATAACAGCTTTCCACCTTTTGTTTATATTGTTTTAACATGTCTGTAGGATGGTATGAACCACTGAGTGCAAAAAGGTTGCGAGTACTTCATGGACAAATCACCAAAATAGATAAACCACCACAGTTTGTTCTCAACCAGCTGCTCTGACATGGCAGCTACAAGAAAGTAAAGTCAAAAGATTTTACAGGTACTGTGGTCCCTCGCTACTTCGCGGTTCAACTTTCGTGGACTTGCTCTGTCGCGATTTATCCAACAACAGTCAACTTTAATATTACTCATGTGATTAGGACAGTACGGAATAAAAAGTTTATAAAAAAATACTTCGGGACAGGCACCGCCATTTTGTAGTTTTCTTTCAATAAGCCTACACTGTAACGCCAGTCAAACTACACTACCCAGAAGCCAACAGTGCTGCCGGTCGCTGCTTTCTGCCAAAATGGAGGGTAAGTTTTGCAATGCAAAACTACAATATCTATTAATCTATGAAGCTCACAGAAGTGGCAGGAAAGTCGTAAACAATCCTGAAACTTCCTGAAGCTCAATTATCCACACGCACATCAACCTGGACGGGGCGGTGGACTTCGTCGCTGCAGGGTAGGTCTGCAAAACTGGAATCGACCAGAACTGAGCTGCTGTTCTGCAGAGCTGGTGAGTAAAAATTTGCAGTACTGTACAGTACATATACGTATGTTGTTAAAATGATGCAGGTTTATGAGTTTAGAACATTAGTGTGAGAAGGGTTTATAAAACCTTAAAAAAATATATAAATACTAAAATAAATAGTGTTCCTACTTCTCGGTTTGTCACCCATCAGGGATGTGTGGAACATAACCCCCGTGATAAACGAGGTACTACTGTAATTAACTCAAACCACCTTTACAACACTCAGCAGGTCAACGCCTTCATTTATTCATTTCTAAATATGAGATAATAAACCAGGAAATGCTGCATGCACATCTCTTCACCAACCATGTTTCACAAATATAAAATCCCTTTCGAGGGGACACAGTTCTAGTTTACCTTGAACTCCACTGGCTGCCACCACCATGGCTCCATCGATGTTAGAACGCCCATCCTTGTCTTTTCTCATGGACTCAGGAATCAGCTTGCCTCCGTGCTTTTTCACGTGAGGAGCCAACTCTCGACCCACACAGCCGGCGACGGCACACACCCCGTCCACTGCAGTGACACAGCACCACTTCGTTAGAGATCTGCTGCCAAACGCATGAATCACAAGGTCAGAAACACGCTGATGGGAGGACTTGGTCACCTAAGAACTGGCTGACTTTAACAGCTCCTCCCGTTGCTTGCTTGGCCACGTGGAGGCTTTTAGTGACAGTGGGGCTGACGTTTGTAGGCTTGTCCTCCGGGGTGATGTGTTCTCTGAGTTTAGATGCACCCATTTGTATGGCCTTGCCCGTGTACTCGGCACCTTTCACCAGGCCCCAGCTTAACCAGGATGCACCTGACAGGATCGAACAGGCTCAGTCTGGACAGCTCAGCCTCAATAAAAAGCATTATAGATCCAAACTAATAAAGCAAGAAGACGTTGACCTCACCTGTTAAGATTCCACTTGCCACCTTTTCACTCCACTCGGGTAGAGTCTTTTCCTCCTCGGTCTCTGCTGGTTCCTGCTCAGTGTCCTCGGGTGTGGGAATGGAGACCTTCTGACTGAGATTAACTGAGTCTGCAGCTTCATCTGGAGGCTGATCATACACACACATTGGTGAGCTACTACAACAGTGTGGACTGCAATTAAGAATATGTTCACAGTCCAAATGTTTGAGAATAAAAAACAGAATTCTGGTTCTTTGTCCATGCTGATCACAACACAGTAGCTCCTCTCATTCGGCGCTTCTTATCACAATGCTCCATCTGTTTACCCCAAACAGGCTGTTTGGGAAAAGCTATGCAAGCTGTGCGCAAGCAAAAAAAATCCCAAATCCTCTGCTTTAACCCAAAATAAAACCAACAAAATAAACTTACACTCTGACAGGGAACCACGTCCATCAGAGAAAATATCTATCCAGAATACATTTCTAGGAGTCACCTTGTCGCAACATGAGCACCATTTCTACTTCCATCAAGGCTGAACTGACACTTGTCTTTCAGCTGAGGCTCTGAAGTTGTTCTAAGTGCTGCAGATAAGAGCATTATAACTAATTAATTCTCCTCACCTGCCAGGATCAAATCCCCTCAATGCTGAGGCAGGGCTCACTTGGGGAAAGATGCCAGACTGGTGGGAAGAAGGGGCAGGCACTCGATGCCAAATAAAGGAATGAAAAAGATCAAACTTTCTTCAGTCAACTGTTTCTAATATGCAGCAAAAAATAAAGTTCTGAGAGGAAAAATAAATTATTTTTAAATGTATGTGACCGACATAATTCTTTATGACAACTGACTAAAATAGATGAGGCTGGGATGGTAAAAGTGTTGAGAAATCACAATCCCAACACTGCAGAGCACGTTAACGCCAGCATCATCTTAAAATAGCTTTCTCTTACCCCAGTGGCACGAGATAAAGCACGGTGCAAACTGATGACTTCAAATTAGAGATGTAAGATATTGGATTTTTGGCCGATATGACAATATGTTAAAACTTATTTGGCCGATACAAATACCAATATATTTTTCCTAGACCTACTTAGAGACTACAGAGCTTTCTCTGCTGTGGAATTAAAATACATTATTCTGCACGGTCTTTGTCAGTTTGGCTGCTACCAAATGTAGATGCTAAAAGAGGGGCTGAAAATGATGTAACACTTGAACTTGGATTGTTTAATGTCAAAATTATTCATCACATTTACTCTCTAACACAAAGACAACATTCGAACAGTGCAAATTTGTAAATTTGCACAAATCTAAAGTCAACGGCGCACGTGACGTCATAACGTTGTGCTGGTTCTGCAGGCATCCTCGTCACTGGGCTGTCATACAAAAATAGCAACTTTCATACATGCACCAATTACAAATACTCACATTATTGTAATTAAGCAGATTTTTTGGGGTACTTGTAATTTTACTCATACTTAAGTACAATTTAGACCATGTAATCTACTTCTCTACTTTTAAAATCAGACGTCGCTACTGAGTACGGCCACAATTTGAATTAATATTCAAACGTTCATCTGTATCTTTGTAGCCAATAAGACTCTCAGATCGCGAATGCAGCAATTACCCATGACGTAAGCAAAGGACTACTCCATAGAGTAGAGTCATTTATGGACCGAAGATTTGGAGAAAAACACAAAATGGAGACAGAGGACAACACTGTCAACAGAGAAAATGAGGAGGTAAGGGCTGAGGACGAGTGCCCGTGGCCGTACCTGGAGGAATTTTTCATGTACAGAGGGTGAAAAGGAGACAACGTCCAGATGCAAACTTTGTTTGATATTTAACTTTATCTCTAATATTGGCCGATACCGATGCCATGCTGATAATATTGTGCATCCCTACTTCAAACAATGAAAATGTTTTCTGCAGCTGAATGAACATACAAAGAACCAGGAGCACTGATAAATGTTTATTACATTTACAGTTCATTTGCAAATGTTTGCCAAGAAATGTGTAAAATGGCTTGTGTTGGTGCAGACACGACACTGACCTGAACCCTGAGATCGGTCATTTGGGACAACAGGTCCTGAAACACATCTCTGTCTGCAGCGGGCAGCTCGGAGGACAACACCACCCCCACGTAGTAGCCTGGCCCTGGCGCCATCATGTCCGGAAACATAAACACCCCGGTGTTACACAGCAACACAGGTGAGTTCATGGCCATGAGAGGGTAGAGCCAATCACACACCTGCCGAATGACAGAAAAACAGTTGAAAATTTGTCATTTGAAATAAACGACAGCCAATCAGTTGCCTAATAATGGGTGGGATGGTAGTTATTTGTATTCAAGCAGAGTTTCTGATTCACCAACACGCAGTGAGTGAGTTTAATTGAAAATGGGATTAAATGTAAACACAAAGACGTCTGCAAGTACTGCAATGAGTGAAAACAGAGAAATGTCAGAACACAGACATCCTCTCTGCTGCATGTCTAACAGGATCACAGTGTAGACTGAGGTGATGTAATTACTTGTGCTCATGTGATTCACTGATGTCACCCACTGGAAATTCCCTATTAGAGTCAAATTTCAGTTTCATGACGCAGCAGTGTCAAAGATGATGGATGGGACAAAAACCAAACACTGCCATCAAAGTAAAACAGTAAATAAGTCAAACTAGGCCAGGAGGAAGAGGTTTTATAATGTTTCGATTTAGCCTCAACAAGATGATTTATTCTTTTTTTTTTACTTATCAGTGGTTGGGATATTTAGATATAGGCACCACAACAAGTAAAAAACTAGTTGTTTTTTTTTAACGTGTGCTTAAGGCACTCCTACAAACATGTATTATACTATCAGGATGAAATCAGTGATTGGAACAACAGAATGCTCCCAGTAATGCTGTCCAATAATCCCCACACCAAATATGATTAAAGGAACAATTTCTCCAACTTGAAGAGACCTAATCCTGATCTCGTCTTCTTCACTGGATGACATCAGTCTTTCTGATTAGGGAAACTGGATAAACAACTCCCACACGTCTGTGTTCATAGGGCAAAGGACATCGATCACTGACAAGGCTATCATCGCACAGTCGAAATGATCTTAAGAGGTCTTGAACACATTCCAAAATCAGGTGAAAGGGCACAGAACAGATCCAAAACAGCAGTGATGACCTTTACTTTGCATTTATTGCATCAGACGGGCAGGAGGTTGACTTATCGTTGTTAGGCTTTAGGAAAAGGAATGTTTTCTGTCATACCTGCAGAAAAGCTGGTGGTCGATTGGGCATGGTGTCAGAGCGGTCACTGGTAAACTTCACCAGCCGAAGGTAGCCTGGGTATGAAGGGGCGCTCACTTGGCTCTCAGGTGTGACAAAGAATATTTGAACACCATGTGGAATGTACAGCAGCTCCTCTCCTTCTTCCCCCAAGCTCTGAGGAGATGGGGTTGAGTTGGAACGATTGTAGAACTCTTGTCCAACTGCTGACATTTCCCCTGATTCTGTCCCAAAGGAGATAGTCATGTGACCATCAGCCGCCTGAGGAGAATAAGCCGGAGGCTGATCGTCAGGGATTACAGGTGGACTGTTTCCAGCTGTGCTTCCTGCAGCTCCTGCTGCTCCGAGTCCACTAGGCAGGTTTGGTGGAGCTGGTCTCTCTTTGGCGTTGAGCTTTGGGTAAAAAGCTTCTGCAGAACTGCTAGAACTTTGCATGGCTGCAGAGTCCTCATCAGAGCTGGTCTCCAATATGGCGAGGCGGGTGGTGATATTGTTCAGCGTCTCCTGCATCTTCTGCTGTATCTGTTTGGCCGATTCCCAGGAGCTGCCAACACACTCGTCTCCGGTCGAAGGCACACTGATGGCCCTGAGAAGGTGTTTACGGCCTTGCTTATAGAACTCCAGGGCCTGCTTCTTGTCTCCAGCTTCATCTGCTGTGAGTCCTTTGTTGATGCACTCGAAAGCCTTCTCATAGCCATCTTTGATCACTTGAAGTCTGGCGTTATTGAATGCATCTTCTTTAGCCTTCTCCATTCCCTCTGAAAAAAAGACATCAAAAATCAGCTTTGTTGGCAAATTGTTGTGTCATTTATGTCATCAGACCTTGGGCAAAAATAAGAGCATGAGGGGAAAAGGGCATCCTAATAATAAACAATTGCAAACATTTTTCCAAGTTTACTTAAGAGCTACGCTTGAAAAGTTACTCGGCTTTGCCTCTAAACTCAGTTTGAAGTAAATTTATAGGCTCCTTAAAACAAAATATCTCACAGTTGTACTGGACCAAAACAAGCTAACCCAATGGCCAAACAACAACAACCACGAGGCTAACATCAACAACGCTGAAGGTCTGTTGTTATAAGTTTTTAATGTCACACTAAACATGATTAATAAAGCAAGCAAAACTGTTGACATTTTATTATAACAGTTAATATCCCCCCGTGACTGACGACTATAAACAGGTTGTCTTACTTACCTGACAGCGCAGCTTAGCAGTTAGCTTGTAGACCAACGTGTCTGTTCAGCTAATAATGTTAACTTCACAACCACACCTACTTCTGAAGTAAAGCACGACTTCCAAAACATTCGACGCTGTCTGACCGATTTTACGGCGCCCTCGTGACCTTTTCGAAGCAAAACTGTAACCGGAAGAATCAATGTTAGCGTAAAGCGGATCTACGCTTTTATTGTGAAAGTATGTAACGGATGTGCGGCTGACCGATTATGTTAATCCAATTTATGCAGTTTTTTGAGTCGCCACTAGAGGGCAGTATGTAACTCGTATTAACAATAAATACATAATTTTATATATTATTTAAAGTAATGGGGATATTGTTTGTATTGATACCGTAACAAATATGGCGATTTTTTTTTCTAAAATGTTACTTAATTTTCTATTTATGTGTCAGGCCAAGGGCTCCATTCAAAAATAGACCTGTTTTTATATAGTGCCTGTTAAAGAAAAGTCTGTAAAAATAAAAATGATAATAATAATAATTATTATTATTATTGTTGTTATAATAATCAGTGAACACAAAAGTAATAAAAATGACAGAATGTTGCGTACTTCTGAGCTGCTTCAAGCTAGTCCAAGTACTACTACCCAAGAGCTATGGGGATTTGTTGCCCTCTTGTGGTCAGGTTTTGTAGGTGCAGAGCATTTGTTTTGTCAAGCTAAAACTTGTATAACGTTAAACATTTCCGTTAAGTACTTTCGAAATAAACGGAAAAGTCAGGGCATTAATTATGATTATTTCCTTTATTTTATCAGGGTAAAATCGTTTAAAAGATTAAAAGAGTGCTTGACCATAATATACTATATATTATATAACTAATAACAAAACACAAAGATTCATAAACCACATTTTCACAACAGTAACATTAACTATTATAAAGCGGATTCACGCTTTTACTGTGAAAGTATGTAACGGATGTGCCGATGAACGATTTTTCATCAGCTTTAATGCAGTTCTTTGTGTCGCCGCCAGAGGGTAGTAAGTAACCCGATTAACAATGAATGTGTTGAGGACACAGAAATCATATGTGTTGAGGATAGTTTGTTAATGTTGCATTTTAAATACATAATTTTAGATATTATTTAAAGTAATAGGAATATTGTTTGCATTGGTACCGTAACAAATATGGCTTTTTTTTTTCAAAACAATTAATTAATTTGCTATTTGTATTTCAAGCCAAGGCCTCCATTCAAAAAGAGACATGGTTAAATAAAGGTCAGTAAAAAATGATAATAATAATAATTATTATTATTATTATAATCAGCGATCAAAAGTGATAAACCCGACAGCATGTTGCTCTCTTGTTATGAGTTGTTCAGTTGTTCAGCTACGGGGTTTTGTTGCCCTCTTGTGGTCATATTTTGTAAGTGCAGATCATTGGTTTTGTAAAATGGAACTTGTTCAAACGTAAAACATTTCCGTTATGTACTTTCGAAATAAACGCAAAAGTGCGGTCATAAATGAAGATTATTTTATTTATTTTACCAGGGGAAAATTGTTTACAAGAATGTTGTGACCTAAACCGATAAAAAAATACAAAGATCCATAAATCAACTTTTAACAACAATAAGAGTAAACATTATAAAGTGGATTCACGCTTTCATTGTGAAAGTATGTAACGGATGTGCCACTGAACAATTTTTTAGATTATGCAGTTCTTTGTGTAGCCACTAGAGGGTAGTAAGTAACCCGATTAACAATAAATGTGTTGATAGGTTGTTAATGTTGTATTTTAAATACATAGATTTATACATTATTTAAAGTAATGGGGATATTGTTTGCATTGGTACTGTAACAAATATAGCATTTTTTTAGTATCTATCTATCTATCTATAATAATTATTATATAATCAGCGATCAAAGTAAAAACTGACGGAATGTTATCAATGCAGATACATGAATGTAATGATGCTTACTTGTTATAGGAGTTATTCAGCAGCTGCTTCATTGTTGTTTTTCACTGAAAAACTGCACTGGTCCACTGCTCCCCCATAGCTACGGGCCTTTGTTGCCCTCTTGTGGTCATATTGTGTAAGTGCAGCACATTATTTTTGTCAAGCTGGAACTTGTACAAACGTTAAACATTTCTGTTAAATACTTTCAAAATAAATCCAAAAGTGAGGTCCTAAATGATTGTTTTCGTTATTTTACCAGAGTAGAAATCGTTTACAAGAGTGTTCTGACCAAAACTGACAACAAAACACAAATATTAATAAAACAAACTTTAACAACAATAACAGTAAACGTTATAATAATAGAAACCATAAAATATATTCTTTAAAATATGGTGAATCGTTCAACCTTTTTTATACAGGTTAGTCTGATTGAGTCATGAGGACTCATTTTCAGGAGAAACCTGTTTTAAACAAAAACACATAGATGAGGTACACACAACAATGAATAGTAAAAAAAATCATATAAAATGAAAACGAAATAAAAAAAACTACATTATGAAACAGGGTAAAATACTAAATGATTTTTGTATGGAACTTAATTGTTTAAAATCCCTTAGAAAGGTCAAAGTCGAGAGCTTCAGATCTTTGTGTAAGGTATTCCAGGTTACAAGGCCCTTTTTTTTACATGACTAAAACATACATTTCATGAAAGATAAAACAAAAGCCCATGTTTGTTTCTAAAAATGTTTTAAAATACTCTTAAATATGTTTAATGCAACTAGCTCCTGAAAATAAATGTACATACTGTACAGCACACAGTTTGTGAAAATTATATTGAAAATTTTAAGTTAGATCATTTTATGCGTATCTTTATAGTGTATGTTTGTGATTCGAGTCAGACGTGCAAACTGAAGATGAAAAGTAGTGAATATTAAATATTGCTATATCTTACATTTAATTCACTGTCATTTTTCTCTGTGCTTGTTGGCCAAGTATTAGCAAACTTTTCACGTTTTTAGTTTGATACTTTCTGTGACTTCCCATTTAATCACGTTTTTATTTTATTTTACTTATATGAAACTTGTTAACAACCGGTAATAAAGACTTATTTTTCAGTTATGTTAACAGGTCTTCAGTGCCCAAGTTATCTTAATTTTGTTTCCATTCAGAAAGCAGGAAAAAAGAAACTAATCCAAAAGAAAGCAACAAGGAGATATGTTCCCCAGCTCATTTCAGTATTTTTGGTTAGTTGTGCTGACATTTGATAAAACTGTATTTTTTCATGTTTAGTTGTGAAAACATCAAGATAACCCTCTTGAATGTTCAGAATATTCCTTCTTTAATTTGCCACATGAGCTTTATCTCTTGACGGCCACCCACACTTAATGATGTGCAAGATTTATACTCACTATGATTTAATTAGATCAAAGACACATTTTTCAAAAAACAAGCTTAAAAAAATCAAGTTCTTAAAAACAAAATGTGTTTACAGTACTTCTTACAGCCAATCATTATTTGGGACTGTTATACACATAGGAGGTCACACAAACAACTATGTAGTTTAAATCAGTACAACTTGAAAAACAATGCAGGTAATCCTAAACAAAGAGACACAAACGATCAGTTTCATTTGTGAAATGTTCCAAATTATTAATGATGCAAACAACTTTTTCAACAATAACTGCACTCAGAGCTGTGATCTGCAGAGGGTGCCAAATCATATCCTAAACGGAGACGACCAACACAATGTTGGAATTAAACCTTTAAAATGTGCTCATCATCTTCAGTCTAATACTGTGCCCAAGTGCTAAAACGATCTGGCCAGCAGTAGGAAGAAAATGTGCACTAACGACCATTAAATTACCTTTTTATAAGCAAAAAGTCATCAAGCAGAAAACTTGGGCACGGGCTTTAAAACCCAGCAGAATGGAGACACATTAAATTGGTATTAGGAGTTTTGGGCCCTGTCTGTTCTAAGTGCCACCAGATTGTTCTCTGACAGTCGCTGTGAGTCTGAAGATAAGCATGTGATGAACATCAGTTCAATCGAGCCTCCAGTTTGAAAAATTCCCAACATTTATCAAGTACAAATACCAGAGTACTGGGACTGGACTGGACACGCTCCTCACACATGTGGAGTTCATACGACTTAGCTCACGTCTACATCCTGTTTAACTCCTTCTACTCCATGACATTTTTTTTAATTTATCACATTTAAAACTCACAGATTTCTTAAAATACAAAGTTATTCATTTTCTTTTATCTGCACTATTAAACATCACAGTTTCATAAAATAAGTGCCAACACATATCAGTGTTATCAATATTTCCACAAGATTTATTGATTTGTATACAAACTTATGCTTCAAACTACACTGAATAAAAACATTAACACATTTTTGTTTTTGCTCTCATTTTTCATGAGCTGAAAAAGTTATAAGGCTTTTTGTATGTACACATTATATAAGTATAATGAATATAAGTAGACGTGCTCTGTGTTGTCATCATTGTATGTTCCCATACAATGAGGAAATGATCTGTTCTCTGCATTTAACCCATCGCACCTGAGATACACCCAGGTGGAGCAGTCAGCAGCTATTGGGTGCCCAGGGAGCAATTGGGGATTGGGTGACTCGCTCAGAGACGCCACGACATGTGTGAATGGCTGGGAGTCGAGCCGTGATTTTCTGGTCCCAGGTCAGCTGACCTACCTCTACCCCATCTTGGCCCTCCATTAGGCCTTTTTCTTTCAAACATTGTTCACAAATTTGTGTAAATTTGTGTTAGTGAGCATTTCTCCTTTGCCGAGATGATCCATCCACCTCACAGGTGTAGCATATCAAGATGCTGATTAGACAGCATGATTATTGCACAGGCGTGTTTAGGCTGACCACAATAAGAGGCCACTCTATCATGTGCAGTTTTATCACACAGCACAGTGACACAGATGCTGTAAGTTTTGAGGGCATGTGCAATTTGCATGATGACTGCAGGAATGCCCACTAGAGATGTTGCCCATGAACTGAATGTTCATTTCTTTACCATAAACCATCTCCAAAGGTGTTTCACAGAATTTGGTAGGACATCTAATCGACCTCACAGCTGCAGACCACGTGTGGCCACACCAGCCCAGGGCCTCCACACTCAGCATCTTCACCTCCAAGATTGTTTGAGATCACCACCTGGACAGCTGCAGCAACAATCGGTGTGCATAACCAAAGAATTTCTGCAGAAACTATCTCAGGGTGTCTCATCTGCATGCTCGTTGACCTCATAGGGATCTCCACCTGATTTCAGTTCATCATCTTAACCAACTTGAGTGGGCAAATGACATTGAATGGTGTTGTGTGGGTGAGCGGTTTGCTGATGTCATTGTTGTGAATGGAGTGTCCCATGTTGGGGGTGGGTTATGGTATGGGGAGGCGTATGTTATGGGCAATGAACACAAGGTGGGTTCATTGTTTGTTACACATGGTCTGCGGTTGTGAGGCCGGTTGGATGCACTGCCAAATTCTCTGAACATGGACATCATGTCAATTGCACGCTCTCAAAACGTGCAACATCTGTGGCATTGTGCTGTGAGATAAACCTGCACATTGTAGAGTGACCTTTTATTGTGGTCAGCCTAAAACACACATGTGCAATAATCATGCACAGACAAATAATCAGATATGCCACACCTGAGAGATGGATGGATGATCTCGTAAAGGAGAAGTGCTCACTAACAGATTAACACAAATTTGTGAACAATATTTGAAAAAAAAACAAAAACATTGTGTACATGGAAAAAATCTTAGATCTGTTAGTTCAGCTCATGAAAAATGGAACAAAAACAAAAGTACAGTTGTTTCGGTTCTTCATGTGTGAAACGAAGTACATTACTACAGAGTTTGGTCTTCTGCAAATCCAGGACATGTCTCCATAACTGAGATTATTTTTCCAGATGAATCTCCATGAGGAAGTTGTAAATTTAGATTGTTTCCTTATGGTGAGCTGAACAACAGCTAATGCCTGGTAAGTGAAACAAGCTGGTAACACACCTCTGGTTCACATATGAACAACATATGTCCTCCTTGTCACTTTTGTAAGACACATCATTTTTCTTTTACAATCTATAGAAAGAAGACCAATGCATTTTATTTTCAGGACATATAAAAAAAGTAGTAAGAATGTGAGTTTTTAAAACGGTTATAAAAATGATGTCAGCTTCAGAAGAAAATCCCCTGGAGATAAAGAAGGCTTCCACTACTCTTCATGAACAGTCACCACGCAGCACAAGGACCATTTGGGATTTATTTTAACTTTTAAAAGACATTTATTCCCCCTCAGTAGGCAGAGTGGAATGTTCCAGAACTTGAGTGCGACTGAATGATGTGACAACACAACAATACATGGAGATGGGCTACAATAACACAGACAGCATTACACTTGTATCCAGGTGGATTTATGATTATTCTCAGCCCTGCTAGTGTTTTTAATTCAACATTTTTTTACAGTGTAGTCAAGACTTTGAACTTTTCTCTTATTTTGTTGTGTAAATTGCAGCTAACAATGCTGTTAAATGGATATAATGTTGATAATTTACCTTTGGAAAATTTTAAATGTGATTCATTAGACTGTAAATGTGGAAACTGTTTACGAGCTTCTTTTTGGTTCTCTTCCATGTTTCTCCTTTTAGCTTTAATACAGAGCCCTGCAAAGCACCCATCACTGTTGGGAATCTTTCTATTTTGTTGTTTTACAACCTGGAGTGAAGAGGACTGTGTGCATTTATTTTCATCCTCTGTTACTTTCAGAAGCTACATATAATTTATAAAGTAAGACCCACCTGTGAGCAATTTAAGTGTCTAATGATCTAAAGCTGTCAAATGATGCACACATGCTGTATTAGCATCCCTAGGGCAACACATCAAAGTACAAAGTAGTAAGGTCTACTAACATGCAATAAACACCATGAAGACCATGGAACTCTACACAGGTCAGAGAAAAAGTCATGGAGAAGTACGAATCAGGACTGGCTTAGAAAAACCAGAACCCTGAACTATTAGAAAATGGAAAGATGATATCAACACCGCAAACCTGACAAGAAAGGGGTTGTCCACCAAAACCTGTGAGTTGAACAAAGAGGGCTTTAATCCAAGAAACATCCAGGAGGCCAAAGAGAACCCTGATGCATCTGGGCAGCTCGTGCACAGATGGGAGGATCTGACCATGGACCACTAAAAGCTGTAAAAAATTGGGTTTCATGGAAGAGTGGCTGTGAGGAGATTATGGGAATGTGCTGTGGTCAGATGAGAATCAACGCAACTCAACTTTTAGGCCATCAAGAACAACACCATGTCCTCTCATCATACTAAGAACACCAGTTCAAATGGTGGTGGTAGCATCATGCTATGGGAATGTTGCTCATCATCAGGGACTGGGAAACTGTTCAGAGTTAAATGAAAGACAAATGGAGCAAAATACAGGAAATACTAGGGAGAAACTCGATGGGATCTTACAGTCCCAATCCCAAACTTATTAAAGACTGGGATGGAGGTTCACCTTCCAGCCAGAAAATGATCCAGTTCAATGTCATGGAATGGCTCAGACAAATCCCAGACCTCAGTCCAATTGAGAATCTCTGGTTTGATTTAAAGAGGACATGAGCAGCACCCATCCAACCTGAAGGAGCTAAAGCAGTTTAGGATGGACTCAGCGGTATGATAAACTGAGATCATGGAGACGGAGCAGAAGAAACAGGATCCAGGGACTGCTGCAAATGGTGGTGATTCAAAGGATTGAGTTTTGGGGCTGAAAACACATTACACATAATTTTTTTAGTTTTATATTGTTCTAGAATTATTCAAAAGAGGATTTTTCCCCCTCACCTACATTCCTTCCCTCACATATGGTCACAAACTCTGGGTAGTGACTGAAAACATGAGATTGTGGATACAGGAATGAATTTCCCCCGCAGGGTAGCTGGACTCTCCCTCAGAGATAGGGTGAGAAGTTCAGTTATCAGGAGACACTCAGAGTAGAACCACTGCTCCTCCACATTGAGAGGAGCCAGTTGAGGTGGTTCGAGTTCTCTGGTCACTTCCCTAGGGAGGTGCTTTGGGCAGGTCTGACTGGGAGGAGACCCAGAGAAAGACCCAGGACATGCTGGAGAGACTATGTCTCCCATGTTGGCCTGGGAATACCTTGGAATCCTCCCAGAAGAGCTGGAAGAGGTGACTGGGGAAAGAGATGTCTGGGCCTCCCTGCTCAAGCTGCTGCCCCTGCGACCTGACTTAAGAGCAAGCGGAAGATAATGGATGGTTGGATGGAAGTGTTTTCCCCTTTGATCTTTATTATTCTGAAGTGTTATTGCTTTTAATAAAATTATAATACAATTAAATTCCAGTTTGCAACAAAATATAGAGATAGGGATTACTTGTGCAAGGCCCTGTAATGTTTGTTTAGTACCTTAAAAAGTTATTTAAACTGGTTTGCCACTCCTTTCTTTTCTCTAACCCTTTTATTTTCTTAAACTCCCAGTATTCATTTTACTTCATGTGAAGACCAAAGCATCCCATCACTTTCAGTTATTATTCAGTTATATTGCAATTCTTACTTTGCACTTTAATTTTTGTTTGTGTCTTTGTACCAGACTAAATCAACATAACAATAAAACTAATTGTAAGTGACACATTGCATTTTACTATATATATTTCTGTCTTTATTAAAGTGAGACATGCCCAATATTTGATTTACAGTCGTCTTGAATCGCATGTTTATCGAATGTTGTCTCCAAGTTAAAAAAAAAAAAGATTGATAACCTCATCAGCTTAATGGCACAGCTTTATGTTTGGTATTTCATTATGTGGAGACATTAGTAGGAGCTAGTATTCCTGTAAAACAGCTCCAACCTTTATACCAGAATGAATACCAGAATCACTATATATTTTTATTGTTTGTTTGTTTACACTCTTAAAACTCAGCGTGGGTAGTTTTATAGTCGCCAGTCATGGATGAGACTTTTTAGGTTCAAAGGCTGCTGTGATGCAGTCCCAATGTCTGTTGAAGTTATTGTGTATATTACTTATTTATAGCCGTTTAGACAAACTCATTATAAAACAAACAATAAATCATGCAAGCAAAGTGAGCACTTTGATTACAATTAACTGAATATTTAATAAATTTAGGCATGCTGACAACAATGCAGAACTATACTGACACCACATCTGTCGTTGTTTCCATTCATGAAGAAACAAACACAATATAGAATAATGGCTGAATGAACTATAACACACCAGATGTATGCAACATGGACAAAGAGGAGAAAGGAAATGAAGACCACATGATTCCAGTTAAACCAGAAACAAAACCCCCACAAATCAACAAACCTGGTAAATAAATAGAACAAACGTTCTTTCTAGCACATGTTGCTGCTTCAGACACTCAAACCTAATGTACTCTCATGCGTATATAATTATATTATTATATAAAACGAAGCAGTTCCTAACAGACATAAGCCACAGTTTCCACTCAGACCTCCACTGAGGTCATCACGTGGCCAGTTAATGTCCTCAGATGGCAGAGAAACTCATTTCAAAAACAAACGTTTCGAGCTTATCTCTCATTAACACAGGCTCATTCATTCCTACTCATAAAAAACAGTGGAAAAACAGCAAAATTACAGAACTAATCAAGATGCTATCAGTTTTTTACCTTTGTTTAACCACAGAACCACAAAGTAAAAGCAACTGAGAGAAAAAAAAATTAAACCTATCAGCAAATCTCTTGAGTTTACTTCAAGAGCAGTCTCACACAGCTCATTATTCATTCAACCTTTATTGATACAGGTTAGTTCTCATTGATCCTCGAGGACTCATTTACAAGAGAGACCTGTTTCAAACAAAAGTATAGGAAAAGAAAAACACGAGGGGAGGTAAAAAATATATTGTATCTCGCACTATGTCCTGGCCAGGGCACAGTGTGAAAGTTGCAAAAAAAAAATATAGACCTCGCACATAAACAGCAACATACTAATGACATCATAATGCATTTATGCATGAGGAGGCCGACAAAGGCAGTGAGTTGTCTGTGGACACTGCCAGAAATTTCCATAGTCCTGATAAGATGGTACAGTGTCTATCAGCTGGCTCAGTTCTGATACAGATCCACAGATGTCCTCGATTATTTATTTATTTATTTATTTTGGGGGGGGGGGGTGGGGTGGATAGTTGACCTATTCTAGTCAAAGTGGGGAAGCCAGATTTAGATAACAACATTTGTTTGGGACAGGCCGACTCTGCTTTTTTTTTTTTTTTTCTTTGTCTGCCTCTATAGTTCATAAAACTTTAAATTGTATGTTTACAAAGAAATATATTCAATATATTTTGGAACCTATTCTATTCAAAATTTTCCCAAATGCCCATTATTTTATGTTATTACCAACATAAATTAAAGTAGGTTCATTAAACATTGTTAGAGAATTTTTGGCATGAATATTTTATTGTGTTTCTATATTATGGCTGAGAACGTAAATCCCTCGAAACACTTTCTTATCTCGACCTGGAGACTTTCTCACTGCCTTGCAGTGCCTCCTTGGCTTGGTTGCCATGAGGACATGCCCAAAACATTCTCTTATCTCCGTCTGGAGGCCGACTCGCCGACGGTCATGGATCGTGTCTGTGCAGCTGACTGCGGCTGGCTATTAGGGACCGCCTGCTGGTCTCTGCTGCTGTATAAAAGTCTGCAGAAAACACTGTTCAGTTTGTGACATGTTCCATGCATTATGTGTCTGTGTATGTAATCTGTCTTGAATGGATCCTTGCAAGTAAACGCCAGTGAAAATCTTCTTCTGCCATCGAGTGTGGCTCTTTTTGAGTACGTAAGATTAAGCGAGAATATTTTCCTCCAACAAAAACTATGTGGAAAATGAATGTCAAACTGGAACACAGTTATTAGCCTTTCCAACCTTTTTATTTGTGAAGTAAAAACATTCTGTTACTTAAATTGCAGGGTCTTCTTGAGATGTCATTTTTAAGACCAAATGAAGGGGTTTCAATTGGAAAAACAGGCTTTGCTAGTTTTCTCTGAGTTTCCGACTGAAAATGTGCCAAGTTTGGAATCAACTAACCTAAAATAAAGTTTCACAGGAATTAAGGTGTAACATGAAAGCTAATTTTCAAGCACTCCCTCAAAAAAAAAAAAATCAAAAGAGATCATCCAGACGCAGATAATTACCAATAACAGGCTTTAATTAAATTCATTTTATTTTTTCTGCATCGAATTACTGCAAAAGCCATCTCAGGACATCATCTGAAGACAGTAAACACATTCAAGTTTAAATAAACAGTCAAATTCAATTACATTTAATCCAGTCCAATTTATTCCAGTTCAGTTTAAAACAGTCCAACTCAATGTATTTGAATTTAGATAATTATAATGTCCACACATTTTCTTCACCCGCTTTTCAGTGCAAGGTTGAAGGAAACTGGTGTGTTTCCAGCAGCCCGTGGGTGAGAGGTGGGTACACACTCTCCATCACATGGCTAATGCCAATAATTAACTCATATTTTGTTTTTGAAAAGCAATGTCTTACATCAGATGTTCACTTGGTTTAAATAAAGCAAACCCCCCCTTCAGCAGAAGAGCCCTCAGCAGAACCAGATTCAGAAAGCCATCTGCCTCTGCTGGCTGAGGGATGAAAGAACAGAGGAGCAGACAAACACAAAAAAATCTGTTGGCCAGAAGTACCTGCTGAAACAGAGAAGACAACATAAAATAACTGACAGGTGTTTTTAAAAAAATGGAGAGAAGGAAAGTACCCAGCAGAGAGTGAACAGCCACCAGGAATCTTTTACCTTAGATGAACTGTGTGATGACTGTGAAGGTATTACTAACTAATGTGAAGCAAATAGGGCAGGGATGTGCTTAGGCTTTTATTGTTCAAGGTTTAGACTGTTCTTTATGTATAATTCACACGAAGATGCTATGAATAAATTTTTCTTCTGTTTTTGTTTACGTTTATGAATTGTAGTTTATGAAGGGAGTGGCAGTTTCAGTTCTGGCACCGTGCGCCTCGACTACTAAATTGTCTTCATGTGGTTGAAAAATGCTTTAAGCTCAAGCACATATTTGTGAAGCGTAATTGCAGCTAAAACATATTTTGATAAGGAATGTCACTAAGTTGAATATTTAAGCCCTTTTCTTAAGAGATAGTTCTAAATTAGAACAAGTCCATATGCCCATTTTCTGCTGACAGAAATGCAAACATAGCCATGTAATGTGTTTGCTTCCTGCAAGTCTGATGAACAACAATGTATTTTTAAGAAAAAAAAATCGTTATGAAGTCATGACAAATACATCTTCAATGCATATATAATGTGATTTAAAGTCAGCAGTGGCCTGTCGAGCCGGATGAATCAGGGTCTGAGGGCTGTTTGTTAACCTCCTAACTGAGATGAGCCATGCTGATGTTAAAGCCAGAAATGGAAGTTTCACAAACACATCCAGAGATCATGCAGTTTCCCAAGACAGTAAAATATCCCTGGCAGGAAAGCATAGGAGGATGGCCAAACACATTGGATCTGCAGCATAAACTTGAGGCCAGCCAACAACTGATCTAAGAGACAGAAATGAGAACCATATCAAGTGTTTCACTGGAATAACTTTATTTAACTTTAGTGTTTGTAATCCATGCAGAATGTGTAGAAATGTGATGAACACCTTAAATATGTTTTTTTTTTAACTGAAAATAAACCAAGCATTTGAAAAAATCTATCGTGAGTTTCTGCACTTTTATAATTCTTGACTTGACGCACATTAAAAAGTAGCTAAAGTAAAATGTTATCTTTACTTGTGTATTTTAACCCACATATAAACTCATAAGTTGGTGCACTTGTGTGTTCTTTGCCTTGACACATCATGAATTACAACCCTTTTGGCTACATTTTGTTGAAACGGTGTGCTCTGCATGCCGGCACAGATAGAGGAATTTGTCAGCTCCATTTAGGTGTGGCTCAGCTATATTGTCTTATCTCAAGGCGACAGTTGAAACAATCAATTTTCACTTCAGAGTTTGGAAAGCACAACACATAAAAACGTAATAAATTCTAAGGAGTGATGTGTGAAAAACCTGGAAGCATGAGGTATAAGGGCATTTTGATTTGGCATGTACCCTGTGCTATGTGTAAAAGAAAGCACACCTGTTTTATGGTGCATCACTTTATTTTTTTATTTATTTTGTTATCTGTAAAGGCACAAAATACCAGGACTTTCTTGCAAGACCTGAATTTTTTTTTTTTTTTTTTTTTTGTACTTTGCTCTTGGTGAACTTTTGAAACGTGTACATAAACCCTTGTTCTCCAGTTGCCCTCCAGCCTAGAATGTATTTGTCTTGTGCTTTCTTTTCTTGAATACTTGACCTTTACCGTAAGGCGTAAAGTATGTGCTACGTTTGACAGAAGATGGCTGCTTTAGAATTGATTTGCTGAAAGGGTAAAGTTTCTTTGTGCACACTTTACATGTGAACCAAAGGCATGTACTTACAAGTAGGATTTTATGACATCATCACCACTTTAACATTCACCCAAAGTCCATTAGGTGTGAGGCTGACTGGATGAATGTGGGGCTAAACACAACCTGAAGATATTTTAGACAGATATGGAAAATTAAGGTTTGCAAATTTTCAGTCGAGTTTTACAATAAAAATCTATAAAAGGGTTATTTTTCTTGATTTAATTTTACCTTCATTCCTTTCCTGTGTTCTAACAAGTTACATTTTATCAGATTTTAGGTTTTGTATAGATATTATTACTGCATCAGTTCTTAACACTATCAATAAAGTTTGTATAGTTTCTGTACTTTCACGTTACTTTTAGTTTCTCTCAAAACTGTCATGAATTTAAAAAAATGCAAGCAATTATCATATGAGCAAACATAACTAACGGGGACTCAGAGACAATAGAGATGAAAAAATCAAACATTCGTTGGTGGATAGTTACTCTTCTCTATAAATTAATTCTCTAATCCTTATTTATGTTCCTCAGTTCATCCAGAGAAAACGACTTACGAGGAAATTTCAACATGTGCTTGCAGGTGTTCCTGTTCTCTGCTCAGCATTTTTGCACCTTGTCCTTCATTCCGCTTATTGATACGATGTCCACCCTTCTGACAACACTGGGACAGATGTTTTTCCAGGACTTGGCTTATATCCAATGGCTGTAGAGAACACAGCGAAAGCCTTTATTAAAGGGGCGGGGTTTAACATCAATCAAACTGTGCACAGATGAGTCAAGACAAGGTTAACCCTCCAGTGCCTGTGCTATGTACATATTCCCAATGGAAATACTGGGAGAAACCACAAAAATCACAATTTGTAATAATGTTGCAATTACTTCAAAAAGGAAAAAGTACAGACATGTAAAAAAAAAAAAAAAGGACAACCATTATGCATTATTATTATGCATAGCCATACTGTTTACCACTAAACATAAACTTTGTCTTGTTGTTTGTGAAATGAATCCTGGTACATTCACACAAAAATCATTTAATTACCTGTTGCTGGTTTCAAGAAATCTGATTTTTTTTTTCATCCAAAGCACACCAAACTCTCTTACTGGCAACACCTGAGTGAATAAAGAAGATGAGAGGAAATAGTACAACGACAATCTGGATCCCAAAAGTACGACCCATCTACGTAGCTCACAGTGGAGAGAAAATTATACAAGAGCAGAGTTTTGTTGGTGGTCATAGTACCTATTGAAGAAAAGAAGTAAATATTTTCCTGTGACACACAGTACATTTAGAACTTGGAAATTCTGAATTTTTCAACACTGCTGCTAATAAAATGTTTACATCCAGTAGGTTGAAGATATAGGAACAATAAAATTGCAATCCAAGTACAAGGGACATTTTAAATCTTTTACATACACAAATACTATATCTATTTTAATGGTACTATTTTCATTTACATTTGAAAATCAAGTAGCAAACCACACTCTGACAAAAGCCTTGGGAACTGTTTACAGACTCATGCAGTTGATTTATCTTTATTTCTATTAAATCTGTGTATACAACTTTTTACAGAAACAAAACACATTCTTATTTCTGATAAGTTCAGTTTTGATGGGTTTCCTCTTAATTATTCAATTTGTGAGGCATTCAAGAAGACTTATCTGGTGTTTTATATTTACCAGTATATTTTTCCTGGGATGCAGTGGTTGCCTCTCAGCGAGAAGGTCGCCAGTTCAAATCTCGGGTCGGGACCTTTCTGGGTGGAGTTTGCATGATCTCTCTGTGCATGCGTGGGTTTTCTGGGTACTTCGGTTTCCTCCCACAGACTAAAAACATGCATGTTTCAGGTCTCTCTTGTAAATTAGTCCTCGTGGCTCAATGGGACTAACCTGTTTAAATAAAGGTATCTCTAAATTGTCTTTAGGGGTGAGTGAGAGAGTGAATGGTTATTGGTCTCATTTGTCTCTAAGTGTCCCTGTGATGGACGTGCGGCCTGTCCAGGGTGTACCCCGCCTCTCACACAGTGATAGCTGGAAATGTACACCAGTGACCCCCACAACTCGAAAAGGAAAAAGTGGGTAAAGATAATGGATGTATGGATGAATGTGTTTTTCCTCATGTACTATAAAATAATACTGTACTTGCACTGTCTGAATGCTGAATGGTGTCTTTGTTTCACTTTAGGCAGTACACAGTCCTCTCAATTCCTCTATTGTCTGTTGGACATAATCCATTTGCAACAAATTCTTAACTATTTTTAAAGTGTCACTCCAGCTTACAGCACTGTGTTTACCCAAGTGCCCAATAGGTTATAAATCCACAATTTGAAAGAAATAAAGAAGGATGGTGCTCCAGAAAAAACAGAATGCGATAATAGATTTCTTGAACAAATTTTTGATGTTGGAATTCCTAATGTCTTACTGAGAACCACAAACCAAGTTTTGGACTTGTGGAAAAAGGGGGAAAAAATAGTTATTTGTACTTTGAAGAAGTATAAATTTACTGTGTCAAACACTGTTAATTTAAATATCTCACTTATCACTTCATTTGTTTTTCATATTTTTCCAGGGCTTTGAATGAGTTAAAAATCCTCATTAGATATTGGAAGCTTCACTGCACGTTAGGACGTATATAATGTCTCACAGTATTTGATTTGGCTCAAGTGAATGGAAGATGTTAAACTTGAATGTGATAAATGACTAAAGCAAAAAGATCTGAATATTGTATCCTCGGGTCCTTCAAAGCGCACGACTGTCTGCTGTCAGGTTGTAAATCAAAAACAATTTCTAGTGGAGAGCTGTATAGTACGTGTTCAGAAATGCACTAATAATAGGAAAAAAAAGAGAGAAACAAAATGTTCTGATGGTGATGTTGTGTCGTGCTGTGCAAGAGATTAATTTAAAGTGAACCATGAAGTTTTTGGTGTAAGAGAGTTCCTCATGTTTTTCATAAAAATGAAACATACAACCATCAGGAAAGATGGTTTCTGCTGTTGATAACTCTTGTACTTTGAGCAAGTCATGGAATTTGGAAACAGGGATGAGACCACATCTGCTGTTGGTGAAAATACCAATGATTTTGTTTTCATGACGAGATCTGATGTTTTTCAAAAAACTTTTTCACGTCAGACAGACTTGGATATCTGTAAAAGACATTCGAGACAGAGAAACATTGAGATGAACTGTACAGACTTTAAGAGGACAAAAAAATAAATAAATAAACTGAGGTGACAGGATTCTGGAGACCTACATTTGTTTGGATGCCTTATAATTTGTAATGCAGCTTTAACTTTCTTTCTTATAAGAGTTATGCTGTCATTTAAATGAAAAGTTTGGCCACAACAAAAGTTATGATTAATTAATATCATATGAATAGCTTCTTGAATGATTTTACTTTGGTGAACTAGAATTTACCCTATACAGAAAGTTTATGACAATGACTTCAATGGCAAATGGTATTTTCTAAATATCCTGATGCATTCTCAATAATACGGGTAGAAAAGTATAACAAAGGATCTGACTTAACTTTGTTAGCTATTTTATAAACTTTTACATTGCTGTTAGTTTAACATAATATGGTTGCTTAGCACATTGTATTTACAAGTGTAAAGTAGCAGTATGGCACCTTCAGACCATACAGGGTTCATGTCCTATACCATTAAAAAGACATCTGTTTAGTCTGGCTTTTACGTAGGTTGAAGATTTTTAATTAATTAATTAATTAATCAATTAATGAGCAAGGAATTAATTAATTGATATTTTTTAACTGTAAAGCCTTTTGAAAAAAGCTTGATCTGAAAAAAAAATCCATCCCTCTGTCTGTTCGTCCAGCCAGCCAGCCAGCCAGCCAGCCAGCCAGCCAGCCAGCCAGCCAGCCAGCCAGCCAGCCATCCATCCATCCATCCATCCATCCATCCATCCATCCATCCATCCATCCATACATACATCCATACATACATCCATCCATCCACACATTCATTCATCCATCATTTTCCACTTGTTCCAAAGTTGGGTTGCAGGGACAGCAGCTTGAGCAGGGAGGCCTGGACATCTCTTTCCACAGTGACCTCTTCCAGTTCCTTTAGAATTCCAAAGTGCTCCCAGGCAGATCGAGAGACAAAGTCTTTCCAGTCTGTCCTGGTATTCCCCATGTTCTCCTCTCTGTTGGCCGTAAATGGTAAATGGACTGTACTTATATAGCACCTTTCTATCTTATCAAGACATGCAAAGCACTTTACACTACAATCTGTGCCCTCATTTACCAATTCATACATCACTCCACTAAATCTCTACAAAGCTAATTGAACAAATCATTCGAAAGAGACTAATCAGTGCTTTAGATCACATTCATACACTGATGGGACGCATATTGAAGGCAATGAGTGGTTCAGTGTCTTGCCCAGGGCCACTTTGGCATGTGACTGCTGGTGGATTCCAAACCCCAACTCTTGCATTGGACAACAACTGTTCTAACCACTCAGCCACAACCGCCCCATGGAATGGTCTGGAAAACCTCCTTAGGGAAGTGTCCAGGGGACATACTTACCAGATGCCCAAACCACATCAACTGATTCCTCTTGATGTGATGGAGCAGAAGCTTTACTCTGAATTTTCCCCAGATAATAAAACTTCTCACCCTATCTCTGAGGAAAGGTTCAGCTACCCTGCAGAGAAAACTTAGTTCAACAATTTGTATTTGTGATTGCATTCTTTCTGTCACTACCCAGAGTTTGTGACCATGAGTGAGAGTAAGAACCTATAATGCATGCAATACTGTGGAAGCTTGACTGAACCGTCTGTTGATCTCACACTTCAGTCTTCCCTCACTCATGAAGAAACCCCCAAGATATTTAAACTCCTGCACTTGAGGCAGCACTTCACTCCCAACATGGATAGGGCAATCCACCCTTTTCCAAATGAAGACCATGGCTTTAGATTTGGAGGTGCCGATCCTAGCCCCAGCCACTTCAGGCTCGGTAGCAAACTGCTCCAGAAAAAGCTAAAGATGATGGCACGATGAAACTAACAGGACCACATCATCTGCAAATAGACAGCCCTGGCAAAAAACAACTCTCACCCTGGGTCTAACTTACTGCCAGCAAACAAACTCTTGCATTGATTTTACAAAGTAGAAGGACTGAATGCACCAACAATGAACCACAAATCCCATGTTCACAGAGAAACAAGGACCTTATGTCCCTTCTTGATGTCGCCAGTCCATACAATTGTTATGGTTCACTGTTTGTCTGGCCAGTTTCCTAGGACTAATCTGCCATGGGATACCCCACCCGTGGCAATTGCCTCTGACAGCATAGCTCCTGAGATCATTCAGGTACACAAATGTGAACGGCAAATAAGGTGGCAATTCAGAGGAGAAAAATTAGCTCTACAAAATTGATGGTTGTATACTTTACTGTAATTTTCTCTTGTTTGTATTAGCATGAACTGCTGTGAAATTTTAAAGACTGGTGCTATTTTAAGACGACAAAGTCTGCTTTGAAAATGGGTTTACCCAACCTTTACTAATAATTATAAATGATTGAGCTAAGCTACTAGACTGTTGTAGTTTATTTTGTGTTTTAAAACTGTGACAAATCTGTTTTTAAAGATTTAGCAGATAGGTGTCCCCAAAAAAATGAATGTGGTAAGATATTTGTGTCAATAAAGTAGTGATAATTCAAATAGCATTTTACTATTCATTTTCTTGTTATATATTTTTTTTAAATATTTAGTAAATGTGTGGTTTGTCATTGCATTGTATGTGTTATGGATTCTACATGTTCTTGTCATGAAAACACTGAGTTCACAGTTGAAATATACAAAATATATGATTTGTTTAATTTATCTTACCTTTAGCTTATCATTTTTGTAATTGTAAATTCAAATGGGGACAAAAAGCTTTGTAATAAGTTCCTCTAAAAGGCCCTAACCCCCAAAAAATGATTTGTTGAAATGGAAAACCTACAGGGGAGGGTCATTTATCACTGTGGATTTGAGGGTGGAAAAAATTTAAAAAAAAATTATAGATGGAAAAAATAGTTTTTGAAAGAGATCTTCAACTGAAAAGCTCATTTCCAACTTAGAAATATGTGCATTCATTTTATTATGGTTTTATTAACACGTACACTTTGGCAAACCCTACATTATAATGTAATGATGCATGCTTGTTAAACTATAACTACGTTGCCTAAACGCAACGGCTACCTTTGAGACATTTCATATTCTGTAAAACACTGATTGATTGACATAGACTTTCAGTATCTGTGATGTATTTAGTTTCCGTGCTACTGTAAATTGTCTGGGCTTGTTCTGCAGTCATACAAGGTAAAGAAGCCTCTCTGTCCCATTCCTGTCAGTCTGCTAGGGAACACAAGGTTCACTTCTACTCCCCATAGAAAGTAAGTAGGCCATGATTTTATTTTATTGTCATTCTACTATTACTTCTTTCATCTATCAAGAAAATTTGGCCATGCCATAAAATATTGAGCTTTTGGAACGTTTGTTACATTTTTATCACAAGTTACCTACAGCTGGATCCAGGGTGAGCTCCAGATTTACTGGTCCTGGATGTTTGTCAGGTATGTGGGTCACCACAAACAAACTGAGACCTTCCCTTTTTTCCTGTTTTTGTTGATCATATACGTATAGTACATTTGTTTTCTACGTCAAGGATTCTCCTTGAGGCAAATGAAAGCAAATGAAAGTGTTTTAACAAATGACTAAATCAATATTTTTAACTGTTCTTTTTATTATCTTAGACCTCCAAAGATCTAAATGACCCTAAACAATTCTGGAAAACCATCAACTCACTTTCCGGAAGCTCTCATTCGTCTGACTTGCCACCACAACTTCTTGTGAACTCTGTTCCTGTGTAAAATAACCATGCGATCCTAAACTGTTTCAATAGCCATTTTGTTGCTTCCAGTTACTTGCTTGCCACATTTACTAATAGAAAACCAGCTACTTCTCTTTTAAGCATATCTTCTACAAATCAAATCTCTCCTACAAGTCAATCTTCAGTAAACCACAACTTTTCATTTTCAACGTTTTCAGTTATTGAGGCTAATAAATGTGCTGCACTTTATTTTTTTCATTCAACCTTTATTTAGACAGATTAATCCCATTGAGCCTTGATGACTCATTTACAAGAGAGACCTGATTTCAACAAAGAATGATGGCAACAATGGACAACAGCGACAACAGTAGACAGTTATAAAAAGGCATACAGATTTTATTATTTTTTTTTTTTTACAAATAAGATGGCAAAAAAGTAACAAAAGCAGCTAGATTATAAGTCAAATGTAGAAAACTAAAAACAGGAACATGTCTGCATTGGTTCCTGCCAGGAGTCCAACAGATTCTTAAAGCCACTTAGAGAGGTCAAGGTCGAGAGCTTCAGATCTTTTTGTAAGATATTCCAGGAAACAGGAGCAGAGTAGGAGAAGGCCTTTTGCCTAGTTCAGTCCACACTGAGGGGACACTGCAGGTAATAATGTCCTGAGAGTGCATGCTGTAGCTGCATTCACGCAGAGACATGTAGGAGGAGATGTATGAAGGCAGCAGACCAAGAAGTGATTTAAAGATGAAAATGTACCAGTGGAAGAGTCTGTGTGTGGTCAATGATGTCCAGTTAACCAGTGAATACAGGGTGCAGTGATGGGTACGATAATCCCAGCCAGTTATGAATCTTAGTGTACCATGATAGACAGCATCCAACATCTCCAGGGTGCTTGTAGGAGCGTTCATGTAAATAATGTCACTGTAATCAGTGGAGGGAAGGAAAGTCACAGTTACAAGGTGTTTCCTAGCATTCAGAGTTAGACTGGATCTATTTCTAAAAAAGAAGCCCAGTTTAACTTTCAGTTTCTTTACTAGGTTTTCCACATGGATCTTAAAAGAGAGATGCGAGTCGACCAAGATACCCTTTAGACCTGTCTAAAGCTTTTGACACTGTGGACCATGACATCTTATAACATAAGCTCTCTGAAATAGGTTTCTCAGATCACACTATTGGTTGGTTCTCTAATTATCTCTCAGATCGGAGGCAATGTGTTCAACTTAATGGTAATTCTTCCATTTATCTAACTGTTAACAATGGTGTTCCACAAGGTTCAGTCTTAGGACCCACCCACTTCACAATCTACTTAAGTAATGTAGGTCATACCATTCCTGATGCATCCCTACATTTCTATGCCAACAACACAGTAGTTTATTGTTGAGCTAGAGCAGTTGTCAAGGGTTTCCAGCTTTTGCAGTCTGCTTTTGACATCAACTAGTCAGATTTGTTCCGTCTCAAACTGCTGTTAAATGCTGGCAAAACCAAAGGGATGTTATTTTCAAAGAGGAAGTCGGTACCAGCAATCTTTCCTTCTATTTTATCTTTGAATGGTGTTCCTATTGAGTTTGTCGATGCTTATAAATACTTGGATAATTTGGTCGATTCACATCTCTCTTTTAAGCCTCATGTCGAAAACTTGGCGAAGAAATTGGTATTAAAACTAGGTTTCTTTCTTTTTTAGAAATAGATCCTGTCTAACTCTGAACGTTAGGAAACACCTTGTAACTGCTACATTCCTCCCCTCCATTGACTACGGTGACATTTACATGAATGCTCCTGCAAATGCCTTGCAGATGTTGGATGCTGCCTATCATGGTGCGCTAAGATTCATATCTGGCTGTAACTACCGTATCCATCACTGCACCCTGTATTCATTGGTCAATTGGACATCATTAACTTCACACAGACTCACACTGGTACATTTGCACGTCTTGATCTGTTGACTTCATATGTCTCCTCCTATATGTCACTCTGTGAGTGCAGCTACAGCGTGCACTCTCAGGACATAATTACTTGCAGTGTACCCTCAGTGCGGACCGAACTTGGCAACAGGGCCTTTTCCTACTCCGCTCCTTTAACACGGAACACCTTGCAAAAACATCTGAAGCTCTGGACTTTGACTTCTCTAAGGGATTTTAAACAACTGCTAAGTTCATGACAAAAACCAACGCAGACAATTTCCTGTTTTTAGCATTTTGCATCGCTTTATAATGTAGCTGTTTATGTTTTGTTTTTATTTAATTTCTTCTATTTAATTTTCATTTTATATGATTGTCTATTGTTGTTTGTACCTCATCTGTGCTTTTTGTTTAAAACAGGTCTCTCTTGTAAATGAGTCCTTGTAGCTCAATGACACTAACCTGTATAAAGGTTGAATTAAAAAAATTATTGTCACTTATTGTCATGCAGTTTTTCAGTATTGTGGCCTGTGAGCTCTACATCATTTAATCACGTGTTAAGTCGTAATTGGAAAGTTCCAAATCAAGCATATTTTGGCATGACATTAGCAGTTGGACTGGCCTATGTTCACATGTGTATATGTTTATACAACTTACAAAACTGTAGGCCTTTCATACATGTACAATTAGCCTTGTGCTACAGGAAATAATTTTAGGACAGGTAAATGTGTATCATTTTCATGTGCTGCTGGTTGAATAATCATTAAATATGGTTTGCAAAGATGTATTTTAAATATGTAATGCCTGAATATTATCACATTAATAAATACTGTGAAGAATTGAGTGTTTAACCATTTGCATGGCTTAGTAAGGCCTCGTATTAAATCCTTAAAAATCTTAATAATAATAAATAAAATATATTAACGCACTATTTAACTTTTGTCTTGATTTTGTTTGGTACATCAAGAGTTTTTTGTTTTTTTTACTTTGGCTGTTGCTCCTGTTTTTACTCTGTTTAATCAATTCAAGAGCCCATAAAAAGCCAAAGAATTTTACATACGAGCCAAATATCACTGAATCTGCGCCAGTTTCAAATCTGTGCACGCATAAGCTGACGTATGTCATTTAAACTTTACTTCACTGTTAAGTAAGACTTCACAATTCATTCTACAAACAAGCAGAAGTTCATTTGTGTTTATTTTATAGCTTTATGGGTGTAATTACTTGTAGTAAAATTCAAATTAGCTGGCTAAGTTTATGCTTTGGACACAAATTAGTCTTTCAATGAAAGTTTTATTTGATGAAATAGAAGCAGGCACTATTTTTAAGAAACATTATTTATATGAGCCCAGCTTGATTTCTGTTTTACAAATGTCCTCCTGGGCATTTCCATAGGTTCACTGCCAAACTCCTTCTTAACCTCACAAATAGATCACTGTTCCACTGAGCAACATGACTCATACATGTTAAGAGTTGAATTTAAACACCTTGAACTTTGTAATGCAAACATAATATTTAGTTTTGAACTCAGCTATTTTAAACTCTTAAACAGCATGAAGTATTGCCTACAACCAAAGAACTTTAAGGTCACAGAAATGACTTTTCTTATTAACAACATTCATCTACACAAAAAGCATTTTATTGTAGGATGTTTGGAAAACAGAAGAATTAATATTTGGTTACATCATTCCAAATATCACAAGCAGCCAACAACATGTAAACAACACCTTAAACAACTCAAAGCAAGAAAAATAAAATAACAGCTAAAATGATAAAGTACATCACTCTTTATTCATTAATGTTAAAAAAAACCTTTCCAAACAACTTGTAAATTTCCTCAGCATTTACCTTCATCAAAGCCACAATAAAACTAAAGGAAATGTTTTTAAGATTAGTCAAGTGACTTGATAATTCCTTTCCCTAACTTTCCACATTATCAGATTCATCAAAAATATCCATTAACTTTCTGACATAAACAGAATTTAAAGGTTCAAGATATATACATTAAAAGCACCATAACATTTATGTTTACCACATGTTTTGTCAGCTGTAGTCATGTTGTTTCGGAACTGACACTTTAGTGTGACACTTTTCTGTGTGACGTCATTTTCAGACTTTTAGTCTGTCTCCAGCTTTTCAAGGAAGACGTTATCATCCGTTCACCCTCAGTTTCTTCCCCGCCTCCTGTTAGCATCTGACAAGAGATAAATAATACATAAATGTCAGTCACATACAACATATAATTACCTTAAAGTGAAATATGTTCTGCGTCAAAGCTTGGAAAGTCTATGTGCTCTGATCTCATCTCTCTCCACATGGCAGCATTAAATGCAGAGCAGCAGAGGGTGGGAGGGATGACTGCCCCCACAGAGAACCTCAGAGCCAATGTGGATGCTTGACTTGAGATGAACCTCATGAAAACGTTACATGAATTGCAGCTGCAGAGGCATAATAAATATCAGCTTTAGGTAAGCGTTGTGCGGCAAAGCATGGTGAAATGAACAACGAGCCCACTGATAATAAGGAATTGTTTGACTTGTACTTATTATTTTTTGTAAATATGCTTGGCTGTTTTCTTGCTGAGTTTGGGAGAGAAGACTGATACCATCCCTCAATCGGCATGGAAAGTGTGATTCAGCAGTCGGCTGCCTTAAGTGAGCACTAGAACTGGAAAATGAAGGCATCGGCCAAGCCAGCCTGTACAAACACAACCAAACACACCTACCAGTAAATCCAAACTTTATTCATTAATGTTTATTTGATTTGTGAAGTGTAGAGACAACACATTGTGGTTTTACAGAGGGTTATGTACAGGACTGCTGCTCAGCTTGAACCCTCAGCAATGTTTTATTTATTGAGGTTACAAGGGTGCAAATGGAGAGCCAGGAAACTGATCCAGCCCTATTTCACCACATCATCTCCAGTAAAATACTTTGTCTATGATTAAACTAACAAAATAAAACATGTGAGCTCAAAAGGCACACATAATGTCAGACATAACTAAACTGTTTTTGCTTATTTGATTATTATTTGTGCTTCAACTTTGTGATAAATTTGCACAAATGAGGGGTTTATCAATCTTCCATCGAACTTTCAGCAAGAAAACAAGCAGTTTGAGAAATTTTCTCAAAATGTCAAACTATTCCATTAATTACACCCTCAAAGATTTATGGGGTGTAATACATTTATGCTGCAGGGCAGACATGGTGACATATAGATGCAAGCACAGACTTGAACTGGCAGCCACAATCAGCCTAAAATATATGTTTGCAACAAATATAGGTTTTTGGCTGGCTGATGTTTAATCTTTTTTTTTATTTTATTTTTTACCTAAAACTTTTCCAGGCTTAATTCTTTTCTCTATAAAAAAAAAAAAGTAAGCATATGTATACATCACATATTAATAGGCAAAATTTTGCTGAGTCAGTGGACTACACAGACTCAAAATACTTACTTTGGATCACTCTGGTAAGTTGATCAATGTCAAGATTAGCATCCCCTTCAATGGTAGTAAATTTTGAAAGATCAGTTCCTGATGGAAAACGAATTATGATACAAATTTATTTTATTGTTTTCAAATCACACTCTTCTATGACTTCATTATTATGGCATATAGCAGATATTATGTTTGTACAAGCACTAATATTCAAAGGAAATTTAATACTTCACATTGTGTGTGTCAGTGAAAATGGACATCCTGGGAAATGTGCCTTCAAATGTACTCACCTTCCAGGGCGATGTTTGTGGTACCGGTGCTGACCGAGTACTGAGGGCCTGGAAACAAAAGCATCCATAAATACTTGCAAGGATTAATCAGATGAGGATTTTCACAGATTGAACTAAAAAAGTTAATACCTGAAACAACCCTGGTGACCTTGGTGAAGGTGGGTTCGCCTTCAATAACCCTTGTGACCTTGGTGATCGAAGGTTCACCTTCAATGACTCTGGTAACCTTGGTGACTGAAGGCTTGCTTTCAATCACTCTGGTGACTTTGGTAACGGAGGGTTTCCCTTCTATAACTCTTGTCACTTTAGTTATTCCAGAAGCTGTAAAAGTGAAGAAAGAACAATTCATTTAATTTAACTTGCTAAACTCGTTGCTGTGTTTTGGATGTGTTATCTTAAAAACACTATTCAATAAAATGCTTGGATTAAAGATTGATTTTTAGGTGGGGGGGGGGGGGGGGGTTGCTTCTTCACCACAATTTGCCAAAGTTTTGCACATGTAAGTCTCCAATTAAAGATGTATGTATATGATTGTAAGAATCTTTTTGTTTTAGTCTGTAATCAGAATTACCATCTTGGACAACATGTGTGACAATATTTTCTAAATTAAAAAATGTAAAACCAATATAATTTAATATTGACTGAGAGATGCTGGAAATCAAGAACACACAAATAAAAATAGAAAGGAAAATGCTTACTCAAAAAGGTGAGGGGTATTTCCTGATATCTGAACCCTGGAATGTACTTTAAAAAGAATACAAATCTGGTAAAGCAGCGTTTGTGCAACATTTATGGTATGTAATTATAAATTATAAATAAATAGCAAGAAAATACACAAATTTCTTAGATTTTTTTTGTAAAAGTACTTGTTTTGTACTGCAAGAGTTACAAAACATGAAGATGTTTTTCACAGAAAACCGCACCCTACTCTTCATAACCACAGAAGGATTAATAAAAGTTAATTTACCTTAATTTGCAAATAAGTAATGAGTCTCTTCAGTAACGTAAAGAGTTCCTGGTTTCCAATAGGAATTTCTGGAAGACAGCACAGGGCGGTGACACGGTTTAGGCTTTTACTATGGTTATAAAAACAAGTGCATGTCTTGACAGATTTATAAGTGGAAGTACATATAAAAGTTTGAGTGGAAAAAATTCTTACCTTCAGTGAGCAAAAGCTGTTTGACAAAGTGAATGACACCATTTGTGGCCATGGTATCAGATTCCAAGATCTTAACGGTGTTCACCTGCACACTGTCTTTTCCCTGAGGTAAACAATTAAAACAGAACATAAATAGTGGAATGAATAGGTAGGTAAGATTCTTTTGGCTGCTCCCTTCTTCAGGGCTCGCCACATCAAGCGAACTTGCATGAACGATTTGCCAATTGCTTTATTGTATGCCCTTCCTGACCCGAAACCTCTGGATTATAAAACTGCAGCACTGAGCTACAGCAGTACCAAAATCGTGGCATGAATGAAAGAGGAAATTAAATTTGTTTGTTGTATTATCACAATTTAGGATAACAATTAACTCACATGTGAAAACCCATTAAATAACTAATAATTATATATTTAAAACCATGTTTTATACCTTTACATAATATAAGAAAAAGCAAAAAGACTGATTAGAATGACCTCGATTTAATACCTACAGATTTCACTTTGATATTGCTGCCCTGAAGGGATTTGAGAAGATTTGTCACTCCAGACTCCAGTCCCTCACCGATGACAATACCATTGCTGAAGTGATACAAAAGTATGTGTCTGAGAGCATTAGCGTCACCTGAAATAAAGAAAGGCAAACACAATGTAGATTAGTTTATGTGATTGTTCACTGGCAGTGCAAGTAACTGAAGTAGATGAAATCAAAACAAGGTGTAGTAGACCTACTCTTCAACAATTTTAAATCTCTGTCACTCAAACCAGCAAATGCTTCGTCACTTGGGGCAAAGAGAGTAAATCCTCCATCTGTTTTGAGCAGCTCTGTCAGCCCAGCAACTTCCATTAGAGATAAAAAGATCCTGCAGCAAAAACAAGAAACAAGCTGGGTTGTTATAGAAACCACCAAAGGCTAACAAACTGGATTGAAAGCACTTAGCTATTTCCATATGGTCAATATGGAAAAATGAGATGTGGTGTGCGAACATTTAACAAGCAAAATTGGTTGTTGTTGCATGTGCACACACACTCACACACTTATCTCCTGTGCTTACTTGAAATGTCCATGTTCTCTTAGGATCTCAAACATGGATTTTGTTGCTGGTTTCAACATTGCCGTCATGAGATGAAGGGCCCCGTTGCTTCCTTCTTTACTGCCTCTGATCATACAGGAATTCTCAATGCATACAGCCTGCAGATATAATCCACAAGTTAAAGACAGAAGGGGTGAATGAGATGGTTCAAAACTTTATGACTAATAGGAAAAAAAAAAAAACACAGAGCAGAATACATTGTGGTTATTTTGTGTTATACAGTCATAAATTCTGGGCACAGTTTCTGAGGAGATGACGTACTGAGCGGTATATGAAGACCCTCAGAGTTTTTCCTCCAAGAGTCTCCAGTGTTTGACCATTGTATAGATGTCCAAGGCCAAACTTATTCTTTATGATGTGGTTTTCCAGGATAAGTTTGAGGTCCCTTTGATCCAATGACATTACTTCATCTGCAAATTAAAGAACAATATTTCCTTTAAAGAAATTGATCATTTGCAACTTTTTTTTGGCTACATTCTTTTGCATTTATTACCATCCTGATCACAGTAGTGATCACATCATATGGTCTGGAGACAGTGGCACTGACAAAAAGACAGGAGAAAGAACTGGAAGTAGCAGAAATTACAATTTTGAGGTTCTCCTTAGGAGTGACAAGGATGGATAAGATTAGGGATGAGGTCAGCAGAGGCACAGCACATGTTGAAGAACTGGGAGATAAAGTTAGACAGGCCAGACTGAGCTGGTTTGGACATGTCCAAAGGATGGACAGTGGGTATATTGGTGGAAGGATGTTAGAAATGCTGCTGCCTGGAAAAAGACAAAGAGGAAGGCCAAGGAGGAGATATATGGATGCAGTTAGAGAGGACAAGGAGGTAGTTGGAATGAGGACAGAGGATATAGAGGACATAGTGCGATGGAGATGCTGTGCTGTGGCAACCCCTGAAGAGGGAAAAGCTGAAAAAAGATCATTTTGATCACAGTAATCTGAGAGCAGCAGATTATGTATGTAGAACAGTGTATGTAGAACCAAGGCTTACATGTTTGTTTGTTTGTTTGTTTTTTGGTTAAATTTACAGTTACTAATTAACATGTTAAGAATCCCTTTTGTTTGTTACTTATGAATTGAAGTCTGAGTTCCATATACTGATAGTTTATATTGAAGAACACAGTACCACATTTGAAAATATAAATATCTCTCTTAAAATGTCTGTGTACATACACTGTTTTTACAGCTTTTAATAACTGACTTATTCAGGTCTTATCCTACTAACATTTTCATGTTAATCTGTTGTTTAGACTTCTATCATGAGAGGCATACAGTTCTCCCCTTAAGTTAAAACATGGGCAATTATTTTAGTAGCCTGACTTTGTGGTCTCACACAATTCAAACGTTTGCTATTCTCTCAACTACATGTAATTAGTTTGTCCTGAATGCCAATTTACAAAGTTTTGTAATCTGCAAAAATATGGTCACTGAACTGTTCAAATGTTCAGTAGTCACCTCATGTACTAAGGAAAATAAGTAGTTTTGCATTTGGGTTATACTTGTTGAGTGCAAGCATTCTGATGGAAAAAAAACCCCAGTTTAGAACTTTTTTTTTAATTACTCTACATCAAGAAAAACAGGCACTACAGTAATCCAAAACATACATTTTGGACATATTAGTGTCTCATGTATACATATCACTTTAGCTGGAATTTTATTTACAAAACAAAACCTACACTGCAAGCCCATACAAATATGCTTGCAAGCAGATTTTTTTTTTTTTTTTTTTGTGTGTATGCTTTTATTCACACTGCACCTGAATGAGGACAAGCATCTATTTTCTGTTGCTAGCCGAGTGGAAAGCAGAAGGACATGCAGGATACAACAAGCGTATGTGACTCACCAGTAAAAGCAACATTTTGAAGACCAAGCAAAGTGTACTCTCCACTGGCTGACATTTCAGAAGAAAGACCAAGCTCAGCCACCATGTCACCAAAGGTGGACTGTGAATCTCCCAACAGCTCCATTACCTGCTTAGCTAAAATGTAAAAATAATTTGGCACCATTGAAATATGAATGACAGAATATCGGCTTGTATTTTTCATATTAAACAAAGTATGCTAAAGTGGAAATGGGAGTCTAACCTGAGTCTGGAACAAGTACTTGGTCAATCAAATGAATGACTCCATTTGTAGTGACGATGTCCTTCTTAAGCACCATTTTGATGCCATTGACTGTCAGGCTTTCACCATCACAGCCAATTTCAATGTTGTGTCCCTCCAGGGTCTCATAAGAAGTTCCAGCCAAGATGGCCTCAGAGCACTGGACAGAGTCCAGGAGGTGGAAAGTCAAAAGAGCTGAAACAAGACAATGCATTTTTACTTGGTATGTGATTATTTTCTATGTTTAGATGGTCTTGTGACACATATTAATGTATTATGTGTTGTCATCATTGTATATTTCCATACAATGGCGAAATTAACTCGCTGCATTTAACCACCATCCACTACCAGGTGGATCAGTGGACAGCTATTGAAAGTACCCAGGGAGCAATTTGGGGATAGGGTGTGCTGCTCAGAGACACCATGAGATGTGCAATGACTGGGGATTGAACCTAGGACTTTCGGGTCCCGAGTCGGCTGCCCTGCCTCTACCCCATCTCGGCCTCACATTGACAATCATGTAGTTTTCCTTCTGTAATACTGCAGCTGGAGAAGTACTGCTTACACATGTTCATTCCTCTGCAGGTTCTTGGATGAACTGATTTGATACACTATGTTTACCATTGTGCAAAATGGTTCTGGCTTCATTTAGCAGGCTCTGGGGATAGACAAAAGTTAAGGTATGTTGCCAATTTGTTCAGCCTTCACAGGGAGGCAGCTGCTTCCTGCTACTCAATGCCCACACAAATAAATCTGGTGCTAAAATGGCAGAATTTTGTTTTCAAGTTGCTATATGTGTATACTATGTTCTAAAACTTGATTTCTCTTTAAAGTGAAATATGCATTAAGTTCCAGATTCTTTCAGGAATAAATTGTGTTTGACTGGAAAAAAGTACAATTCATGGACCTTCTACATTTTGTTAACTTAATTGCAATTTTAAAAATAAACCTTTAAATATAGATTAGGTTTACCTTTAAGTACTTCCTTGTCACTTAGAAGTCTTTCCATTGTGTCACTGCCAAGCTTATCAAAGGCATCATTGGTGGGGGCAAAGAGAGTGTAGTGTCCTGGCGTACCCAATTTCTCAAGCAATCCAGCATTTTTAACCATGTCCTAGAAAATAGTTTCATATGTGTCATTATGTTTAATGACCTTCAACATGTAATAAACATGAAAACATTTTTCTGGCCATACTTACACTCAGTGTTGTCAAGTCATCACTGACTTCAATGAATTCCTGGATGGTGTTTCCAACACTGCTGATGACACGGTCAATGACATGCACAACTCCATTGGTGGCAACCTGGTTGCCATAGATAATCCTTGCACAGTTCACAGTCACCACCTGCACATGATATACACTTTAATACTTTGCTAACATGTTATTTTATTATAAAGAGAATGGGTCTTATATGGCAATACTTACCCCATTGGGATAATGGTTAATATAGAGACCAAGGTCATTGGACATAGAAGTAAGTGTGAGCCCATTCCTTAAATCTTTGGTCAAGAGGCGTTTGTTGACCATGTGAAAATGAAGAGCATTGTACAGTTCAATGTTGACGTTGCTGACCAGTGCAGATCTTACCGACTGTAAAGCAAGAAGTGTAAAGGTTTAAATCTTCCAGACAGCGAAGTTACAGAAGTTTTCATTTTGTTCCTGACTCACCTCATCCAATGCCTCCCAGGCCTCATTGCTAGGAGCAAAGAAAGTGAAAGATCCTGGTCCCTCGATCTCAGGTCTTAGTTTAGAAATGTCAGCATAGTTTTGGGTTGAAGTGGCCATCACTAGACCCAGGCTCCCATACACATGGTCAATCGGAGCAACTTAAAAGCAAAACAGTGAGGTTTAATATCAGGAGAAAAAAAAATCGAAACAATTGTCGCCTAAAAAGGATACTAACAAAATGTTATTGTATGTTCTACTTTTGAAATTCAAATTCAGCTGACAGCTGTTCAGCAGTTTGAGGAAGTTGCTTTATCAACTTTTGTACATCTGCTTTGTTTTTGCACTGAAAATACCTGCAGGGCAACCACGTATGCCTTCCATCTTCATATACCCTGGGCAGCATTCATAAAGCACAGTCCTGTAGGTAAAAACATACAAGTCACAAACTTGCATGTTTCATCTCCTTCAAAATAGCATTTGCAAGCATATTTCCAAATGGTTGTTTGAGATATTTGGATTTTGTCTTGGCTGAAATGTTTTCTGCTGAATCACCATCTGGTGATGGTGAGATTTTATGTTTCCAGATGTAACTTATTATCTTCTGGTTCATTCCAACAGACCATTTGATCCAGCAGTTTGAGCCAAAATGTAATGGAAAGGATACTTTGAGGTTTATGCTACCAACACAGTAGTAAAAGTTTGTTGCCATAATCTGATTTTTAAAGCAAATTGGTTTGGACTTTCTTTGATCTGTGATCAGACACAATCTTGATCTTCATATAGAGCTTTTCAACACATCAAGCATCAGTTTTAATAGGCTTACCCTAAGCTTGAACTAAAAACACCCTTTTAACTACCTTTTTTTTTTTTTGTATAAAGCCCCACCACCAAAAAAACAGCTTCATAAAGATAGCTTAATAGAACAAAAGTTAGAATGTTTTTTTTTTTTACTGGTTTAGGAACAAGTGATGACTGGTGTCTCCTCCTTTTTTTGTCTCCTCATTTTGCCAGATATCAAAGCCTGGGGAACATTGTAAAACTCAAAGTGCAGCTGTGAAATAAAAATACAACTTGTATCAACACGTTCAACCATTTTGTAACTATAACAGTGACTCCAGCTTTGGAAAAACGACACATGTAATGTACATCTACTCCTAAATAACTCACTGATATTTGAAATTAAAAAGACCCAGAAGACATGAGGAAAAACTCTGCTGTAGTTATTATGCTTTAAACAGTACCATATGTGCCCAGAGTTGGCTACAAAATTTATTAGTGTAAATCACCCAGCTTTATTGTAAAGTTTCCCTCTGATCTAACTTTTAGCTCAGTGGAATTGAGTAATCGCTACAAATATTATTAACAAGGTAATGCCTTCGCATTTTATAAACAAATACCTTGTCAGTCTCTTGTTGTAGGAAAAAAAGACACATCTGACTATAAATCCTATATAATGATTCTTTAAAAGCTGAAGGTAAAGAAGAAAAGTTTGATGTTTAGTAATTTTATGTACAGGAAAGCTCCCATTCCAAGCTATAAGCAAGTTCCATTTATAGAGGACTTTTGTGACTGAAGATGAGAAAAAAACTCAATAAAATGAGAAAAAACAAGATGAGAAAAAAACTCAACAAAAGTTTCAAGGACACTTGTCTATTTAAAACCAGACACTATAAGTATAGCTGATTGTTACAAATCAAGACGCTCAAACTATCAAGAGTTAAGACTTTAAAAGCAGAAAGTTTACTGAGGCATGCTCGTTCTTCTTTTATCCTCCTCTGATGTTTCTGACAGTACACAGAACGTTGCTTCAGGGTCATGGAAGCTACATGTCTAAAACAGCTGCACTTGAATCAAGGTTGAATGGGGTTTCAGAGAGCAGGATGATCTCACAGGAAGCTCACTGGGGCAGACTCAGCAGAACTCTGGTTATATTGCTTTACCACATTGATGGATTGTGTCTGGCAGTGGAACTGGAAAGTCTTGACCATCAGCGTCTTTATGAAACTGTTGTTCCACTACAAATCTTGATAACTTTTTTATAAAGTATCCTCTATATGGTGTGGTCTTCGTTAAAAAGTATCCTCTGTGTGATGTGTGAGCTTTTAATCCAATGCAGTACATTGCCAGTGGGCCGTATGAAAGTCTAACTTTTTTGTTCCTACTTTTGGCTGCACCCTTCTTCAGGGGTTGACACAGTGAACTAACTCACATGAAGACTTGGCAATTGTTTGTACGTCGGCTGCCCTTCCTGACGCAACCACAGACCACGGAGCTACCACAGCCCTCTGTGTGGAGCAGAGAGCTGCTATCTAGGGCACCAGGGGAGCAGATGGTGGGGGTTAAGGGCCTTGCTCAAGGGCCCAGAGTGGAGCAAATGAAGGTGGAGGCAGGTGTGGGTGCTTCACCTTTCCCACCCACATTTTGATGTTGACAGCCTTATGGTGAAGTTTTTTTGGACTCAGACCTGAATTGGAAGCAGATTTGTTCTCTCAGTGAGAGAAAACAAATATTTTGGCAGGCTACATAGAGTTCAAGCCCGTTGGACCAATTCAAAAAGCACAAATCAAGTCTTTGTCTCAACCCATTCTGGTAATAACATAAAAATGATTGGGATGACAGTAGCAGCTATTTCAATTTATGATGATGTGCCTTTGTAAACATATATCTTGTTGTATTTTTTCTAAAAAAAAAAAGAAAAAGAAAGAAGGGTCTTTGTCAAGAAGGACATACATTTTAGTTTTTATCTCCAACTTATTATCTTGATTCCAGTAAAGTCTTGAACAAAAACAGACATTGATGCACATATAGCATGTACAGTATTTTTCTTTTTTTAATTTAAGACCTTTACAGTGTATTAGTTTGTGTTCTTGAACTCCTGCAGGTTGTGTCTAAAGTTACTTTAAAAGCAGGATTTATTTTTATAATTATTATTATTATTATTATTATTATTATTATTATTATTATTATTAT
>NC_056503.1:40428514-40429779 GCF_014905685.2 Nematolebias whitei
ATTATTATTATTATTATTATTATTATTATTATTATTATTATTATTATTATCCATCCATCCATCCATCCATCCATTATCTTTACCCGCTTATTCCATTTTGGGTCACGGGGGTCGCTGGTGCCCATGTCCAGCAATCACTGGGCGAGGGGCGGGGTACACCCTGGACGGGTCGCAAGTCCATCACAGGGACACATAGAGACAAACGAGACAAACAACCATTCACTCTCTCTCACACCTAGGGACAATTTAGAGTTACCAATCAGCCTAACATGCATGTTTTTGGTCTGTGGGAGGAAACTGGAGCACCCGGAGAAAACCCATTCAAGAATATATGATCTGATTTCTGGTCTATTACACTGCAATATTAAAAAAAAATTAAATGGTCTGAGCATGCTGAAATTTGGGACTGAGCTGGAGATCTTTCATCTCCAGCACAAGTTTATATTTGTTGGTTTTATTTACAATGTTATCTTTAGCATAATTGCATTTTGATTGATACTATTAAACAAATGTTACTTCTTTTGGGAAAAAATGGGATGACTCCATTTACCAGGTTTGTAAACTGAGCCCATTTGGCAGGCTGTGCATGACTTAGTCAAGCACGAAGATCAACTTTACTAGAGGTATGAAAGACAAAAAACAACCAGAGAAACCCTTAAAAGTAGACATGGCTTAACTCCTGGAATCATAGAAGAATGAGAGGTTTAAATGATTGAACAGAATGTCTTTCCATTCTTAAATGCATTCAAAATTTTGCAGCCACATCATCTAGAATAAGTGGTTCACCACTGTGGTGTCCCATGACAACCAGGCATCTATTGCCATAAAACCTCTCTTTGGAGTTTATGGGATAGCATACAATTGTTCTCAAGATGACGAGTCAAGAGCTGCTTCCATGAGTGTCGTTTGCATTTTATTTTAATTCAAAGTAACATAGCAGATGTCTGTTGAAGTGGAAACATAGTTTCCATGAAAAATCTCAAAAAGAAGAAAGAGAGGACCAGGGAGCAAAGACTGAAAAAAACATGGTCTGAAACGTTGAAGCCAGTTTTAACTTCTGACTTTATTCACTGAATTTATTCTAAAACTTACGCTTTTTTCCCACAGATCGTCCCATGGTACCAATTACGACAAGTGCTAAAGTATTTCTTCTTTGTCCCCATGACTTGCTGGAGGGCACAGACATTGGGTCTAATGAGATTTGTTAGAGGAAAAAGAACAAAGAATTAATCAGCATTTTTAAAAAAAAAGTCATAATACCTTTA
>NC_056503.1:40430179-40446714 GCF_014905685.2 Nematolebias whitei
ATGTATGTATATGCCTGCTGTGCATCAAATGTGTTCATTTTGAAATAGGGTTGCTTCTTTGGTTTTATTTTTTCAAGGTCAGTGAATTTTTTTTAATGATATTTCATTTGTTTAAAACTACTCAAATTGCACAGCAGTACAAATGATTTTTTTTTAGATACAACACACAAGACACAAGACATAAGGACAGCTCTTACAAACTGATATTTCATGCAGACATTATGAAATAAGATGTAGAACTCAATAACAAGCAAAACCAACATGCTATAACAATATTTGATATCGTTTGGCTTACCCTTCCTTTTTTGCGCGAATGCGACTGTGGCTAAGTATTTTATCATAAGCTGAGGAGTCAGCAGAATCAAATGCAGAGAGCACAAGAAGTGCAAAGGCAGCCACAAAAAGGAGCTTCATTCTTGAGTCCTGGAAGTCCTTCCAAACCCAGAGAAGTGGGAACACACTCACAGCTGGAGTTTATATAGCATGAGTCTCACCCTCCACTCTGTGGAACTGGCAAAGTTTCTCAGATGCTTGGACCACCCACCTACTCCAAAATGCCACATTTCTTCTTTAGTTCATTGTGCTTTCTTTGCACTTATGTTTGATGAATTTAGAACTATATCTGTGATTATTACTTCCTTTTCTGCATTAAATATTTTTTTGGGAAAAAAATGAAATGGGACAATTTATTGTTTCATTATGAATTAAAACATTTGTACATTGTTCCAAACAAACAAATAATATTATGATCACTTCTGCACCTTCCAGAAAAATAAATAAATAAATAAATAAATGGATGTCAATTTGGAACAAATGAGATAGAATGAAGACGTGCGTTGTATTTGTTCAATGAAGCGTCTTTGTATATAAAACTGTAAACAAAAAAAACATCAAGAAAGAAAGAATACATTTTTAAAAAGCATTCATAACTACAAAGACAACTACTGTAATTAATGTTTTTCTGGGTCAGTCTGCACCCCCTAGTGGCAAATAAGAAGTCTAACAGTTTATCACAATCCATTTGTTCATGAATGCTTTTATACAGTAGTTTTTGGCAAAAAAAAAAAACTTTTAGCATAATATTAGAATGTATAACGCTAAATTTAATAATTTTTCTAAATATGAAACCCAGAACAAAGCAACCTATACGATACTAAAATTCAAGTTTTACATTTTGAAGCTCAATATAAACTAAAATATGATGAACTTAAACCAACAAAAACATCTAAAATAAATGTTTCCTAATTTTATTACATAATCAACTATCCCAATGGACTGACAAAAAAAAAGGACAACACATGAATAAAAAAAAAGGTCCTTTACAGTCATTTTTGCTCTTTAACGTTCCAAATTGATAGGAATTAAAGAATAATTGGACTGTTTTGGGGAAGAGCAGCACAGTGGCACAACTGGTAGAGCTGCTGCCTCTCAGCGAGCAGGTCCTTGGTTCAAACCCCGGTCCAGGGGCCTTTCTGGGTGGAGTTTGCATGTTCTCTCCGTGCATGCGTGGGTTTTCTCCGGGTGCTCCGGTTTCCTCCCACAGTCCAAAAACATGCATGTTAGGCTGATTGGTAACTCTAAATTGTCCCTAGGTGTGAGTGAGAGAGTGAATGGTTGTTTGTCTCGTTTGTCTCTATGTGGCCCTGCGATGGACTTGCGACCCGTCCAGTGTGTACCCCGCCCCTCGCACAGTGATTGCTGGACATGGGCACCAGTGACCCCCGTGACCCAAAATGGAATAAACGGGTAAAGATAATGGATGGATGGATGTTTTGGGGAAGAAGTCAAACAAATTGTATTGAATTAGATAAAATTGGGTTAAATTGGACTAATTAAAACATATCTTGTATAATTGTGTCCTTAAAGTGCCTTGAAAGGGTGTTTATGTGAGCTTCTAGAAATTTTGTTGAAGTGGCAATTTACTCTTACTGCATTATTATTATTATTATTATTATTATTATTATTATCCATCCATCCATCCATTATCTTTACCTGCTTCTTCCTTTTTGGGTCATTGGTGCCCATATCCAGCCATCACTGTGCGAGAGGCGGGGACACCCTGGACAGGTCTCCAGTCCATCACAGGGATACATAAAGACAAATGAGACAAACAACCATTCACTCTCTCACTCACCTAGGGACCATTTAGAGTTACCAATCAGTCTAACATGCATGTTTTTGGTCTGTGGGAGGAAACCAGAGTACCCGGAGAAAACCCGCACATGCACAGAGAGAACATGCAAACGCCACCCAGAAAGGTCCCGGGCTGGGATTTGAACCGGCGACCTTCTCACTAAGAGGCAACAGCTCTACCAACTGTGCCACCTTGCCACCTTATTATTATAATTATTATTCATTTACTTATTTAAATATTATATTTATTAGCAGTGTAACTCTTTTGTAGAGTAGCTATAAGGTACTTTAAGCGTCACAGTGTTATTTACATACAGCTTGATGTATTTTGTTAAATTTTGTGGCTAAATCTGCCTCAAGTTGCAAGGAAAGCAGTTTATGGAACTTTTGAAGCTTAAAATGCAGAACACATTATATGACCTTTATTTAAGGCCTGACAAAAACAAAACTTGAACTAAAATATGTTAACTTTGCACACTCATTATCCAGCCTAAAGATGGACTGAACACTAATTTGCATGTGGACATAATGGTACTTGTACAATTCCTACAGTGGCAATTAAAGGCCGCATTGTGTTTGCTTTTATTGGAACACTCTGAGAAAGCACTTTCATGCACACGTTGTTAAACAGTAAGACTTTTAGATGTGGTGCGAAGATCAAAACTTCTCTTTACTGGCTCTTAACAAAGTGTGGTTGCTATGGTGACAGGAACTCATTTCAGTTCGTTAAGCACCCAAAATATTTGAGTGTCCAGCTCTAAGGGAGTGAAGTTGTATATTTGTGTAAACACAACATGACTAAATGTCAGTGTCTTAATGCTCATGATTACCTACTTAGTCAATCAGCCATATTCACCTGTCATACCCAAGTTGTATGCCATGGTGTGCGGATTTGAACCAGCAACCACATGATCACAGGCTCACCTTCTCTAACCTCTAATCTAACACTCCCCACGTTTGGAATCTTTAGTAATATATTGTTAATTTTTTATCATAGTCTAAAGCAGCCAAAAGTAATTGCACCTGCAGAAAACCTTCACCAGGCTTTCTTTCCTTGTTGAGACATTCGAACTCAGACATGTGATCATTAATCAGGGATTTCATTGTTGACATAACTTTATGTATCTCACCCATAAATGTTTACAGAAAGGTGCACAATCTCTGAATGCCACGAAACAAAAACAAAAAACAAATCACAAGCTTTGGGGATAAAAAAGGAGCAAAAACACTTTCCACAAACGTTAAGAAAAAACAGCACATTTTATTAACACATGTCATGAATGCTCAAACTTGGAAGTTTTTTATTATTATTGACCTTTATTACAAATCCCATTAAGATCTCAGATCTCATCTGCAACAAAGGCTCGAGTCTGAAGGCAGCCTAACATGCTCACTTTGGATCGTGGGAGGAAATCACATGAAAACTCTGTACCCAGGGATTGAACCCATGGTCTTTTGGCTGTAAGGTAACAGTGCTAACCACTAAGCCATCATGCTGCCCATGCTTGAAGCTTGACCTGAACTGTAAACTGTTTATTTTTATTTTTTTTGTTGTTGTTTTTAAGAAATTTGTGCACGTCTCAAAAAGTAAAAGTAGTAGTGTAACATAAAATGTTCCAAAAAGTACATTAACTTCCAAATTATTAAAGCTTAACATTACAAATGATTTAAAAGTAAATCTTTACACAAATCCTCATAGGATTCCAAGTCTCTTCACTTCTCTTTAAAATCAATAATTTGAAAGATTATATTTGGAAAAGTACTTGAAGAGAAATGTCCAAAGCTCTGCATTGCGCATTCAAAAAAAAAAATCTAAATTAAATATTAAATCAACTCCAGCAGGGATTACAAATTGGCATTTTTATTCTCAGTGCATAGATTGTACATTTTTTTATCATGTGATTATTTTAATTTAAAAATGTAGCATGTCAGAATTAATAACAGTAATTTTATATTCAAAGACTTGAGATACAGTATTGTATATGCCACAGTAAAAGGACAGGTCACTGTGGAGAAGTATGAGAAAGGCAGCCAGGTGTTGGATATCTTTGGAATAATTTTCTCAAAATAAAACATGAATAAATGACTTGTTTATAATTCCCTGAGCTTAAAATGAGCACGAATCTTAACGTCAGTCTGATATAAAATATGACTGTGCCATAACTGATCAAACGCAAAATTATAAAAACAAATTATGCATCTTTTTGATTTATCATAGCTGGATTTACCTTATAAATATTTTAGAACTTTAAATGATTTTATGCATGTTTAGAAAAATCGAGCCAACATTTTGATTTAAAATCACGTCAGCATTTTACTCACTCGCTGATTTACTTTTACTTTTCTTTGGCCCATTTTTTGCTTCCTTATAAGAGACGGTATAGGAACGCCACATTTCCTGAACGCCTGCATTCACTTTCTGTGAAACTTCTACATCCACGTTTTCACCCAGAAGCTGATCTTGGTTTTGGCTTCCAGATTTTAAAATATCCTCCTTTAACAAGGAGCATATTTCATCAAACTTCTGAGAAGAGTGTTTCCTCCGTCTCTGGGAGCATCCCGCGCTTGATACATCTTCAGATATTTCGTTCTGTGTCTTTTCTGTGACACACAAAACAAGTGAACCATTGGTTGGCTTATCTGAGCTCTCAGAGCTGGTGGCGTTGGTAGCTTCACTTTGCAGGGTGGTGGCAGCCACACTGAGCAGGTTTGGCTCTTGTTGAGACTCATCTGTTGAAAGTTTGGGACAATATTTGAAGGAGTTTCCAGGGTACGCAAACGTGAAACTTGAAACTCGACTTTTGGCAGCAGAGTGAGGATTGCCCTTCATCATTCCCAGAACTTCATAGCGGAAGCTGGAAATATCTTGTTTGAGCTCCTGTTTATTGGGATAAGATCAGAGAGTCAAGAGCAGAAATAACTACATAAACTGCATTTCCTGTAAAAATGCAGTGTGAATGCCCATTGCTGAAGAACTTGCTGAAAAACAGTAGAAATTAGATAAAAACATGCTGAAATGTAGTCGGTATGGAAGAACAAACTTTAATTAGCATAAGAAAGCAGAAACAACACATATTTGCTGAATTAGGTTTGAATAAGCAAAAAATTAGCACAAAAACTGGAAAATTAGCTAAAAAAAAGTTGAAATTAGCAACAACAAAAAATGTTGAAAAGAAGCTGAAAAGGCAAAAAGAAGCTTAAACAACCAAAAAGAAGTGGAAAAAGCTGAATGAGTTAAAAAATGTGGAATTAGCTGCAAAAGCTAAAATTAGCATCAAAGGAGCTAAATGGTAGCTGAATAAGCAGAAAAAGCTGAAAAGACCATAACAAACTGAAATTAGAAGAACGAAGTTATTTAGGCTGAAAGTAGCAGACATTAACACAAAAAAATTGAATTTATCTGAAAATAGCTGAAATTAGCTAATAAATGCTAAAAAGTTAGCTCAAAATGTAAAACAACTCAAATTAGCAGAAGTAAGTGGAGAGAGCACAATTGTGCCCAATTATGCTGAAAGAAGCAAAAATGAGCACAAAAAGAGGAAAATATCTGAACATAGCCAAAACTAGCAACAACAAAAAACAGCTGAAAAGTAGCTAAAACAGCAGAAGGAAGTTTAAATTACCAGAAGGGAGCAGAGAGAGCATATTTTTAGCTGAATTAGGCTGAAAAATGTTGAAATTTGCATAAAACAGCTAAACAGTAGCTGAAATAACAGAAAAAGCTGAAATGCAGAAATAAGCTGAAAAGAGCATAACAAGCTGAAATTAGCACATAAAAAAGGCTGAAATTAGCAGAAAGAAGTTCAAAGCACAAAAATGTTTTAGTTGGCAGAAAGGATCTGAAAGGAGCACAAAACAGCTGAAAAAACAATTGAAGTTAGCTGAAAAAAATTCACACAATTAAAGAGGTTTAAATAAGGATTGTTTGTGTTTACTTCTCATGTATTTACCTTGAAGTTTTCTTCAGTCAATCCTTCTTCGGTTTTGGCATCTCTGATCTTTGCAGCCACATACCGCTTCACAATGTTCTTTAAAACCTCCTAAAATAATGCATATTATAAAATGTTCACATAGATGCATATCTAAGTAAAAAAGCATCAAGAGACTGTTGCACTTTATGGATATCAAACCTGATACTCGTGTTTTAAGCGGACATTTTCTGCTGCACGAAACTGTAAACAAGAGAAAAATAAAGCAACATGTAAGTTCTGTTTTAATTTGACTTGTCTATTTCTAAAAGGTTTTATGATGCTCATTAACATAATCTAATCAATTTCAGGGTAGAATTTATTTTTTATAATTTTGGAGCAAAGTGGTTCGAGGCAGGCAAAACCCATGAAGTGTTGTTGCAACAAGACAAATCAGACAAAATCTCTGGTGACTTCTTACCCCCAAAGTCTCAAATGAGTCGAGTCTTTGTTTGCCTGGTCTCCTAAACACAAATCTTTTTATCCATCTAAACAGATAATAAATTGACTTTGGACTGGGAATTATGTTGAATGGAGATGATAGGGTTCCCCCTTCTTCAAAATAACTCATCCAAAGTTTTGTTCTTGCAAATTTCCATTCTATGTCTGCATGATCCTGAAAAGAAAAACAGTTTGTCACAACTTTGTGTAACGAAACACTAGACATAATAATGTTGTAAAACTATAATAAGAAATACATAAATATAACTTGAATGCTGAGTGCTGAATAACTGCAGTGTTGCCAACTCCTTGGTAAAGAAAATAGCTATCGGCTGTCCTAAAAGCTGCAAGAAGTTGCTATAGGACATCATTTAATTTATAAAATTGGCTTTAAACACCATGGAAGAGATATAAAGTGAGTAAAAAACACCCTAAATATTTTTAGAGCTAACTGCTTTCACGTACGGGTTTTCAAAAGACACCAATACCACCAAAAAAGTTGGTGATTTGTCTTTAGTCACTTTTAGTAAAAAGATGGGTCTAAATTGTTGCTAAATACAGTAACAAAATCACTGAGTTTACAACACTGGAGAGTTGTTAAAGAAATGCTGAATTAGCAGTCACACAATGATTATCTATGGGACTCACAGCAATGTGCTGGTAGGAGTTGTTCATCATTGCGATAAGCATGTTCAGAAGTACCACCAAGGAGATGATATTGTAGGTGCCAAACATAGTGGTGCCCACAAACTCTGTGAATTCATGGTCTGGCTTTACATTGGTCACATACAGGCTGATCAGTCCAAACACAGACCAGAATAATGACTGCAGTGTTTCAAACAACCTGAAAAGCACATGCCCAAAGATCAGATGAATAAATATGTGGTAAAAAGATTTGTACTCAATATTTTAACATTTGAAATACATCAAGGGCAAACAATATATACAAAATTTTACTTACGTTGAAAAGGCATTGTTCTGTGTGAGACAGCGAATGCCCGTGCAATTGTTCACACCATCTGTGGCATAATAAAAGTAGAGCTGATTGATGCCGTTAGCAAAAGCCAGAAGGACTAGACAGTAGATGAAGAGGAACTTGAGGATATCCAAAAGCATACGGCCCAATGAAATCTGTAAAGGGCCCAGGTGGGAGTTGGCAGTGAAAAGACTGATGAGGCGTAAGGAGCTGAAGATGTTTGCGATGGAAAACAAGGCTTCTGCCATCAAGGTTGGGTGCCATGTTTCCCACTCTTCTCTGGGTTTGCACCCTCTGAACTGTTTAAACGAAGAATAATGACACCAATAACCACAGCTCCTACAAAACTTTAAAATTTTCAGGAATTCTTTGGCTGATGTTATACTGTTGTATTATCAATGCATTAATTCTAAAATATATTAAACTGACAGAGTAAAATGTCTTCTATAACACCCTAATATACATTACCTTGATGTATGCAACAATCTTGAGTGAAATGGTTGCGATGTACAGTGAGTTCATTACGAAGTCCATTATGTTCCACCAATCGTCTATGTAGTCCTTAAAACCACTATCCCACATTTGTTTGATCTCAGTCCAAATAAAACCTCAAAGAGATAAAAACAAGAGGTAAAGTGTTGTTGCAACATCACCATCATCACAGTCATCAAGTGTGACTGCAGAAAATAATGCATTTTGTAATTAACAACACATGTGCAGCACATGCATAGTACATTAATTATTATGCATTTACAATAAGCACCAAATATTTTGTTTTTATGTGTGACTACAGCCTACAGTATATACCGCAATGCATACTAACAACGTGTGCATTATTACCAATAACCCAAGGCAGGATAATCCATTCCACAGTAGTGGGTGCCGGGCCCTGGAAGTTTGCAGCGGGATTATCTGGGTCTTGAGTGTTAATATGCTGAGAGGCCAAGAAGAGCATGAAGAGGAAGGTCAGATAGGAAGCAGTGTGACAGATGAACTTGATGAAAGGCTTACGGATGGACAGGCCATAGCGACTTTTTGGACATATCAAGTAGAAGATGGATAACAATGGAAAGAGGATGCCAATACAGATGCTGGTTATAAACTTCACTGCCCAGTGACGCCTCCTCCAACTTGGGAATTCATCATACCACCGAGACGCCAGAAGCTGCTGGCAGTTGGGCTGAGCAACAAACTGTAACGAAGAGAGGAGGAAGAAAGGAGGATGAAAGATGCAAGGCAAATTTAAACTTTCCTTTCTGTAGTTTATCTTCAAAATTTAGAAAACAGCATATTAAAATAAATGTAATTATCTTGAACTTTACTCGTGCATATCCTGCAAACAGTCCCAGTATATTGTTATATTCCCACACCAATGAAACAATTTCAAAGTGGGGAAAAAAATACTAGATTTTGTAAATCTTGCTGGATATAAGTACAAAAATACTAACAAGAACACAGAAACAAAGAAATTAGATCAAAAACCTGAGACCCATGCTGAAGCACAATGATTTTACAAAGAAAAACATTCAACTACTGTCTACTGCATCTGATTCCAATAACCACACAACCATTTCTCCTGCCCACTGAGATTTGATACAAACATCTGACGGACACTTGCAGATGGTGATGGATGTTAATTTCACTTTAACATAATTATAGCCAAATGGACCCCTGTAATGGTTGTGGGTTATATGGAATTAAAATTTTGGGGTATGAAGTCTGAAATGGGAGAGATTTTATAAATGTTCTTGTGAAATGTTGATGAGCTAAAAATAATAATAATAACCAGGAAGAAGTTTATTTTTATTACATGAAAATAACTTAATCAAATCATCACATCAAACTCCACTAATGTTTTTGGTCTGAAGTTTGTCTAAAAATAAATAAACTGCATATTAGTTGCAGGTTTTAGTTGCTAATAACATTTAAAAATCATTGGTTTTGCAAAATTTTGACAATTCCTTTCAATATCAAAAACTGTCTGGCATTTGTCACTGAAATATCATACATCATGCTAGAGCCAAACATGTTTTCCAATTACTGAACAAAAATACAAAAATATTAACACTTTTGTTTTTGCTCCCATTTTTCATGAGCTGAACTCAAAGATCTAAGACTTGATCTACACAATAGGCCCTTTTCTCTCAAATGTTGTTCACACATTAGTGTAAATCTGTTAGTGAGAACTTAATCTTTGCCGAGATAACCCATCCACCTCACGGGTGTGGCATATCAAGATGCTGATTAGACAGCATGATTGTTGCACAGATGTGCCTTAGGCTGACCACAAGGCCACTCTAAAATGTGCAGTTTTATCACACAGCACAATGGCACATATGTCATAAGTTTTGGGAGCGTGCAATGGGCATGCTGACTGCAGGACTTTCCATATTCAAAGAATCTGAGATAGTACATGAAACTAGCCTCACAACCACAGAACACCTGTAACCACACCAGCCTGTACTCACTAACCATAACATTTGACTGCCATACCCTAACCCCACTACCACCACGGGACACTCCATTAACAATAATGACATCAGCAAACCGTTCACCCACACAACGCCATATACACAGTCTGCCATCTGCCCAGTACAGTGAAAACTGGGATTTATCCATGAAGAGAACACCTCCAAGCCGTCTCTAAAGGTGTTTCAGAGAATTTGGCACTACATCTAACCGGCCTCACAACTGCAGGCCACGTGTAACCACACCAGCCCAGGAGCTCCACATCCAGCATCTTCACCTCAAACATTGTCTGAGACCAGCCAACCAGACAGCTGTTGCAACAATCGACTTGCATAACTAAAGAATTTCTGCACAAACTGTCAGAACCATTTCAGTGAAGGATGCTCGTTGACCTCATCGGGGTCTCCACCTGACTGCTGTTCATTGTCTTAACCGACTTGAGTGGACAAATGCTCACGTTTGATGACGCATTGCATGTTGGAGAGGTGTTCTATTCACATCAATTCCGGTTTGATGTCAACGTTGTGAATCAAGTGGCCCATGGTGATGGTTAGGTTATGGTATGGGCAGGCATATGTTATGGACAATGAACACAGGTGCTGGTGTGGTTATCCATGGGCTGTTGTGAGGCCAGTTGGATGTACTGGCAAATTCTCTGAACATGGACATTCTTGCAGTCAGTATGCCAATTGCACACCCCCTCAAAACTTACAACATCTGTGGCTGTGGTGTCTGATAAAACAGCACATTTTACTGGCATTTTATTGTGGTCAGCTTAAGGCACATCTGTGCAATAATCATGCTGTCTAACCAGCATCTTAATATGCCACACATGTGAGGTGGATGGATTATCGAGGCAAAGGAGAAGTACTATACTCACCAACAGATTTACACAAATTTGTGAACAATATTTGAGAGAAAAAGGCCTAATGTGTATAGAAATTTTTTTAAATCTTTGAATTCAGCTCATGAAAAATGGGAGCAAAAACAAAAGTATTTTGTTTATATTTTTGTTCGGTGTATATTGTTCCATTTTATTTTTAACTATAATCAGATTTGTTTAAGTTAAAGATGTGAACTGATACTGCATGGTTTATATGACCTTTTCATTTGTAGCAACTGTGAATTTTTTCCTCCAGTCTGTTCTCTTTAAACATTTAAAAAGGCTTGAAAATCAGTGAGACAGCTAGCAAAAACATTTTGCAACGTGTATCTCTCCCTTTTATATTCCTGTCACACGTCTTTTTCTCACAGACCCTTTTCAAACGCCTCTCTTTTAAATTTAAAATAATTGCTTTATTTGAAAACAAGTGGCAGAAACAAATCTATGAATGCATATATTGAAGCAGATTTTAAAGATTGTAATAGGTTCCACCCTAATTAAAATGTCACGAGTTTGTATTTCAAGGAAATGGCTGATGCATCTTCCATCATTATACCCAATTATCTAATCATCATGGGATTGCCTAAGAGGTCTACTGTAATGCATTTCTAAGAGCCAGACTGGCAATTACATGTTGCTCTAGATTCCCAAAGGGTGTCTCCACCCAACTCTGGCCTTTTACTGCTCATCTTGGCACTTTTCATATCCTTCAGCCTGCAATGATCAAATCTTACATGACACAAATTTTGTACTTGTTAAATTGGAAATCCTGTTCTTTCTCAATTTGTAATGTTTGCCACTGTACTATACAACAAATCCTGTTGCAGTATTGCTTAAACATCTCCACAGTAGAACAATAGTTCTAGACTTTGAGGCCACAGCAGTTAAAATAAAAAAAAAATCCTACCTCTTTCTGGCAATATTTGATAGCCAGCTTCAGCCGGGCCAGATCATTGATGTTTTCATCCAGCAGAGGGTCGATGTCATCGCGGTAGTTGAGGATTATTTGCAGCTCTCTAGAGCTTCGAGTCTGGTCCAACAGGTCCTTGGCAAACTGCTTACACGTTTGAGATAGCTCCTCATATTCAGACTTAAACTCATTCTCCAGTGAGCTGAGCTCCTTCAGCTCCCAGCTGAGTTTAAAAGCTGTGAGGAATGGATCTTCACTGGAGAGGGCAATGAGAGACGGGCTGGCGAGGGCCTTGTAGATGTTGAGCCGCGAGCGGGAGAGACGCAGGCTGTCCACGTCTGGACTGAACATGCACTCCACACAGTTGCACCGCACAGCGTGCGGCTGAGGTATGGAAACACCTCGCTGCAGGAGCAGTTTGATTATTTCGTAGTTGTTTGTGTGAGCTGCCAGGATGATTGGAGTGATATCTGGGGTGAAGTCTGAAAACTGTCTGTCCAGTAGAATCGGGGGCACCTTGTCATGAAGGGGGGAAAGCATTAATGAGTAGACATGAGATAAAGCCATTTACAGGACACTTCACTGAATGGTTTACAGACGGATGTTGTTTTGAAACCCCTGACAGGAAGTAACCATCTGATTGAGGTATAGTTTAATGTTTTCTGACTCAGAGAATTACGCAACTAATGGGCTTGCGGTTCAGCTGGTCTCAGAATATCTCCCTTGGTGAAAACACCAATGTTCTCCCCCCATTTCTTTTTTCTTCTCACAAAACATGCAAAGTCATTTATAAAAAGGCCAAGCTGCTTTGAGGAAAAAAATGGCCACCCCTAAAAGATTGATGGCCCCCCACTGTCCCCCTTCGGCCAGACAGTTTTATCCTGTTAAGTCACAGGCTTGTTCTTGCTGTGCATTTAAAATTTTCTCTATAGCTATTTAGGATTAGTAGAACCTTATAAACATAAAAACCACCATTGATTATGAGCAATTATGAGTTATAAACATAAATATATAATTAATTTAAAATTAAAAATCAAACCTAAAATCGAGTCCCTCTGAATAAGGACAACTGTTCTAAATCCAATGGCCTCAACATTATGATGTGGGCTCAGGGGTTTTAATGCGTTTTATATATATATTTAGAAGGACAAACTTCACTAAAAATGTGTTAAAAAATTATTAGAAGTAGTATCTTTAATCTTGAGAAAGTTTGCTTCAGTTAAATGTTTTGTTCAATGCACCCCTTCAAATTAAAGATGTATATTTGATGTTTTTAGGGAAAATAACAAAAATCGTAATGTAAGGACAATTCATGGCATTACATGTGTATGTAAAGATAAACACCACATTAAAACCGGGCTGTTGTGAAACTCTAAATGTAATCTGTTATGGTCTGCACATCACATAATCAATAAAATTACCTGTAAAATAAGAAGCTGAGTGATATCAATTTGGCAATTATTTAACTCAAATTGCCAAAGCTTTCCAATTTGCTGTTTTATAACAACAGCATGATCTAATGTCTTAAATTATTTCAAGGCTTTGGCTTTTGTTGTACCACCCCAGGATTTTCACTGGACCCTACATGGTCAAACCTATAAAACATTTCTTGAGGAGCATCTGCTTAAGAAATTTAATATGATGAACTTTTTAAATGTAATAAACTCAAATGGACTGACGCCTCAGGTGCTTCATCGCTTTCTGGTTCTTCTCAGGTCCACAAACACAGTAACTCGTGGGAACATATAAAGTGTAATTTCAAAAAACTTCTTTGAGGTGAATAGCTTTTTCTATATAATTAAGAATTTCCTGAATTGATTTCTGATTGTCATAATTTTAGATTAAAACTGAAGCAATTCCTGAACCAGTTTTATAGTCATGACTACCTCCCACTTTACATTGCTACTGTGATTTGTTTCTATTTTATTTGTATACATTGTCTTAAAAAGTGTAATATATTGTTCTTTTTGATCTGTATTATAAATATATTTTATCCTTATATTGCTAATGTTCTACCTAGGAATGTGCAAATGATTTAATGTTACATTGTACGGTACTCAGATAAACAATAAATGGAATGAAATGTGAGTACTTGTGTGATCCCCAAATTAAAGATCTACTCTTTAAAAAGCAGTTCTTTGAGTTCTTTTTCTTGTTGTTTTCACATGTTTTGCATATTTCTTTATTTATGAATTGTGAAAAGATGGATTTCAAGCAAGGGGGTGGATTCCAGTCTGATTATCCAGATTCACATGACTAAAAATATCCATATATTTGGGAGTTAAAACATAATGAGAATTACTGAAAGAATCAAACATATCAGTTAACCGCTGCTAATGCTTCTCTTGTGATACCTGTTTTTCCCCCCTTGGTCTCTTGTGGTTGAGCAGCAGCTCCACGGCCCCCACCACTTCTTTACGAATGGCGTGCAGGAGGGCATCACCCACATGGATGTTGTAGCTCAGCAGAAGCTCTATGATCTCCAAGTTCTCGTTTTCAATGGCAATAAGGAGGGCTGTGCGTCCAAGTGGATCAATGCAGTTGATATTAATTCTGAAGTAGATTTCAGACTCCTCCAGGGCTTGCTTTACACTTGCGTAGTCCCCATTGTCAACGGCCCCCAGGTATGCTTTCTCCATGGGAGAGAGCTCAGCTTCTGCGCGCACAATCCGCAGGGCGATGCGGTCTCTGTACGAGGAGCTGTCAGCTTTCTTGTAATACAACTGTGACATTTTTTTTTTCTACTTTTGTCACAACTGAAAACTGCAGGAGAATTAAAAGCAAAGAGGAATATGTAAGGTCCAGCTCCAACATCCAATACAAAACAAGTGAGATAAAGCCCTCAAGGCTGTACTATTTGAAATTTGAAAATAGTAGAGAAAAAAAGTAATTTTGCAGTTAGTGCATGATTTTGACTAAACCTGATCCTGTAAGTCAAGTTAATAAAAGCTAAAATGCTATGAAATGTTGTTGTTTTTTAATTTACAGAAAAACAAAGAGTCTTTAAAACTATGTAGAAATTACATCTATTTTTGTGATGGATGACAATTTTTCACATTGTTCAATCAAAATCTGCAACTATAATACTCCCGATTTTAAATTTAATACGAAGCTCTCTATCTCTATCTCTCTTTACAAATGCGCGCGCGAGCACACACACACACACACACACACACTAAATACCGTAAATAGAGACTAAATATAAAACTTTGAGAGTTTTAAAATTGAAAACCACACAAATTTCCATTTTGTATCATATATGAAAGATTTTTTTAAAGCTATTTTAACTGAAATCATAAACCTATCAAATACAATTCTTCAAAAGACATGCTGCATAAAGAAGATGAAGCATCATATTAAAGTAATCGCACAGACAGGAAAGAGAAAGTTTACCAGATCTCCTGTTGCTTGAGTTGGGATTCACTCTCATCAGAGGCTGCAGCTGCCAGAGAGGGAGGCTGCTGGATCCTCCTTCCATCATCAGGGATAATGACGTGTTTCTGCCATGATGCCCAACCCTCTGGTCAAGTTACCGACCACAACATTTCTCTGACAAACAGTCAATCAGCTCATCCAGGCGCTGAAACTCATTCAAATGGCACCAACCCTCCTTTACTTGTGATTTTGTCTCATCAAAAACAGTTTTCTGTTGTTTTTCCAAACAGTCTTTTAGATTTGTGTCACCCAGAGTGTAATGTTTTTGCCTATCTGTGTGCGCGTGCATGTCTGTAACCAAAATATCTCATAACGCACAGAACAATATTAAATGAACCTTTCAAAAGGTAATTTTTGGATGCACATCCACAACTGGTTTAACTTTTGGAGTTGATCCGTTTAAAAAATGGCCTCCACAGACTTTAAAAACACACACAAAAAAAAAATATATATATATATATTCTCAAACATCGATCTAAAATTTGATGTCTTAGCAGGACTGAACCCAAGCACACACATTGTGAGTCCACAGAATGCACAAGATCTCTGTTAAATGTTTACCATAAACCACCTGGAGTCAGTTCTGTTAGCAAAATATCTCCTGAGCCACTGACCATATTTTAATGAAATTTTCCAAAAATAACCACTGAATCGACCTCTACAACTGATTAACATTTGAAGCCAACCCAGTTTAAGGTTTCCACCACAGCCAACTGATCTTAGAAAACACAGAGATGGCTATAATTCTGTCAACTTACAGATAATGAACTAAAAATGTGTATGATAGTAGACTATTAATTAACCCCAATACATATTCTGAGCTCTACATTTTTCACATCTTTGCTTAAATCTTTGACATTAGACCAACTGTTAGTAAAAAAAATATATATATCATAGACCACTGAACAGAACTTTGTAAAACTATATATATTATACACTTATGCATGCTCACAACCACACACAAATAGAAGCAGGGATGTTTATGTAGGCTTTATATGTAGATATATAGATATGTATGTGAGTGTATATTCATGTGTGTGTATGTATGTATGTATGTATGTATATAGGCGTAGGTATGGGTATATATATTTATTGAAACTTACTGCAAAGCCATGAATATTTTAAGTTCTTTATACATATGTATTTTGTTGCTGTGTTTTGTCATGTTCTTTGCAGGTGAACAGACAGTGGCCGGGTGTTTTGAAGTGTGCTCTATTTGTATATATTTCTTATATTTTGGAGTCTTACTTTGTCTTTTCTTTCTTTCTATCCTATTATATAAAAAAAAAAAAAAAAAAAAAAAAAAAAAAAAAACCTACA
>NC_056503.1:40446814-40512650 GCF_014905685.2 Nematolebias whitei
AAAAAAAAAAAAAAAAAAAAAAAAAAAAAAAAAAAAAAAACAACACAGAGATGGCTATAATTCTGTCAACTTACAGATAATGAACTAAAAATGTGTATGATAGTAGACTATTAATTAACCCCAATACATATTCTGAGCTCTACATTTTTCACATCTTTGCTTAAATCTTTGACATTAGACCAACTGTTAGTAAAAAAAATATATATATCATAGACCACTGAACAGAACTTTGTAAAACTAGAATAAAACACAACAATTGCAGTCAACCAACTTCAAGATGGCCGTCCCTGATAATCAACCTTCACTAACATAAACATGCCTATTTATTAGCCTAATTTACACATATTGAGTTATTGTTGTAGCACATAGACAAACACTAACACATCTCACAACATTGCATGAGATGTGAAAAACATTTGTAAGGTTGGACTGAAACAACGATTATGTTATTTGTCAACATATGAGCTTGATCTTGCATGAAAGTTGGTGGGTAATATCTGTAAAAATAAATAAAATAATTAAATGAATTACTCAAGAGACAATATGGTATTAGTTATTTTCATGCCATTTAGTTTTAAGCTTTCCTGAAGTTATTATATCCTGGTTGCATGTCACTAAACACATGTGTTTTATAGAGAACAACTCGATTTACTTGTGACAAAAAGAATAGAGTAAAATCGCTTCAGTTGGAGTGTTATGAAAAATATGGAGAGAAAACAAAATTATACCCATAATTCATAGGTATCACCACCGTTCTTCTCCAGACTCTGTTTTTAATTTTGTAGAGCTGATTTGTGTTCCCTTTGTAGCAATATCTGTTTTTTACATCAGTTTTCTTAAATAGGCTATTTACATTTTTAGATTTCTTTTTGACTTTATAGCTTCAGTTTGGGACTATTTTTAAAGAGTTTACAGCGTAAAAAAAACTCCACTTTACTATCCAACAATTTTCAATCAGGTCATCTGGACAGTTCTTTTTTTTTTTTTTTATTGTTGTAGCTGAAACGTTTCACCTTCCATCCAGAAGGCTTCATCGGTCAAGGAAACACACAACACAAAACTGTTCTTCTCCCAAACAGCTTACTCCAAAGTGGAACAAACCAGTTATGTTGGTGCTAAGATGGTGTCTTTGGCACACCCCCTCCTCTGGAGCTAGCCCTCTTCCTCATTGACAGTCATGTCAAACTGGTTCAAAACCAAAAATTCCATGCAAAAAAAAAAAAACTGTCCAGATGACCTGACTTAAAATTGTTGGATTGTATACCTGGATTATTGAGCATGGACATTTTTGGTTTTGAACCAGTTTGGCATGACTGTCGACGAGGAAGAGGGTCGGCTCCAGAGGAGGGGGCATGCCAAAGACACCATCTTAGCACCAACATAACTAGTTTGTTCCACTTTGGAGTAAGCTGTTTAATCAGTTTTGTGTTGTGTGTTTCCATGACTGATGAAGCCTCCTGGATGGAAGGCGAAATGTTTCAGCAACAAAAAAACAAAAAAAAGAAACTGTCCAGATGACCTGACTAAAAATTGTTGGATTGTATACGTGTATTATTGAGCACTGACTTGTTTGGCTCCACTTTACTAATGTTTGTGACCTGGGTTGACAGAAGCAACAAATCTGCCTGAAATGTCAACAAAGAATTACTTTAAAAAAACGTTGCACAATGGCTTCAAAAGACCCAAGGGGAACATTACACTAAACAACGCATTCCATTTTTTTGTTAAGTTACGTCTTGCACAGTATAACCAAATGACAGTCACATCACTCAAACAAACCCCTCCATGTTTTATATAGGGCAATAAAATGGAAATCTTGGAGAACTCTTGTGGGTCTTGAATAAATTAGTCAGTGTATAATTTGTAATTTGCAAGTTGTTTCAAAATCCAAATATATTATTACCCCAATAAATATAAAAATAAAAATACAGATTTTACATTTTCTAAAAGTGTTGCATCAACTTTACTTTCAAAAGATTGCAGTGTACAGTCAAAACGTCTTTGAGAACAAGTGTAAAACAGTTTGGGGGTGATAGAGTGGGAGCAGTGGGGGTGAATGGTACAACTCCAAGGGTGACACACAGTTCGTAGAGCTGTTACTTCTCATAGAGAAGGGTTTTAGATGAAATCCCATCAGGGGACATTTTTGGGTGGAGTTTGCATGTTCTGTTTGTGCATGGGTTTTCTTTACTCCGGTTTCCTCCCACATACAAAGCATTCATGTTAGGCTAACTCATAACTCTAAATTGCCCATATGGTTGAGAGAGTGAACCAGTCATCTGTTTTCATGTGTTCCTTGTGACCTGTACAGGGTGTACCCCACCTTTTGCACAGTGTCTGCTGGACATGTGTAACAGTGACCCCCACAACCCAGCAGGGAAGAAGCAGTAATGATAATAGATGAATAGACGGATGGATAGCACCCAAAACTACCAGGGCTCAAAGTCAAGTTCCAGACCCCATACAAACCATATTTGTTCAATGACTTTCGAGTCAATGAATCCCAGTTTTCAAGAATCAAGCAGTATATTTACAACATGCATATATTAAAAAATATACAGTGGTGAGAAAAATTACCTATTAGTTTGGCCTGTTATAGAAATGTTCAATATTGCCTTGTGTTACTCTTGGCCTTTGCAAAGCAATCGGCAAAGAAGAACGTAACTGTCTCACAAATTCTGTCCTTCTTGTGGCAGTATTACAGCATGTCTTAGACAATTAGAAATGCTTTTTATAAAATATGACCTGAGTAACTCTTTCCAACAGTGTTGATAAGATATTGTGATGTTTGCTGGAAACCAAAATGAACTCACACACATAAATGCAAAAGAATTGTTGGGACATGAGCGACACATTCTGACCTTTAGTTTTGACAGACACTTGCCAAAGAAAAGGACACAAGTGGATTTTGTTTTTGTTACATTTACATTTTATATTTTCCAAACTGTAGCCTTAACTGAAATCCCTTGCTTTTAGCCTCCAATTCTTCTATAATTCATTCTGTATTTTAGCTTTTGAAATGAAGGCTCATTAGAGTTTGAGTAACCCAAAAAGTCATGTAGACCAAGTGACTACAGTCACAACTCATGACACTTTTCAATGTGATAATTATCAGTCGTGTAAAGTACAACTGTAGTATTTTACATTATTACATAAATAAATTGGCATCTTTTTCTTTCAGCTTCTCCTTTCACAGTGAATCATCTGTCTCTGTCTCACCCTCTCTAGCGCCCTCCTCTGTCATGCCAACCCCCTTCTTATCCTCCTGAGCCATTTTCCTTTATCGCCTCCCTGGCAGCTCCAGATTTAACATCCTTTGTCCAATATATTAACTATCCCTCCTCTGCACATAACCAAACCATGAACTTTGCCTTTCTAGTTTTGTCTCCAAACCACTCTAACCAGACTGTTCGTTCATTATACTCAATAAACAGCATGTCTGCAAGGTTTATGACTGCACCTTCACCTTACATCTGATTATGATTGATTGATGAATTCAGGCCAATAAATCTTCACTTGCTAAAGTATTTTAAAGTTGTCTGATTGATGTTTACCCATACTGTTATGTTTGGTTAAACGGGAACAATGCATAGAAATCCTATGAGAGTTACAATAACAACCCAATATTGTGCAACCTAAAAAAGTTAAATCTGGCCCTCTGGACATTCAAAATGTCCAGAGGACCAGATTTTACTTTTTTAGATTTTTCTACCTGGATTATTGAGCATGCATCAGAATATTGTGCAACATTTGCAACAAATGGTATATGGTTACTAAACAATAAAGAAAGTGTGTTCATTTTTGTGAGTTACAAAACTGGAGGATGAGGTGCCAAATAGACTTTTGGTAACTATCCAATAAACATACAGAGCTGACATTGAAAAAAGTCATAACAGAAAGCTAAGCAACTGGGAGGAAAACGAGACTAAATAATTTAAAAAAAAAATTGGAAGTCTTTATACTGAGGAAGGAAAATGAGCGACACAATGCAGGTGAAATAATTAAGGAAATGTGCTGAAAGAATAGAAACAAAACTAAAAAGGAAACAAAAGAACAGGCTCTGGAACTAAAACAAAAATACAAAAGATGAAACCCAGATGATCATAACATAACCCATCTCAAGAGCTAAGAGTACTTAATCATGGAAATAAGAACAAAAACAAAATACAAAAATGAAAACTTACCAAAAACCATTGAGCCTGAGACATGCAAATAATATCATCAGTGTTCAAAACATTATAATTAGCAGTATGAAAAAAGAAACATTGATCTATATTAAAGCTTCAAACAATATGTAGACTTTGAATATTTTAAACCCAAATTCAAACAACGGACTGCCACCACTTCAAATGATAAAAGTACAGTACAGAAAACTAGCTGCCCAATTTCACTAACACAACTTCAAATATTGTTTTCTCATTATCAACGTAATTTAAAAAATTGGACAATCAAAATCATCACACTGCAAATTTTAAACAATCTGATTGGGGGAAGAAAGCAGTTTTTCAGATGTGCTGTTCTTGCATAAATACTTCTGTATATTTTCCTTCATGGAACCATCATCAGTCATCATACTTTGATTTAACTTAAGACAAATTTTTTAATGTATTGTTCTTTTTTAAGATGCTACACTGTCAGTTGAATCAAAGACAGAAGGGTGGCACCAATAATCATGTCTGTTGTTTCTTATCAGTTTTGCTGTTTCTAAACCAGGAGGAGATAGAACAAAAGAACGGTAGAGGAGGAAGCTTTGCCTTCTTCATTTAATGACAGAAGTGGAGGAAATGTGGAGCTCTCATGAACACCAGCTGCTGTTCTCTCTGGAGGTCATGCCAGTTAAGTGAACCCTCTGGAACTTGGTGCATTTTTATTATCGTAAGAACAGAATAACTAATTGTGGGTGTAGCATGGGCACTTGAATTTCCCCTCTTAAAGTGTATTATTATCTGTATTTTATACATTTTTTTTACACCAGTGCTCTGCAATTTACACCAAGTTACCAGCTGCTTTACTTCCCTCCAGCAGGCTGACTCATCTTCACTGCTGATGAGATCAAACACTGTATCATCATGAAATGTGGCCAAACATTATGATGTGGTTAGAGCCGAATGTAGCATGTTTTAGCTTAGTAAGCAGTAATGGACTAAGCATGCACCATTTAGGTGATTTAAGCTCACCAGGATGGAGTCAGATGTGTTGCTGCCAGTTCTTGTGTCAGCCAATCCTGAATCTAGCTGCAGCTGTTCACTTCCAGCAGCTGGAAGGTAGCAAGATTGTAAAATATCATTATCAGTATTCCGGGGGTGTTTTTGTCCTTCACATCAGTCTGTTTGAGATGAGGCAGTATGAATATAGAATGGCCTGTCTGCAAATTTTAATGGGTCCAGTTTAAAAGCCCATTTTGACATGCTCCATAATGAGCCAGTAGCAGTGTTTCATCACTGTAGGAGGCAAAATACAAGGTAATAGTCATTTATACAGAGTAGCTTGTTTTTATTCTAGACCACAGACATTATAGTGTTTCTATAAAGACAGACAGTTTAGCAGAGGACAGTCAAAGATATTTGGGGGTACATATTCACTTGTTAGCCACAGCTCCCAACTTTTCAGGTCTAGTCTTTTTTCAGGATTTGTTTTATAAAGCACTGAGTGATTGTGGAAGCCCATGCTCTCTGGTGAATTTAGCGAGGAACAGTGATTATGTAGCAAACGAGAATCCCTGCAGTCTGTCATAGTAAACTTGTAGGTTGTTGATGATTAGAACCATTATCACATGTGCTGTTTGTTGTCAGCAGAGTGGCTGGTTACTCTTATAACGCCTTGCTGCCAGATGTAAAAGCAGGATCCTGGTTCCTGAACAGCGCATGTGCCTCTCCTGTCAGTCATCAGCTGTTAGTCTCGCACAACTTTACAATTTTGACCAAAATAAATTATTTATCTCCTTTCTGTTCTATCACAATAAGTCTCATCATATGTAATGTATTCCTGTACAACCATGCAGTTCACTGTTACAGCAAAATCTTTGAAATACTGAAGCACTTTACAAAAAGCTCTGTACTGCTGGATCGGTCTCCTGTGGTCACTCTGGTGTTTTATAGTATTGCTCTCTTGTGTCTCACACCAGGTCAGAATGCAAGTATCAGCAGTCAATATTAAAACTCGAAGTATACATTTTCCACTGAAGTTTTTTTTTTTGGCTACTCCCTTCTTCATGGGGACACCAAAGTGAACTAACTCACACAAAGACTTGGTAATTACACAAGATGCCCTTGTTGACGCAACCACCGAGGTACCACAGCCCTCTGTGTGGAGCAGAAAGCTGCTATCTAGGGTGCCCGGTGGAGCAGATGGTGGGGGTTAAGGGTCTTGCTCAAGGGCCAAGAGAGGGGCAAATGAGGGTGGAGGCAGATGTGGGTTCTTCACCATTCCCACCCACCTTTTTGATCATGTCGGTCCAAGGAGTCGAACCAGCAACCTTCTGATCACATGCACACCTTCTCTATCCTCTACGCCAACACCAAATACTTTTGTTTTTTTACATTTTTATGTCATTTACATGTGTGCATTTGCAGGTAAAAGTATTCTTGAACATTTTAAAGCAGTAGCACATCAGTGAATCAATGAACATCTTTGCCACTAGATGGCAGAATGAGATTCACTTTTTGTATCAAATTGCTTTGGGATTCATTTTGTGCAACAATTTTAAGGCCACAACACAAGTCTTAAAATGTGGTTGTCGTTATACTCTATTTTAGATGTGTGTACATTTGCAACTTGTAAAATCTCTAACTCCTTCCCTTGTCAGGTAAAACTTACAAATATCTGAAAATCAGGAAAATTTGTTTGACTCAGTTCCTGTATGGCTTGTCAATTACAATGTTTATTCTTTTTTTTTTTTTTAGATGAATCATGAATTGAAAAGCAAATTTAAACACAGCAAAGAAATAGCAACAATATCCAAAAACATGAAGTCGTTGTTCTTTCAGGACTTGACATTGTGCATTATGCATGCTTAGTTTCCTTATTGACCTTTGCTGTGTGAGCGAGTGCAGAACTCATTTGGCATCTCAGACCAGTTCTCTGTCAATTAGATGCACTGCGTATCGACTAGGCTTCATTTCTGCTTCTAAAAATGAACGCTGACGGAACAGTCAATCTGACAGCAGATGTTTATGTTCATTAGATAAGAACTGAAACTAATTAGGCTTGTCAGTCTCAAAATGTTGAGCGTATGCAGCCGCTGAATACAAAGTTATAGATGAAAGTTACCGCCAGGTTTATGGTTGCACTATTTTAAGGTTTCTATTTATTATTCTTTCATACAAGATACAAAATTTAACTTTTTGGTTAAATACTGATAGGGTTACTTTCTTGTTTCTCTCTCATCTCAATTTAGCTTTCATTTTCAACTTTATGGTAGTATTTTACAGTGGCTGCATTTTATAGCAGGAATTGAAGTTTGAGCCTTTTATTTCTATTAAAATTAATAGGTTTTCCTCGTCATTATGCATTCTGTTTAAATAAACAATGGAGATAAATAAATTCACAATCAAACACAATTAGGAATTAGTTACATACTACTCTGTTAGTTATGTGTAATATGTGCATTTAAGCTATTACTACGAAATACTTATTTATGCAAATTTATCCTACTTGCACCGTTATATTCTACTATGTTGTCATTTACAATATATCTTTTGGACCTTGTAAATATTGTATTCCTTTTTCACTTTTTGGTACTTTATTTGGTACCCTTATAGTTTTTTTTTTTAATTATTATTATTTTTCTTTTAGCTAGACATGACAAATATGACAAATAAACAACATACACATATACAGTTGTTTAAAGTTTCTGCAAAAACTACGACAGTTATCGATTTTGTGTGCAGCTCAGTAAGATCAGTAGAACGCAGCTGTTTGACAAAAATTAAAAGTTGGTTCCTTCTATCAACCGTCAAGCAAAATCCCCCAGAAGTTTTAATTCCTGAACTCTCATCTAACAAGAAGCTGAAAAGCACCTTGTTAAGTCAGTTAACTTAACTGATGCCAGTTGGCTTTGACAACTAGAGGCCAATGGAAAGTTTTAAGTCAATTACAGCTTGGCAGGAGGGGCTTAGAAATATTTGAGATATTCCTGCAACACAACAGGCACATACTGTGACAGTAATTGTCATTACAATAGAACAAAATACTCCAACGTTTGCAGTTATATTTATCTTTAGTTAACTTGAAATCAACAGTATCATTGCTCAAGAGCAGTACAGTAAAGCCAATTTTAAACTACCCAAGAAAAACAACAAATTAAACCATTCTTATATTAGCATTTGAGGTGTGTTTTCCCTTTTGTAAGCATCCATCCATCCATTATCTTTACCCACTTCGTTTTTGGGGGGTCACGGGGATCACTGGTGCCAATGTCCAGCCATCACTGTGCGAGAGGTGAGGTACACCCTGGACAGGTCTCCAGTCCATCACAGGCCTTTTGTAAGCAGTAAATGTATGTTACAGCTGGTAGGGCTGACTTGGTGTCCAGTTTCTGATAAGAGAAAAAGAATAATATACTCCTGCAAAAATATTGCAGACAAACAAAATCTGAACATCATTGTAAGAAAATTTAAAACAAAGTCTTACGGATTCTTCACAAAAATATAAAAAAGTATTGATAATTAGATCTGCTTTAATGTTTTCTTCTCAAATTTCTTCAAAAGGCAAAATATCTCACACTAATTTGAGGTCACACAGAATTTGTACTTGTTCTCTGACAGTCAGATCAGAAAGAAAATGATCTTGTCTGCTTATGACGTGAAAATGTGCAGCTGGAACACAGTCACCGCCATTATTTTTTGTTCCTTTCTTGTTGTTCAGTATTTCAGCTCACAGGGTGGGTTTACAAGCTAAGTGCCTTTTACTCTGAAAACTCATCAGGGGTAGGAAAGCCTGTTGGGAACCCTTCAGAAATCAGATTAAATGATGTCACATTTGACCTGTAGGTGACCACCTCTCCACAGGAATCCTTTTTATTATAAGGTCTAATAGCATGCAAAAGTCTACAGTCCAAAACAGATTTATCAGTTACGGATGAATGATTAAACGTCTGCTGGTCAACCCTGGCTTGTGGCCTTTTCCACCACTGTGTGAGACAGGTTAGTTAGACTGTAATGAATCCAGTTTTGACAGTACTCCTCCAATTGCGTTTAGACTGTTGCACTGCAGAGGCTTTTGGGCAGAGCATTTCACATCATACTTAATTATAATCTCTTGGAAGCATTGTGCTTTTACAAGAGTGAAGCAGCAGCAGAAGCAGCAAAAAATTAATTGCTCGCAGCGAGAAAAGATCTTGCTGAAGTCGCTACAACAAAGTTTAGCTCAAACATCAGACGTGCAGGAAGCATGTCAAAATGTTAGCTAGAATAAAATCCTTTATAGCTTTCATGAAACCACAATGTTTTACAAAAATATGCATTATTTTTTTGTGTCATAAACCAGAAAACTATATGAACTCTTGAGAATCCAACAAACATCTCTAATGCTAACAAGCCAATTATAGTGCAGCCAGGTAAAGTTGACACACTGTGTATTGCATTGTTGTTTCCAGAAGTTATGAAGTATGTCAAATACATTAAAACTGAGACAATGAAGTAAGTTTGTGAAGACTGAAAGAAATAACGAGCCCCTTCTCGGTGTGGTTAATTAGGTATGATATGAACTTGGACAGATTTAATTTTAGAAACTTTAATTCCTGTCATGGCACATACACAATGTGTATGTTATGGTCTAAGAGTGGAAGGTTGTTTTGTGTCTTGCTTCTAGGATTTTAATGTGTCAAGTCACAGCAATTGATTTCTTGTTTGTTTGTTTGTTTATATTATCATTATTATTACTATTATCATTGAACTACTTTTGTATACTGTACTATCAAAAATGTTAAACTCACCTTCTACAGATGGGCTCTTTGACTTTTAATTCTTGTCATTTGTATACTTGTCAAAGAAATACACTTTATTTGTGTTGTAAAAAGATATAAGGGACAAGAAGGCTCAGCTTTGGTGATTTTCATAGTTTTATAAAAGACATGTCAAGCTAGACACCCCAAGGATGAATCAGATATGAATGGCAGAAGTTGTCTCACCTCAGATTGTTAGAACGTGCTTGTCTGAACCAAGTTTATTAGTTAGACATGACTATACCATCAATCTTGTCATAACTGCGAGGCCACTTAGAGGCTATTTTGACCTAACACTGAACTGTGAAGGCCTTTGCAGCATGCAGGACAACTCTGTTACATCTAATGGGAACATCCCAAGACATCCGTCAGTGATTTACAAATATCTCCTCATAGAGATAGATTCAGATCTCCTCAATTCCTTCAAAAACATGGTTCTTTGAAATGTGTTTTAGTATATATGCTACTTTTAGGTACCATTCTGGTACTTTAAAGATTTAATCTTCTTTCTACTTTTTGCTGCTTTTAACTTCTAGCTAGCTTTAATTTAAATATTTAGCCAGCCATTTGCTTTTTTATCTTTTAATTAGCTTGTTTAAACTTTCTGCTAGCCACCTGCTATTTTTAAATAGTGTTCTGCTGCTTTTTGTGTGTAACTAGCTTTTAGCTACTTTTAGCTTATAGCTAGTCTTATTATGCATTAAGTTAGCCTTTTGTTACTTTTATATTTTAGTCTGCCTTTTATTATTTTAGCCCCAAGCTAATGTGTTTATACTTTTTGCTACTTTTAACTAATATTTTGCTACTTTTAGCTAGCCTCCATTACTTTAAGTTAGCCCTTTGCTACTTTTAGCTTTTAACTACCCTTTTTTATTTTATAGTTTTAACTAGCCTTGTGCTATTTTAACCTAGCTTTTTGCTACTTTTAGCTTTTAGTTAACCTTCATTACTTTGTTAGCCTTTTGCTACTTTTAGCTTTTACCTGTTTTTATTTTAGCTATAGACTTATGCTGTTTTAACCTAGCTCTTAGCTGTTTTTTAGTTAACATTTTGCTGCTTTGGGCTTTTTTTTTGTGTCATGGTTCTGCTGAAAAGGTTGAAACACCGTGCAGGCAGGCACTGGGGACTTTAAAGTAAAATGTAGATTATTTATTTAGACAACAAAAAATAAAAGCTGATGTGGTAGGAAAATGTACATTTCTAGATGAGGGAACACGGTGGGAGACAGAACATGATACCACAAAGGACAATGGATGAACAAAAGAGGAACACAGAAGCACTGACTTTACAGGCATTTTTGTCACTAACAAATGTCACTAATGTCACTAACGAGACAGAATGGCAAACACCTGGAGTGATTAGACTTAGACACAGGTGAGACAGGAGCTGAACCACAAAGAGGGGGAACACTGGGGAATGCATGAAACACAAGGATACAGAAAAGACAGGACAAAACCCAGAAACCCCACATTTAGTTAGTGTTCTGATTCTTTTAGCTTTAACAACTAATTTTCAGATTCTTTAGAAAATGTCATCAATCGTATCATTCATCACTCCACACTGCACTGCATTTTAGCATAAAATATTATTTCTAGTTGTGTTTAGGTTGGGCCTGTCTTTGTGTTTTGTTGTTAATGTCTGGGTTAACTTTGCTAATGTTTTTGTTCTGAAACTGGTTTTCCTGATAAAGTTAGTTTCCTTCTCATATCTGTGTTAGTTGTCACTGACCTGTCTGCTGTTTCAGCCAGTGGATCAAACCTGTCAAGCAGTTTCTTTTTTCTTCTTGCACATTGCCAGTTTGATGCTGTTGTTTGAGTGTGCTGGTTTTCATTGTCATGTCATGGCTTGTTTCCTCTTTCGGTTCATGTTTCTTAAGAATTCTGGATCATCTCCACGGCAGTAAGTTTGTAAGCAAGAATTAATGTTCTGTTTACTACTTGTGACCTAGGATTTGATTTCTCACTTTCCTCAAGCAATCTACTGCCTTCTTATATCTCTTCCCAGTTCAGTTCATTTCAATTCAGTTTATTTATATAGCACCAAGTCACAGCAGAAGTCATCTCAGGGCACTGAACAGGAACATTCATATACATTAAAAAAACTAAGTTAACACCATCTGAGGAGCAGACTACTTTGAGTTTAACTTTATCGCAAACTCTCATCTTGAGCAAGAATGAAGGCAACAGTGGACAGGAACAACTCCTTCATGAGGAAGCTCGACCAGCTGGGTTAGAGAGGAAAGAAAGGAGGAACAGATACACAATGGCAGGTCGCGATCACATGTTAAGATAGAAATAAAATCTAAATCAAATGAAAACTATTCAATTTTAACAATTCATTTTAGGAAATAAGTTCAATTTGTCCTCCAGTATTCTAAGCATATGGTAGCATAACAAGCCAACCCTAATAATAGGATTTATCAAAAATGAAAGTCTTAAGCCCAGTCTTAAATCTGGACAATGTGTCAGTCTTATTATGGACAGAAACTGGGAGTTGGTTCCACAAGAGAGGAGCCAGATAACTGAAAGATCTTTTTCCCATTCTGCTTTTGGAAACTCTAGGAACCGCAAGTAATCCTGCAGTCTGTGAGCAAAGTGTTCTGTTGGGAAAATATGGAACAATAAGATATTTAATAGAAGATGGAGCTAGGTTGTTGAGAGCTTTGTAGGTTAGAAGTAAGATTTTGATTTCAATTCTGAATTTGACAGGGAGCCAATGGAGAGAAGTACAAAGTACATGTCACATGTCTCATATGTCATGTCGTCAGTGCAGTTACAGCGTGCACTCTCACTTCTTCATTACCTGCAGTGTTCCTTTACTGCAAACTGAGCTCGGCAAAAATACCTTTTCTTACTCTGCTCCTGTAACCTGGAGCACCTTACAACAAGATCTGAAGCTGTCCACTCTGATTTTTAAGGGATTTTAAACATTTGATAAGGTCATTAGAAAAAACTAAACAAATATGTTCTTGTTCTTAGTATTTTACCTTGTTTCATATGGCACTTTGATGTTATTGTTTTTTTACAACACTATTGCTTTTAATTGCTTTTATTGTTCTTTATTGTTGTCTATATGTTGTCCGTCTAAAACAGATCTCTCTTGTAAATGATTTCTCATGAGTTAATGAGATTACCTGCATAAACAAAGGTTAAATAAAATTTTAAATTTAAAAAATCTGACACTTAAGTTTGGCTTTATTCAGGATAATCATTTCTTGTACCGTACTCATTCACTCTGTCACTTCCATTCTTGAGTTTTCAGAAACTGTTTGGACTTTTTTTTGTTAGGTCCATAGTATGTCAAACCTTTTTAACAATCATTTTAGCTGATTGTTAACACACTCACTCTTTAGAACCACGGGAAATGATTATAGCTCTTTGTAACCCAGTTTTACATATATGCAATTTGAACAGTTACACTGAGCATGCATGTACAAACAAATATAGAAGAAAACCGCTTGCACATTTTATCTTATTAGGATTAGTGTGTCTAGTCATAACCTTAAGATAACAAGAATTCACATCTTGGCCCTAACCTCAACCACCCTCTGTGATGTTGTTTTGCTGCATTAGGACAGAGCTTTGGTCCCCAAAAGGATTACTAGTGCTGACAAGGTCAATGATCATATTGGGAAAGGTCCCACTGGCATTAACAAAAACAAATACACATCCTCACATATCGCCATTCTTTAAAACTGATGTCTTTGAAGGATGTGTAGATTTCTACAAAGGGCTTTGCAATGGACCTAATTGTGAAAAGCATGCCGTAAATACACCTGGCTTGTTTTGAAAGAAGTATAATTGCTCTGGCCATATGTTATAGACTTAATACATGGTTCCTCACATGCCTGGGGAATTTGGGGCTGCAAATAAAGAAAATGATTAAACTTGACTGGTTCAGCTGCCTTTTTGTTCCGTTATATCCCAGGAGTAACATAGGCTGAGAAGATGGATTTGGCTGCCGGCTGGCTGTGTTCAGCTTCTATAGGTTACAAGATTTTCCTTTATAGTGGGGGATTTCAGAGAAGTTGCCGCAATCATTTACTTTAAGGCTTCGGCTTAAAAGAGTCGTGAGTGACGAAGACAAAATAAGCAAAAAATAGTCTAAATGAAACCTGTGAGGGTGGTGTTGTGATGTCTCCAGGGTATTTCCAGTTGCAAAAAATAGGCCTGATACGTGCAAGCAATTGTTAAAATTGAGTCACTTTAGCAGCACTAAAACAAAGATTTGGGTAGCACCAGTGGAGACATTTTTAAAGGGAAAAGTGCTACCATAATGTATAACTAAAGCAACGCAAAGAAAATGGCTTTCAGTTACTCTGATTTATATAAAATCCCATTTTATCCAAAGACTGTGTTTTATATTTAACTTTAGATAACTTTTGGCCATTTCAGCCACATTCCCAAGATGCCTTTTGGTCACCATGAAAGAATACATGTCGCTGCAACACGACAAATATCCAGACAAACAAAAATAGTTGTAGATGTTAATGAAGACAGTTGACAGATATAGAAAGGATGATGTAAGATCTTGTTGGCTCGAACTGAAAACACAGCTGGTCCATCATTAAAACAGCATCAGGTCAGCTCCATGTCACCTCTCACAGCTCAAGGAATTTTACATGATGCATATCACTGTTAACAGGGTTTTAATACTGACAGGAGGGAACGCAAGCTCTTTGGTGTCTGCTCAGTCAGTTATACTGTGATAAAAATATAGGGATTCAGCTGTGGGGAAACAAGACACAGTAATCAACAAGTAAATATTTATAGATTGCAAATACATTTGAGTATGTGTTAATTCATCTCTTCTAAGTTGACAGAATATTTGAACAGCTTCTAAAAGACAGAGTCAATGTTCCCCAGTGTCATACTAATGCAAACATACCAAGTTTGTGAGCTCTAATGACCACAAACACAAAACGAGTTGTGGAATAAAAACCTTGAATATTTTGTTGTCGGTATCAGCATCATCAGATCATGGTTTGTTTTCTGACATAAATAATGCAAATAAATAAATAAAAACTTGAACTGCAAAACCTGAATCTCAGTCCCAGCTGTACCGTTTTGTATGTAGGTGCACAATTACACACTTCAGTCCTTTAGAGAATCACACTTCCATCCACTAGTAAGGACTGGTCATTTACAATAAATTTGATATAAACGTAGCATGACAGAATATCATCAAACTCCCTTCTTGCTTCAAAATATAAGCTCAAAAGATTGGGTATGATCCAATTCCCTTCATGCCATCACTGCTGTCAGAAAATTCTATTCATCTTCTTTTTCATTTTCTCTTGTAACAAGAAGCTGTCAAGGCCCAAGGGCTTTGCTTAGCAGTTTGCTTGGCTATATTTATAATTGGACTCTGTCAACAGTGTCCAGTGCAACTCAAGTGCAAGGTCTGTTTTGGCAGCTAGTGCGTACTGATTTCAACACATGCCGGCTGTGAGATGGTTTGTCTGTCATTAACACATAACTATGGGACAATGCAGACACAATGGTTGCTCCCACATGCTTTTGGATGGAAAGGAAATTATCTAAAGAGATCAAAGAAAACTGAGCACAGCTGAAGTTAAATTCTTCCAGACGATGTAAAGCTTCATGAGTTCGACTCAGTTACAGAGACACATTATGTGTTACTAAACAAAGGTTGATTGACAAACTGAACATTCAGAGCTGTTCTGCCTGTCATACTGTAGAATTGCAAATTTGAGCTACATAAATCAGATTTTTTTTGTGTGTTTTGTTTATCACTTGACATACTAATACTGGTTGGTAATAACACTTGAAACGCCAAAAGGAATTGAGTTTTTTTTCATGCTTATCTATCGGATCATCAGAAGCCCAGCTAGGGCTTGTTTTAATCTACTTTATATCTGCAATTCCTATCAAAGTTTGCAGCAGCGCTCTTCGTGTTCTAATCAAATCTACAGTCAATAAAGCTCAGTGATTTTGCCCTGCCCTGCTGTGTTGCCAAGCATCTGGGTGGGTGTTCTGCTAATCAGCGCTGGTTCCTCACATACTGCGAGCGGTGCAAAAAGAGGTCGGTTCATGACTGAGCCTGTCAAGAGTCAAGGGAAAACGCTCTGCTTAGAAAAGTGTCAGACACCTAGAGGACAGGAAGAAAATGGGACAATGTCACTGCACAGCTCCAGTAAATACAGCAGAACTTTGATCTAAATGAGTCCTCAAACTCAATGGGATTACCTGTCTAAATAAAGGCTACCACCACACTAAACTTTTAGTTCAGTATCTGTAAAAGTGGCTAAGTTATAGCCATTTTTGTGTTTGGTAAGGTCAATTGCCTGTGGTGGCCATCTTGAATGAAGACTAACTCTAAAAGATAATCAGTTGTAGATATCTAATCAGTGATTAGGACATTTTGCTAACAGACATGCAAATAAACATGCATACAGGCAAAAACATTTAACCACGTTAACATAGAAAAGCAAATAGCAAATCATAGAAAGAAATAGCAAAAGGAGGAAAAATACACGTTTGTGAACAAAAAGAAAACCAGTAGGGGGAGACTAAGTTCTTTATCCGATCACAGTCAAATTCAATAATTTGTTAACACAGAACTGCTTTTATGTGCTTTCTTTCATTTGAGTGTTGCATGATCAATTTTGAAACGCTCATCAACTTTAGACACATTTTCTAGCTTTTTTTTTTTTTTAACTGTTTAAGCATTGAAATTAAAACAATCAGAGCACAGAGGTTTACTTTTTTGTGATTCCCCTTCTTTTTTTCTTCCTGTTTTTAAGGGGCACTGCAGGCTACACCGCCTTAATGAAAGGTCTGCTTCTCTCGCAAACATCACATTAGAAGAACCTTTAAAGATCTGTCCTACCTGGCACCGTTAACAGTTGACTGACACCGACTTCGACCATTAACATCCCGACAAACGCATTCCTGTGGAGACGTCGACCAATCAGCAACGAGGAGGGCGTGGCTCTCCTTTACTCCAGCAAAGCAGGAGTATGAAGTTCAGTTTACAGCGAACAGCTGCTGTGAGAGAATGGTGCACCTTCGCGCGCACAGGTGCGTTTTATTGTTATCCAACTCTGCGTGCATATGTCTATAACTTTAGCTGCTGTGTGTGGTTTGACAGGAGTGCATGCACAAAGTTCTGCAGGTCTTCGCTGCGGTTCGGCTCCCCAAATGGCTCGGATTATTATTTTTGCCCCGCATCTGCACGGGACTAGCGCTGCTTTGATTCTGCTGCTCGCGCTCATCCTCACAGGTGATGCAGCAGCCGCAGATGTTTTCGACAGCTACGGATTGTCGTACGCCCTGAGGGCTGAGTTTTCGGAAGACGCAATATTGGTTGCCAATAATGGGATCCGCGTGCCTTTCGGGAGATCTGTTTCCATTGATCCCATCAACGATTTGGTTATCCAAGTTCAGCCCGGTGACAGATGCAGCGTTACAGTTTTGGATAACGACCCCCTGTCTCAAAAGCCGGGGCACCTGTCTCCGAAAAAGTTTCCATGTGAATTTGGCCCCAGCGACGTGAAGTACTCTCACTTTGGCTCCAGGAGTCCTCCGAGGGACAGAGTGAGGTTACAGCTCAGGTATGACACGCAAACGGATACAATTATAATCCCGTTCATGATGGAGGTGGAGGTTATTTTTACACAGCTGGAAGTGGTGACAAAGAATATGCCACTTACTGTTGACAAACTGTTTGGCACAAGTAATCCCATAGACAAAGGAATATTGGAATTTACCTTTGATAGGAGTGCACAACAATGTAAACTCGTCTCCCTCACCAGTGGCAGCATGCTGCCCAGATATGGAAAAATTGTGGATGACAGCCTGGGAACAATGGTAGACTGTGATGATTTTATTAAGATGAACACGCACTACCAGCACACTTTTGCTTTAAAGTCCCCCAACAGAGATTACATCCCCATGCTTGTGGAATTACAGGACAGGGAAGGGAACGTGCTCAAGCAAGAATTCTTCCAGATTCTGGTGAGAATAAAGGATGGGGAGGACAACACCCCTCCTAAACCCAGCTTTGTTGCCATGATGATGATGGAAGTTGACCAGTTTGTAATGACAGCAGTGACTCTGGATATGTTGGCTGCAGAGGATGTGGAGTCCAATCCTGATGAATTAATTTTCAATATCACCTCCCCCCTCACATTTGATGAAGGTTATATAGTCAGCACAGATGACAGGAATTTACCAATAACTTCATTTTACCAAGGAGACCTCAAAGAATTGAAAATTGCATATAAACCTCCAGCTGTGGATTCAGACACTGAAAGAATTTTTCAGATTGAGTTTGAGGTGGTGGACACAGAGGGGGCTGTATCAGACCCATTTGCTTTCATGATTGTTGTTAAGCCTATGAACACACTGGCCCCTGTGGTCACAAGAAATACAGGGCAGTTACTGTATGAAGGTCAGTCCAGGCCTTTGTCTAGCTCACAGAATCTGGAAATAAGTGATGAAGATAATTTAGATAAAGTCCAAATTACTGTCATTGATGGCCTGAGGCATGGAGAGTTGACCATTTTGGGTTCCAGGAGAAAATTTTTTACCCCAGCTGACCTCGATTCTGGAGTAGTTACCTACAGACATGATGGCAGTGACACATACAGTGATAATATTATTTTCAGAATGACAGATGGCAAACATGAAGTGGAGTTTTTGTTCCCTATCACCGTTGTGCCAACAGATGATGAGCCGCCCATTATCAATGCCAACACTGGTTTGATTTTGTTCAAAAACCAAATGATGCAAATTTCCTCGCTTATGCTCAGTGCAGCTGATATCGATTCAGAAGATTCAACAATAAAATTCACATTAGAGCCTCCTTTTTCAACAATCGGGCAGGTGTTGCTCCGCCAGTCTGAGGCACCAGAGGACCCATCTTCCTGGAAGTTTAATACAGATGATGAAATGTATGAAAAAGTTGTAAATGAATGGCTGCAGCAGGATATTAGTGATGGAAAACTATTCTACAAGCACTCTGGGCTCCATAGCACCAGTACAGTCATGGATCAGTTTGTATTTAAAGTACAAGATGACAATGATCCACCTAATCAGTCAGGTAAAAGCACTTTTATAATAAAAATTCTCCCAGTTGATGACATTCCACCTGAGGTGTACCCTGGTACCACCCTACAAATGACTGTGCATGAATATCAGCTTACATACTTTAAGAAAAACTCCCTCCGGTACACAGACCTTGACTCAGAGGATCGGGATCTCAAATACACAATTATCCAACCACCAACAGATACAGATGATAATAACCCTGTTGTATTGGGAGCTCTTGTGTTGACTGAAAACCCCAACATTGAAGTCACAAGTTTCACTCAGGCACAAATTAACCACCATAAAATATCTTACAAACCACCTGATCTTGAGCTTGGGATTTCCACGCATGTTTTACAGTTCAAGTACACCGTGGAGGATGATTCTGGAAACAGTGCAGGAGGATTTTTCACAATATTTTTAAAGCCTGTGGATAACAAACCACCACAAATAACAAACTCTGGGTTTACTGTGCATGAACGTGGCAGACATATCCTAACTAGAGCCGAGCTGGACACCATAGACACAGACACAGACAGCAACAAAATAATCTTTGCTGTTACACAACCTCCTCTTCATGGGCAGCTGCAATTTACATTCACTGACATGAAAAAGGGTGATACTTTCAACTTGCAGCACATTGGAAATGGCATGATCTCATACATTCATAGCGGAGATGAATCATCAGTAGATTTAATACAAATAGATGTCAGTGATGGGGTGCACATTGTCCCAATAACTATAAAGATTACCATAAAACCAGTTGATGATGAAACTCCAACTATCATTCTTCCAGCTGGCACAATAGGCTCCTACTTAGATGTACTGGAAAATGAAGCTACAGAAATCACAAGTAATGTCATCCAGGGAAGAGATGAGGACACTGATGACCTCCGACTGACCTTCATTGTTGAAGACAAACCATCATTTGGTGAAATTCTGGTGAAAGGGGTTCCATCTGACACATTCACTCAGGCTGATATCATTAATGGATTTGTGGTCTATGCTCACACCAGTGGAGAGATAGGCCTGAACACAAAAGAAGACTTTTTCAATCTCACTCTGACTGATATGTCTGATGAGTGGACTGTGGGAGGAAATAAAATCACAGGTGTTAGAGTGCATGTAACTATTCTTCCCCTGGACAGCCAGGCTCCAGAGGTCTTTGTTAGGCCGCAGTTCACTGTTACAGAGGGAGAAAAGAATGTCATTCAGATCCTTCATATAAGTGCCAATGATGTTGATACCCCCAACGATGACCTTCTCTGTACAATTATTGTACAGCCCACTTCAGGGTATGTGGAAAACATCTCTCCAGCCCCAGGCTCAGAGAAATCCAGGTCTGGCACAGCTATTAGTGCTTTCACCATCAAGGACATCAGACAGAATCACATTTACTATGTTCAAAGCATTCACAAAGGAGTCGAATCAGTAGAGGACAGATTTACCTTCAGATGCTCTGATGGCATCAATTTCTCTGAAAGGTACTTTTTCCCCATCTCCATAATCCCCTCTAATGATGAAAAGCCTGAGATTTACATGAGAGAATTTATAGTTATGGAGGGGATGAACATAGTTATTGACACTCCCATCCTGAATGGTGCTGATGCAGATCTCCCTGCTGATCAGCTCACATTCTTTATCACCAAACCTCCCAGGCATGGATTTATTCTCAACCAGCTCACCACTGGCTCCCACCCAGTATCTAACTTCACTTTGGATCAGATCAGGGAGGCCTCCGTTATTGTGTATGAGCATGATGGCTCAGAGACAACAGAGGATCGTTTTGATATTATTCTCACAGATGGAAAGTTCAGCGCAGAGAAAACTGTGATAGTTATGGTAATCCCTGTGGACGATGAAACTCCAAGGATGGCCATCAATGATGGCCTTGAAATTGAGATAGGTGAAGTTAAAGTAATTAATAACAATGTTTTAAAAGCTACTGATCTGGACTCTGAGGATAGTACGTTAACTTATATTATTAGATATGGGCCCGGTCAAGGATATTTACAAAGAACAATATCATCTGGGGAATTGCAAAATATAACTGTCGGGATGAATTTTACACAAAATGAAGTGGATCAGGAACTAATTGTTTACATCCACAATGGGCAAGAGGGAATTCGTGATCTCATCAAATTTGATGTGACAGATGGATTCAACCCTTTAATTGACAGATACTTTTATGTTACAATTGGTGGCATTGACATGGTCTTCCCTGATGTGGTTAGTAAGGGTGTATCCCTTAAAGAGGGTGGCAGAGTTACTTTGACAACTGACCTTCTCAGTACAAGTGACCTTAACAGCCCAGATGAACACTTAGTTTTCACCATCACCCGTGCTCCTGTGAGAGGGCACTTAGAATGCACTGACATACCTGGGATGCCAATCTCATCTTTTACACAGCTCCAGATGGCAGGTAATAAAATCTTCTACATCCACACCGCTGACGACGAGGTGAAAATGGATAGCTTTGAATTTGAAGTGACTGATGGCTACAACCCAGTGTTTCGCACTTTCCGTATCTCCATCACTGATGTGGACAACAAAAAGCCTGTAGTAACAGTACACAGTCTGGTGGTGACAGAGGGAGAAAACAAGCTCATCACACCATTTGAACTAACAGTAGAAGACAGAGACACAGTTGATCGGCTCTTGAAATTCACGGTTACTCAAATCCCAGTCCATGGTCGCCTGCTCTTCAACAACACCCGACCTGTCACCTCTTTCACAAAGCAAAACCTGAATGAGAACTTGATCAGCTACAAACATGATGGCACAGAGAGTTCAGAGGACAGTTTCTCCTTCACTGTCACAGACAGCGCCCATACAGACTTCTATGTCTTCCCTGACACTGTTTTTGAGACTCGAAAGCCCCAAGTGATGAGGATTATGATTCTTCCTGTGGATAATGGGGTGCCACAGATTGTAGTAAACAAAGGTGCCTCAACAATGCAGGTTCTGGAGACAGGTCATCTGGGTTTTGTCATCACCAGCAAGACCCTTAAAGCAGAGGACAGAGACAGCATACATGGTTTTGTGACATTTAGGATTACTGCAGGCCCAGAACATGGCTACCTGATCAATCTTGGAAGAGGAAATGCCACTATCACAAGCTTCACACAAGGTAAGAGACCTGCTTTTCAAATTACTTTGCAATATAGTTATATTCTACAGCATTTGTAATATGTATTCTTAAAATATTCTTACTGAAGCCTAGGTTTAATTCTCAGAGGAGTTTGATGTGAATCTTAAGCTCATCTCACATTAAACATCCTGTGCTAAATGTACTCCCAATTTCATGCCTGACAAACAGAATAACACATCTTTCTGTCATAAAGGCTTTTGTTAATGTGTCATCCAGTGGAAAGTCTGTTTAGATAGAAGAAGTATGTATGTGCCCCAGGCTCCTGATCTCCAAAGTAGAGCATTTATCAAACAGTGCCTAGCGTGATTCGCTTTGAGAGAGAACTGCTGTAAATTTGTACATTACTGCCGAGCAGTTTTCTAAGAAAAACCAAGCGTATTACAGCTATGATGACAGATATTATAGACAAGGAAACATGTCACACAGAGGGAGACTGGCTCAAAGCAAATCACTGACTTTGTAAACAACACAGGGTGCTGCTGAAGCTTCATTTCAAACAAACCAGAGGGACGTCTTGGTTAATGGCAAATCTCTGTTTACCAGCACAAGTATTCTGTCAGTGCTCATGTTTTCCCTGCTTTTATTTACTAAACCAGTGTGAAAACCTCCCTCGTGGACTAAATATTCAAAAGTAAACAGTGAAAACAGACACTTTTTAACTGTAAGTAGATTTTCTTATTTTGCTCGTTGCTTTTGGGGGCAGATGTTTTGACATTAAATATTGAATACAGTACACACGCAAACCTCACATTCTAAAAGATACTCCATTATAAAAGATCCAGTCATGCATTGCACCATCAGCATGACAGCCATGAGAGTGATGGTGCACCAAGAGTCAAGAAACCGCTCAATATCAGATGGGATAGAAACGGATATATGGTTCTTTTAACCAGGCATTTGTATTTTAAAACTCCTGGCACTATCAGCATGTATATTTCATTACAGAGCCTTAGTCTGTATCATGAAGCATGCAACAAGATTAGTTTTTTTGACAAAACAAACAATTTGAACATATTTTCCTGCTTGTTATGATTTCAGCAAATAGTACGTGAATATTTATTTGTAGGATGTAACTGTCATTTATACAAATATGTTGTTTTACAGCTGAAATTGATGACATGAACATATGCTACGTTCTGAGGGATGGTGACACTGCCACAAATGATGTCTTTCACTTCTCCATCGAGGATAGTGGTGAGTTCTTTATGGCTCAATATCTACTCTATATCACGGCAATGGTAAGGTTTGAAAAGGGATCCTAATCATACAGACGTATTGCCTTGGGAGTGTTGGATTTTTCAAGCATGAGAAAGGCTTGGACACACCACAGTGGCCCAATTAGGCAAAAAGTGTGTGCAACGTGAGCAAAATTAATTTTAGAGCCATAATATTACTCTGTAGTTAAGATGATAAAATGTTTCTAGTAAATGAGAGACAAAAATATACTATTTATTTGGTAGATGTGTTTTGTATCTGCAGGGGTCTGTTTATCTTTTATTAAACTAATAGCTTTAACAAAAGAAATGAACAACAGGGTTCCTTGCTTATTAAAATTTTATCTAAACATTCATGTTAGTCTTATTGCAAACATCATAAGCAGGCTTGCCTTATGGCTCCGACCCATAATTACCCATTATTTTTTAGCAAGCAATGAATCATTTAGCAAATGACTAATTAGTAAAGCAATTAGCGTAGACCTTCCCTCTAACGAAGACTTGTAATCAGGCACAGGCTCAATGAAAGTTTGAGGCAATCATGTCTGTGTTGCCGATTAGCAGAGGCAGCGTGCCTTACAGTGTGTCCTTTTTACTACCCTTCAGCTGTAATGAGTGAGCACAAAGACCCACTCTAATGGGGGGCCTCTTTTCCCACAAGTACTTCAGTAGCCCCTGTACTCATTTTCTCATTTCCCATTTCTCGGCACAAATCTGTTGCTTCAGTCGAAATCAGCAGCAACAGGTGGATGAGGTGATGATGAGTGATGAGTGAAAAGTAGGAGCTGGCTGTAAGTTACAGTTCTTTATCTGAGCTTGTATTTGTTTTGAGCACGTTTGAAACTCCTTTGTCGCTGAGGTTCCATTAGGCCCCCTGTTATTACCCCGTTTTGGTTGTTTGTCAGGGATCTCTAGTGGTTTTTCACCCCCTCTGTCATTCTCTTGATGACATACTTGCATCGCACACTAGTAGTTTGTCCACCAGATCTGGCATTTAGACTCACTTTCTAACTTGCTCCCTACAATTTTTTACATTTCTTTTAGACCTGATAAGTCAATTCAAAATAGTATATATTTTTCCTCTGCTCTTAATCACAGTAATGTACTCACTGTCTGACACAACACACACTTCTAAAAATATATAATTTTCTGACATTTGATTTGTGCTATATTGTTGTATATAAATGCCTTTTCAAACATATAAATAGATGACTCACTTCACTGTAGGTTGTGAGGCAGTTAATGGACTTTAAAAAAATGTATTTAAGCTGTGTTAGTGACAGCCCTGACTCCCTGACGACTATAGCCTTTTCAACAGCCATCTTGTGGAGGAACTTAATGGTGTACATGGGCACACGGCTGCTCTGTGTCATGTTAAACAACAGAAAACATTCTCTTCACTTTAAGTTCACTAGGTTATTGCAACATTACAATACCCTTTGGGAAAAGGTTTTCCTGTTGCGTCACCTTAGTGATATTACAGAAGTGAATGTGTTTCTATCAGTTGTAAGTGCAGCACGGGTTTTTGATGAGGTCCCATGAGCCAGAATTTGTTCCCTTTTATGTTTGTCCCTTAATATCATGGTCAGTGTTTTTTAAGTACATTTACTGTAGCTAACATGCAAACAACAGACAAAAAGAAAACCAGCAAAATGTGTGTTTGTTGTCTCTGTTTCAAAATGTGGTTACCATATTAAAGTAAGAACTTCAAAAATGAAGCAACTAACAACTCACTCTTATAAGCACTATGTTACTATGGTCATGATTTTTTGCTGTTTTTTGCAGAAATGTTAAATAAATGGAAAGTGACAAGTCATTTATTAAGTGTATCCTATATACCAACAAAGTTAAGCTCAGGTTCTCTGAACGGTTTCTTTGTGTTGAAATGTTTCATCTTTCATCCAAAGGATTTCATCAGTCCGAGGAGCCACAACAAACCCAGTCTTTTAAGTAGCATACTCACATAGTGGGCCAACCAGTATGATGGTGATAAGATGGTTTCTAGAGTCCACCCTCTCCCCCCACCGACTCGTCTGTCGCAGCCATGGCCAAAGTGTTCATCAACGTTCATGCTCAATTTATATTTTTTTTTACCTGGATTATTGAACATGAACTTTGATGTTTTGAACCATTTTGGTCATGGCTTCATCAGATGAGTTGATGGGGGAGAGGGCGGACTCCAGAAACCATCTTCTCACCATCAGACTGGTTGGCTCACTATGTGAGTGTGCTACTTATGGGACTAAGTTTCTTGTGGCTCCTCGAACTGATGAAGTCTTTTGGATGAAAGACGAAACTTTTCAACACAAAGAAACTGTCCAGAGGACATGACATAACTTTGTTTGATTTTTTTACCAGGATTATTGAGCATGAACTTTGATGTATCCTACTGTATATATTATTTGGACTGCTGACCACTAGATTAATTTAAATGATGAAAGTGCTATACTTGGGATTTTAATTTAACTGTCAGAGGCTGAGGTTGTTTTCTGCAGCTATGCATCTGCTTCTATACTCTGTACTTAACATGCAATTGGTGTGTAAGAGCCCAATTTTAAATGTTGTTGAGCTTGACCTGCTCTCATTCACATCAAGTTTGTGTTTGAGGTTTGGCTCTTGGTGTTGTTGTGCCGCTGATTCTTTTCAAATTTAAAATGATAATCAACTGATTTAATAAGATGTGTTTTGCTTTATGTTCTTTTACTAATTAAACTTGGCTAAATAAGAACAAAAGTTGAACCTTTAACAACAAAAAGCTACAAGATGATTAACCAGCATTGCTTGACCCATTTTGAATAAAATAGGTCTAAACCCTAATACTCTCAGGGTGGTCTCTTTTACTGGACTGTGAGCAGGTGGCAAACGGCATTCATCAGGGAGTCTCCCAAGTGTCTTATAAATTTTGGATGGCTCTCAGCTTCCTTGCTTGAGTTGCAGAGCCACACAGCCCTGTTGCTAGAGTTTTAAACAATTTCAAAAGACATTGTGAGACAGCTTTTCCAGTCAAAAAGTCATTGTGGATGTCATTAACCCATCTGAAATTTGCTGCAGGCATCTCCAACTTGTCTCAGAGTGATATTTTGATTTTGACGGGCAGAGATGGGCAACAAAAACTGTGCACCAATGACCAAGAATTAAGTTTTTCTAGGCTTATTCATGGAAATAGGCCATGCTTTTTAAAAACTGGCTGCTCAAAATGCAGCCCCACAGCCTGATTGCCATTTGTTTGCAAACACTCAAAGTTGAGACAGTGGAAAATTTACTTTTTATGTAATTTTCCCACAATTTAGAGTCACCAACAAGTCTGCCCACAGTTACTTCTCAGTAAAACACCAACTTTAATCCTATAGAGACATTAAAATTGGAACATATTGAATTGTATGCATTATTATGCATCTCCATCCATCCATCCATCCATCCATTAACTTTCTTTTTGGGTCGCAGGGGTCACTGGTACCCATATCCAGCCATCACTATGTGAAAAGCGGGGGACACCCTGGACAGGTCTCCAGTCCATCACAGAGACACTTGGGGGCTGAGATGGTATAGAGGCAGGGCAGCGGCCCGGGACCCGAAAGTCCCAGGTTCGATCCCCGGTCACTGTACACCTCGTGGTGTCTCTGGGCAGCACACACCAAAATGCCCCCCGGGTGCTTTCAATAGCTGCCCACTGCACAACCTGGTGGTGGATGGGTTAAATGCAGAGACTAATTTTCACCATTGTATGGAAACATAGTGATGACATTGTGATGACATTATTATTATTATTACATAGAGACAAACGAGACAAACAAACATTCACTTTCTCACTCACACCTAGGGACAATTTAGTGTTAACAATCAGCCTAACATGCATATTTTTGGTTTGTGGGAGAAAACCGGAGCATCTAGAAAAAACCCACACATGCACAGAAAGAACATGTGATCTCCACCCAGAAAGGTCCCTAGCTGGGATTTGATCTAGTGACCTTCTCGTTGAGAGGCAGCAGCTCTACTAACTGATCCACTGTGCTGCCTGCATTGGTGTCAATGACCTATTTTGGAAAAACTTAACACCTTAAAAATTGATGTCACAAAATGAACAGCTTGGTCCAGAAACCTCTTTAGATTAATTAGAGAGTTTTTTATTTACCATACCATACCACTTTATTTATAGAGCACTTAAACCAGTGACAAGGCCAACCAAAGTGCTGTACAGACAAAACAACGGGTAACACACAAAGCAATATACAAAATGAGGTAAATCAGAATATGGTAAATGGTAAATGGACTGTACTTATATAGCACCTTTCTATCTTATTTCAAGATACTCAAAGCGCTTTACACTAAAATTTGTGTCCTCATTTACCCATTCATACAGCACTCTACTAGATCTCTACAAAGCTAATTGAACAAAACATTCTAATGAGACTAATCAGAGCTTTATCACATTCATACACCGATGGGACACACATCAGAAGCTATGAGGGGTTCAGTGTCTTGCCCAGGGACACTTCGACATGTGACTACTGGTGGATTCGAACCCCCAACTCTTGCATTGGAGGACGACTTCTCTAACCACTCAGTCACAGCTGCCCGCATAGACATAAAAACGATGCAGATAATGACGACAAACCAGTGTGGAGCATACAGGATCAAAACACAGATCATCTGGTGTTGAAAGCCACTGAATAGTAGTGGGTTTTTAAACGGGACTTGAAAACTGAGAGGGAGGGGGCCTGTCTGACAAGCAGAGGTAACTCGTTCCAAAGTCTAGGTCCTGCTGCAGAGAAGGCCTTGTCACCTCTGCGCTTAAGACAAGATCCTGGAACTGTGAGGAGCAACTGGTCCGCTGGTCCGTTTATTTGAAACAAAAGTGTGTGTGGGGGGGGGGGAGGGAGGGGGGTTGGCTAGTAATAGGGGTCTGCTCTTGTCATTTTAAATCTGGTAATTACCGTGTTTCAGTGGACTCCAGCATTCCCCTATATTCTGAGGATTCAAGTGTATTCAGGTGAGCTTACCTGAGCACATACAAGCCCTGGCATTCCCAGGTAGTTGTTTATTGAGCTGAATCCTCCTGCTTTCAGCCAGTCAGTCAGCATTGCAGATGTCCTTAGTGACAGACGCAACCGCTGTGGTCTTTGTTTTTCATTCCAGGCACTCACATCCACCTTATTCTTTCCTTTGACGGGGTACCAAGAGGCTGGAAAAGATCATTACTGCTCAGTTCTTGAAGAAATATGTCAAGGCTGAAGGGCAACTAAAAGGTTTCTTCGTGCTTTCCATTGGACCAAAACTGTTCATTATAGGAACCATGGAGCGCACAAGTGTGCAATTTGTCATAAAACTCTTCTGCATTTTACAAATATATTTTTGGGCAGGACCATAATAAAAAAACAAAACAAAAAACGTGCAGTTCTTTGGACCGAACTGTTTAGATTTAGATTGGACCATAATAAAAAATATAGCTTTTTTTTTTTAGGATTGGTCTTGAAACAAAGAGATTTTTGTTGTATTGAATGCATCTCTGTAAAGCCCACCTCCACAAGGATGTTTGGTTTGTTTCTTTCATTTCATGTAACAAGATAAGGTAAAGTCTCAGTCAGTTCCTTGAGTTAATAAATCCTCCATACCATTTCTCTCTGCAGTAACATCTGATACGTCGGCTGTCAACATCCCCTATGTTATCTGTGTGTAATCGCTTGTGACACTGAGCACATACTCCATCTCCCTTGTCTCTCATAATGTTTAATTCCTGGTTTGCAGGGATTATCTTACTCCCCGTAGCGTGCTAGAGCCCAACAAAAGTAAGGCAGAACATGCACTCACACGTAGTTGGGAGGTTGGTATATACTGTAATATCCTCTTCCCAGCTTAGGTGATGACTCTGTAGTTTTGCTTTATTCTGGTAATAATGAAACTGCCATATACTTTTCTTAGGAGGTATAACATTGCTGTGTCCTTGGAATCTATGTGGTATGAATCATGTATAGAAAATATGCTCTCAAATTCAGAAAATTACAAAGCTGCTGTAGTTGTTTGGTCTAGAAATGATTTTAGGGTGTTGAGGGGTTTTACACAGTCCACCTGTGCTGCAGTCAGTAATGTTTAGGTATAGTAACTGTTAAAGAAACATTTTGTGATATAACGTCTGGGATTTGATTACAGAGCTTCTCCTGGGGAAACAGCTATTTTACTATGGGGACGAAAAACAGTTTTAAACTAATTGTTTTAATTTAGTCAGTGACTTGTGTCTTTTCCTGGTTCCTAAATTTCTTTTTTAGTTTCCTCACCTGTCTGCATTGCAGCCACATTTACAAAACCCCTGCTCCAATCTTCTTGTTTCAACACAGCATAACAAAGCTTGTTAGTTTCTCTTTCTTTTTCTTTTTTTTTTTTTTTTTTTTTGGTGGTGGTGGTGGTGTGAGAGAAGCAGAGTGTATTTACCGGTAGATAAATGCATATTTGGAAAGCAACTAACCAAAAAGGTAATGGAGCTGCACTCTGCTTTGTGCTGCTCTTGTACTAGAGATACATCTATTCATTGTAATTTAGAGAAACTGATCTAATTTAATTATTTCCAACAAATAACTAAATTTTTGATTGGCTCATTCCACAGTCAAATAACTCAAAACATTGTAAAGACGGGTTTTATTGTCAGATGATGAATTCAGCATTGATCTTGTGAGGCTTTGCTTTGGTTTGTCTTACTTTCCCTTTAAGAAATATAATAATAACAATAAACTCGGTTGATTAGTATTTTCCCTGTTTTAATATGCTGCCAAAATAAGTATGTGGAGCCAAGGTTAACAAAGCAAAGGCGAAATCCCAAAATGATAGAAAGCCCAGGCCCAGGCTTGTCCTGAGGATGATAAAACATGTCGTCATGACTGCCTCAGGATATCAGTCTAGCAGAACTGAGATGGCTCTTGAAGCCAAAAGCATCTTGGCTTAAGTTTTTGGCATCTGATTTATGGATTGTTTCAGTTCGCAGGTCGTGAAAACTTGATGAATGTATTTACAAAATGCATGCAGCAGCAGCAGGAACAAAACTATACAGTACTAGATCAATTTATTTGTTTTAAATGATTTGGTGAGACTGTTATTGCTGTGATATTAGTTTTGCAGAATCACTCTGGATAATGTGTTTTTGGCCCCTGAATCCCAGAGGTGGGCTGGAGTTGTTCCTCTCAGCCCCGCTGTGGGTTAAACCTCCAACAGCTGGGCTCAGGCTGTGGTGTCCCAGCTCCAGATAAGCTATATGAACCCCATGCATGGTGCACCCACTTTTATGTGCACTTTTATGCACATTCAGAGTTGCACACTCAGAGGATTCACTTTTTTCCATTGTAGGACCAGCTGCATGATTCTATATCAGAATGCTGAATTTTTTTCATCAAGATGCCGGGCACCAAGTGCAGTTAATGAAAACTGGTTTGACTTTGATTTCAAGTTGTCTGTTTTGATTACCTGAAGTAGACCACAAAAAAGTTATTTTTATACGCTGTAATTTGAATTGTGTAGTGAGTTCAAAGCGTTAGACAAACTAAACTCTCCAGAGATGTTCATTTTCAGACACAGTTGGAGCGTGTTTTGTGACTGACGGCACTCTCATCTTATAAAAGGTGCTAATGAAATCTTTTGGGGATTCTGTTGGTGGATCGAGTTCCCACTCTCTGCCACGCTTTCCATGAGTGTGGTCGGATAGACAGGATACAAGCAATCATCTCATAGAGAAATAGGAGGGTGGAACATCTGAGGAGATGAAAGATAGAAGTGCTTTGTTAGTGCTAGTATTTGTGAGGGCCGAGGTGTCAAGCTGCTTCCTGCTGCCTGTAAAAATGGCATGAATGTGCTGATGTGTGATTCGGTCTCTAAACACCACCTGTGTTGACAAGTGGTGAGTGCTGAAACAGGATAGCTTTAGTGGTAGCTTCATCTACAAGTGAATAGGGCTTATTTTAATATATGCCATTGACGTGATTTGCTGTAAACAAAAAGTGTGGTGCACGCTCGAATGGGCAACATGTACCAAATTTTCGATTATTTGAAAAATATATAACTGCATCAAACTGTGCTTAAAGTCAGTACATTTTGTGGTTTTACTTTGCTTATTATTTTTTATGTAGCACTAGCAATGTATTTCTTAATATTAAGGTTTTAATGTACGTATGGGGTTGAGTCCAAAAGTTATTCCGTTGTAGATGTACATTTAATGATTGATTTCTGAGAGTTTCATTGAAATCTGTGGTTCATGAGATATTTTACTAACGCCACAGTCAAACACGCAGACAACACCTTTTGTCGACAGGTGATAAACTATTTTAAAGTTGAAATCCTATTCTAGTTTCCATCCATCCATCCTTTATCTTTACCTGCTTCTTCCTTTTTGGGTCATAGAGGTCACTAGTTCCCATAACCAGCAATCACTGCAAGAGGTGGGGGACACCCTGGAAAGGTCTCCAGTCCATCACAGAGACACATGAGACCAACGAGACAAACAAATATTCACTCTCTCACTCACACCTAGGGACAATTTAGAGTTACCACTCAGCCTAACATGCATGTTTTTGGTATGTGGGAGGAAACTGGAATATCCAGAGAAAACCCACACATGCACGGAGAGAACATACAAACTCCACCCAGAAAGGCCCCCGGCCAGGATTCGATCGGTCGACCTTCTCCCTGAGAGTCGGCAGCTCTGCCAACTGCACCACCATTGTAGACCCAATGTAGTCTGTAAAAAAAAAAAAAAAGACAATTTAGGTAGAAGCAAGTTATATTATTTTAATTTTACATACACTTTAATGAAAACAATCTGCTTTTATTAGCACAGTTTTAAACTGAACAACATTTGTACGTCCAGAATTATTTATTGCAGCATATTCTGTACTATTAAAAAAAATCCACGTGCATTCTTCTTCTTTTTTTTCATCAAATAGGTTTGTACTCTGCTTCAAAATGTAAGAAAAGCTTAAAGAAAGAAAAAACACACACAAAAAAAACCCTGAGTATTAGTTTTTAAACACAAGGAAATGTCCAGAGTTTAAACTCACCCTTCCCCCATGAAGAATTCAGAGGAATGTCTTGCTGACTGAAATTAACTAGACCATGCTTGAGCTTATCTTAGTTTTCCAGCACATCAACTTGGAGTGAAAAGTTACATATTAGCAAAGAGGATGATTGTGGAAGGAAGCAGAGGGTGCAGGTTTAGACACCCCAACAAACTCATACTGTGGTCTGATCGCTTCTCAACTCCCTAAGTAATTAGTTATTGACATACCATTAAATTGTTTAGTGTTGCTTCAAATGTTGAAACTGGTCAGAGAAAGAACAAACTTAAAAGTTATTTCAATTTAGATGTAATTTTAGTTTAAAAAAAAGTTGCATGCATGCAAATTTTTTGCTTTGTTGTTGTTGTCTGTTATTGTTATTTTCAGTGTTGGAGAAATAAAACACATCACATCCTTTTTTTGGCATGTAAGCATTTTTGCTTGCCAAGAAGTCTTTAGCCCAGAAAATTTTTTGCTTCTGCCATGTGTACTGAAAAACAAGTCTCAGATTATGGAAGTGTGTTTTAATGCATATTCAGCATGCAGTAAAGGGATTCTGGTATTTGACATAAAAAAATCCACATCTAAAAGCTGATTATTCAACCTTTTTAGATGCAAAGTCATATTTCAGCACCATATATCCAATTTTCCAAGCATTCTTAGTTGTCTTAACTTGCTAGAACACAAATAGAACAAAGGATTTTTTTCTGCTGCAGACTAACCATCAGTCCAAGATTACATACTTCACACAATAACAAACATTAAATCCGCTTTCTTGCTTCTATTTGCGAATGCAGAGCAGCATTCTTATCTTTAACATGCAGGTTTGCTGGATTACGTCTTTTCACCAGTTATAAACAAAGGACAAGGAGTCAACTAACAGTTCTCTAGAAATTACCATTTCATCTTTGCAATGAGCATTTTTTTTCTTTCAGCCCAAAAGCCTTTTCGCATGTGGGGATTTCCAAGTAACAAGTGTAAAAAGCAGCTAAAACATGTTTTTAAATGACACAGTGTGAAGGCCAGCCTCTGGTAAAGGCTCAACAAACTCCCATCTTTATTAGTATGGAGCTCGTGAGTCTGTGGGTCTCGGATGGGTTTTTTATATTCTACGGCTTCACACTGTTGCTTTCAGCAAACAGTCCACCATTATCCGGTCTGACAAGAGAGCAAACACCATGCATTTAGGGGTCAAGAAATAACGCACACCTCCTCCCTTTGTCAAGTCCTGTCTTCCTGTATGGTGTTTTGTTTTCTTGCTTTTCCACACTAATTTATGAATCATGCTCTGATCATTTCTATTTGGATCATCATCACATTATGAACATCTACAATTTCATGGATGAAGACAGATTTTTATTGCAAAAGTGGATCGATAATGTATTTGCCTTTATCTGTGTGTGTGTTTGTCTGTACCATTAGCAAAGCATCTTAGATGGTGACCTTTCTCTCGCCTAGACGCAACAACACATCAAATTGGAAGTAAGCATGTTGCGTTTTTTTTATTTCAAGTTATCCAGCTCACAACGTTAATATCAGAGTCAGAGTCAGAGTTTCTTTATTGTCATTCGCACCTCATATGGTACATGTGGTGGAGCAAAATTATGTACACAGGGTCCCAGTTACATCCAACAATAAAATGTATAAGAAAAACAGTAATAACATCTAAGATATGAACTAAGAAAAACATCAACTAAATATACACTAAGCACTCATAACATAAAAACATTGAACATCAGCACAAACATGAACAGGAGTCTGTGAGCAGATGTGCACGCATGAACACATCAACATTGAAACAGATCAGCAGCAACATGAAACAGATCAGCAGCAACATGATATGGTTTTTCACAGTGATTATTCTAGTTAGAGATTCATGAGTCTAACAGCCTCAGGGTAGAAGCTGTTCCTCAGTCTAGTGGTTCTACACTTAATGCTCCTCAACCTCCATCCTGAGGGGAGCGGGGCAAAAAGTGTGTGTGCTGGGTGAGTGGGGTCCTTCATGATGCAGGTTTCCCTCTTCCTGCATCTGGAGGTGTAGATGTCTGTGATGGTGGGGAGACTGACTCCAACATCTTCTGTGCAGCCTTCACCACTCTCTGCAAAGCTTTTCTTTCTGCAGCTGTGCAGCCTCTATGCCACACGTTGATGCTGGAGCACAGGATGCTCTCCACTGCACACCTGTAGAAGGAGGTGAGGACTGAGCTTCCCAGTCCAGCTCGATTCAGCCGCCTGAAGAAGTAGAGTCTGATGAGCTTTCTTGAGCAGGCTGGTGGTGTTGTTGCTCCAGCTGAGGTTGTCATTCATGTGTACACTCAAGTACTTGTAGCTGGAGACCACTTCCACTGCAGATCCTCATGCTCAGGGGGGTGTAGGTGTGTTTGTTCCTTCTGAAGTCCACAATCGTCTCCTTTGTCTTCTTCACATTGATGTGAAGGTTATTCTCTTCGCACCAGCAAAGATATGTTATATGTGTTATATATAATATGTTGGTCTTGGTATGAAATTCTAGCATGGAAGGCAGTGGGCGATATGTATATTTTTTTAAGAATGCTAGTTCTTTAAGTGGGCAGCATGGTGGCACAACTGGTAGAGCCGCAAGCAGGTCCTTGGTTCAAATCCTGGTCCAGGGGCCTTTCTGGGTAGAGTTTGCATGTTCTCTCCGTGCATGCGTGGGTTTTCTCCGGGTACTCTGGTTTCCTCCCACAGACCAAAAACATGCATGTTAGGCTGATTGGTAACTCTAAATTGTCCCTAGGTGTGAGTGAGAGAGTGAATGATTGTTTGTCTCTATGTGGCCTTGTGATGGACTTGCGACCCGTCCAGGGTGAACCCCGCTCCTCGCACAGTGACTGCTGGACATGGGCACCGGTGACCCCCGTGACCCAAAATGGAAGAAGCGGATAAAAGATAATGGATGGATGGATGGATGGATAGTTCTTTAAGTGGTTTTATGACCTCGTCTCCTCACTCACACAGAGCATGTCTGGAAAATATGGTTTAAAAAAATATGTGGGAACTGGGATAAAGTTGTTGCAAACTAATTATTCTAACTTTTTGTATACTGCTCCAAGAGTTGTAGAAATTTATATTTTCACCACAATGTGTTTTTTTGAGAGGCTCGCAAAAGATATTCCAAGGAGATATCAGCAACCGATGCATTAGAGAGTTCATACAATAGATAATTGACTAGTAATGAGCGAGAAACTCAAGATTTTAAATCCACAGTGACCTTTCTGTGAGCGCTGAAAAAGCCCTGTGGCTGCTAATTCAGCCTTTTGTTGTTTCACTCTTTGCTATTGAGAGCTCGGGCTTTGGTTCTCTACCATGTGGTTCACTGTTAATTAAGACACTCGAGGCTGCGTCCGCTTTGACTGACAGGAATGTTATTCAAGGGCAATCAAGTAATACTTTATCTGAGCTTTTTCTATGCATCAAATCAATCAAACCCATCTTCTGCTGCTTTTTACGCCCATTTATTCATTTTTACATAGAAACTAAGAAGTTTGGCTTTGAATCTTTTTAGCTTTGGAGTGCAGTGGTCATCCATCATGTGTCTGTAAGAATGAGATGATTATTCATTCTTCATCACCTATGTAAATGATGGCCGAGTCAAACAATCTGACTTCGTGTCCTGCAGATGTAGCAGAGACCATGGAGAGGTCCTGACCCTGCGTGCTTGGCAGGACGCTCAGTGTCCTTGGTGGGAAAACAGCAAACCAAGCAGAACACCGAGCAGATTCACTGAATTGTATCAGGAATTTGTAAGCTTTGGCTACTTGATAACCCTTTCTTAAAAAGTTAAACATACTTAAACATGTGTTCAGCTGAGCTTTGTACAACTTTTATTCAACGACCCAGACTGTGTTGTGCATTTAATTGTGTAAATTGTGACCCTTCAAGGGTCACAGCAAGTGAATTCACTCAAAAGATTTGGCAATTGCGTTACACCAGATGTCCATCCTGATGCAACCTGGACTCAAACCTGCAGCCTCAGGACTATGAGACAACTGAGCTACAGCATTCCCTGTGTTTAAAGATTCGTGTGGTGTAGAGAAACGGTCGTCTGTGGTAGATTAATTAACAGTACAGCTTCATTTATATTTTTAACAAACAAAAACAGCACTTTTTCATAACTCTCAAAAATGGTTCACTTGTGGGAAATACTTTCTGTTGTGAACATATGAGGTAGACTCACAGGACGGGAGTGACCTTTCAGAATCACATCAGACAGTGTTTCCTCTGTAGTGCCTCAAATAAACAACTCCCTATCGGAAATAAGAGCTCTCTAATTTCTTTCTGTTTCACACAAGTGAGGGGCTTCTTTGTTTTTAGTTTTTAAACCAAAAATGTCACAGTCTGGTTTCCACAACAACCTTTTACTGCAGTTTAGAATCAAACATAGAAAGTGTGAAAAAAGATAAACTGATTTTTTTGTTTGTTTGTAAAGAAAAAAACATTTTTCTGCCAGTCCTACAGCAGAAATCATTTAATTGTGTATTAAGTGGTTCATCTTTACTGACACGTTTATTGTGCTTCATTTTTAGAATATTTTGTCTTCATCCCTTTCATTGCTTAACCAACCATTATTGAGATATTACATTTTCTCTAAAGAAGTTGAACACACAACCTTGAGAAATTATGTAATTAAGTAATTCACACTTTATCACCTTTTAACTTTTTTTTTTTTACCTTTTAACTACAAATTAAGATCCAATAATTCTCAGTCAGGTTATCTGGACAGTTTCTTTTTTATAAAGATGTTTCATCCTCTATCCGGAGGGCTTCATCAGTCTGAGGAGCTCCAGTAAACTGTTTCCCCACCAAGCAGTAAACTCCTTAAGTGGACGTGTCTGTGGCTGCCTGTCTGGGAGGAGTCAACGGGGGACAGGACAGCCCCCAGAAACCATCTTAGCTCCAGCAAACTGGTTGGTCCACTTAAGGAGTTGACTGCTTGGTGGGGAAACAGTTTACTGGAGCTCCTCAGACTGATGAAGCCCTCCGGATAGAGGGTAAAGAATCTCTATAAAAAAGAAACTGTCCAGATGACCTGACTGAGAATTATTGGATTTGATACCTGGATGATTGAGCATGAACTTTGTTACAAATTAAGATATTTTCCCAGTCGACTAAATAAACACTGTGTTTTATTGCACTAAGTACTTTTTTAAAAGCCTGTACAAATTTATTTTTATTTGCTGTGGTTTATATAAAAATCTTTCTGACCATTGCATTACAAAAAAAAAGCATAAAAAGTTTAATCACCCCTGGAGTTCATATGTTAATCTCAAAGGCCTTTTCCTGCTGAGAGCAAAGCGTTGCTTCTCCTAAGCTTTTTGGGGCTCTCTGACCCGGCACTTTTGTTCAGAGCACCTCCGGCCTTTCTTTTAGGCTCCGCAAACTTAGCCTCAGTGTTCGCTGTGTCATGGTGGACACTGAGGGAAGGATGGATCCTAAAGAAGGGTCAGATTTCTGGCACAACCGTTTCTTGAGAGAATGGAAAAGTGTTCCAGGCCTGGGAAATAATAACTGTTCTAAGTCTTTCAAGCCGTGGCCAACTCTTCACTTGTTACTGCAGATATGAGGCTTAGGGTGATTAGACCATATCGTGCTCTCTCGCTCTCTCTCTCTCTTGCTCTCAGCTCGGCCATGTGCTTTTTACCCTTCAACAGGATTATTATATCCTTTTCCCTTAATTGGAGAGGTGAAAACCATGCTGGTATGGTCTGGTACACCGTGAAGCTTAAAGACAGGTTATTTAGCAGAAATACTGGACAGAGAAAATGGCTTTTCCATCCCTGTAATGAATGCTTGTTTCTGTAGAACAAAACAATGTTTGTTTGGTTTTTAGCGTGTATGAATTTATATTCAAAGACTGACACTTTAAGACAGCATATCATCTGGCATATGTCATGCCAAAGTTTTAGACTAAGTTATTCCCACTTTTGTCAAATCTCCTATTTGACATGTACAATCTCATGTGGTATTGCGAGATGTGTTGTTGCTCAAGTATGGGTTGTGGATGACTCTGTTATTACCACATCCTATTTTAGCTTATTACCAGTAAAACTGTCTTGGTTTTAGCCAGTTTTGCTTTTTATTTGCCCGTTGAAGGTGTCCGTACTTCCATAAACTTTTCTTTCTGATCTGCTATGAAACTTGATACATGTGCATTATCACTAGACAGCGTGTTGCACTATTTATCACCTCAGCTCCAAGGTCACAAATCAAGGTCAAATGTTATACAAGGTATTTGTTTGTCCAGATCATACATTGCTGTATAATAGTTTGTTGATGGGTGTATATTGTGCCATAAACTGTACTCTTGTTGCTAAGGTGGATTTGCTGTGGCAGCCATCTAGAAATGGGTTGATTTCAAAAGTTAGGCAGTTGTAGATATACATCCGTTGATTATGTCCTGGGATTTTCATTGAAATCTGACTAACTGGTTCAATAAATATGTTGGTAATGGCACGTGCACACACACACAGACATGGACAAAAACATAAAGATGATGATGAATGCTGCAAATCATGCCACAGTGTTTATCAGTGTTTATAAGGATGTATATGGTTGCCTTTTATTTAACCACCATTTTGGCTTTAACATAAAGTTTTTATTAATTGTTTGTGAACAAAAAAACAGATAATTAATTATCCAGTTAAGCCTTCATGTTTATAATATTTAGATGATACAATATATTAATTAAATTAGCAAAGGGTGTACACCGCCTCTCTCACAGTGATGGCTGGATACATGCACCAGTGACCCCCATGACATGAAATGGAAGAAGCGGGTAAAGATAATGGATGGATGGATGGATGTAAACTATGAAAAATTAATTATTTTGCTGTTAGAACTGGAAGTTTAATCAAAAGAAGGGGTATTTGGAATAGTTAGATGCTGTACTTTAAAATTGCATGGCTGCATTCTTTACTGAATACAATATCAATATTCCTTAAACTGCCACTCCTGTTTTTATTTGAATAATTTCCATTCTGTAACATAACTAAAATTAGCCTGTTGGTTCAGTTATTTATCTGGATGAATGTTCCTTTACATTTAAAGATGACGGACAGATAGAAAAACATTTCAGCAGCCAGGTTTTATTTTTAGATGCTCTGCTTCAGTTGGTCAGTATTCACAGGTTAGTCCTCGTTTATCCTTGCTGAGCAGTGTGTTGCTGTCTCTGTGGGCAAAGGGCTGCCTGACCGTCTGCCAGGCTGAGCTAACAGATGAGGGTCCATGGGGCACTGCAATTCTGCAAGGCTTAAAAAGGCCCAAATAAGGCCGGACTGCAACATGTATGCAGGGGGGAGAAGGAGGGCACTAAGTTGGCACAACCCAGCCTCCCACATTCTTTCGCCTCTCTCAAAAGCCTTCTGTCCCACATCACACAGCTACTGTGGGAATAGAAAGAACCTGTGCAGCTTCATAAACTGCACAATAGGCATTGGATAAATGGTTTATACAAAGGGGTTAAACATTACAAAGGTTTTTGACTTTAAATGTAAAGGAACTTGCACGTCAACCAAACATTCTTGATATTAACAAGATAAACAGAATGAAGGCAAGATGCTTTTTAATAAATAATGAAGCCCGCTTTTAAGAAATTGATATGATGTGAAAACTACAGTGTAATGGCTTTCAGCCATTGCAGTTTTGGTGAACTGCATTGCAATGAAAAGAACTGAACACCAGAGATTTGGATCTTGTTCACTAAAATTTCTCTCTGTGCTTTGAGGCCTAGGTAAAGATTAACTCTGGTGTTTTTCTTGGGGCCTCTTTGAAGTGGACTTACTCCAACACAGCCTTATCTTAATTAGAAAGAAATTTGGAGGAGTGTAGAGGCCCTTTGGAAATGAATATGTCCACTCCCCACTTCCCTGAAGGCCACGTTGCTGCAGCTTTAGTTGGACTTCAAGGCACCATAAACTCAGCGTTTGCTTATGCCTTTTTGGGTTTGTATTTACAGTGGAGCTGTGAAGAAGGTATATCATTTTCCTGAGGTTTGAAAGTGTTTTCAAGGGACGCATTCTCTTTAGAAGCTGATGGATGTTAAAGATGAATAATTAATAGAGCTCATTTATGTTTGTGAATGCCATGTAAGGCTGACAAGATTAAATGAAATATATGATTCTTAGGGTATTTGTTTATCTGTTCTAATCTCTGAGTTTTTAATTACTAATTCAATTGCTTTTATGTTTCTATGACTATGATTGAATTTAGACGGATTTGCTAAAACTATGGCAAAGTTTTGACCAACAAGTGATAATAGACAGCCAACATTTTCTTCTTCTGCCTCAGTGGAGGACAGACTTCACAACTCAGAGATCACACATGCAGTGTTTACCGTTGGCAGGAGTGCCACACTGCTGGCTTTAATCCAAACAGTTCAGTGAGGTCCTGTCTCACAAAGGTCACCTGTCTGCTGAAGAATGATGTGGAACACACAGGAAGCGAAAACCCAACTCTGTGGTAGATCTCAAGAAGACTTTTTAAATCTAACTCCATTTAAGATTCTTTTACCAGTTAATATAATAGAAAAGTAGCCTTTCTTGTGGCATTAAACACGCTGTGTTCTGCAGACAATAAAAGGTTTTCCCTAATAATTTGGGATGAAACTTTAATGAGATGCATTATGTATTTTTCAATTATTTAGAATGCTTATTACTTTGCAAAACTTAACCAATATCCAGTTGTGTTGTAAGCTTAGGAGTTTTTTCAGCTTTACTACATTTTCACCTTAAACGTGACACCACATTCAATTACTCAACCTTTATTTATACAGGTTAGTTAGTTCCCATTGAGCTCGAGGACTCACTTACAAGAGAGACCTGTTTCAAGCAGACAAAGTAGATAAGGAAAAGAGAACAAGAGGGGAGGTAAATAAATTGTATCTCGCACTATGTCCTGGCGGGCACAGTGTGAAAGTTGCAAAAAAAGACCTTGCACATAAACAGCAACATACTAATGACATCATAATACATTTATGCATGAGGAGGCCGACAAAGGCGGTGAGTTGTCCGTGGACACTGCCAGAAAGTTCCATAGTCCTGATAAGAGATGGCACAGTGTCTATCAGCCAGCTCAGCTCTGACACAGGTCCACAGATGTCCTCGGAGGGGAGCAGGGGGAGCAGAGCAGAGCTTCTTATTCACATAACCTCCAGGAGAAATTTAAGATAGTTGCCTATTCAAGGCCAAGCGGGGCTTGACGCAGGCAGTCTCACAATTGCCAGAACCACTGGCAAAACATACTTACCAGTAATTTTCTTCATCATTTTATATTTGAACAAAAAAGTTTAAATAATTTCATCTGGACCATTTTGTTAAGGGAGAAATGTTTTGTCTTCCATCCGGAAGACTTCATCAGTCTGTGGTCTGCCAACCACATACAGGTTTGTAAACTCAATCATCCGGGTATATAACAACAAAAAAGATTAAATCATGTCATCTGGACCAGTTTCTTTAAGTGAGAAACGTTTCGTCTTCCATTCGTAAGACTTCATCAGTCTGCGGCCTGCCAACCAGATCTGTCCCATAAGTAACCTCCATTGCTGTTTCAAGCCTGTGTGTGACCGCAGACTGATGAAGTCTTCCTGATGGAAGACGAAACGTTTCTCACTTAAAGAAACTGGTCCAGATGAAAGATTTAACCGTTTTTGTAGTTATCTACCTGGATGATTGAGCTTACAAACCTTTTTAAATGTTATGTTTGACACATCAGCACCAACATTCTTATCTATAAAACTGTTTTAGTAAAGCATATTGGTGTGGCTAATTATTATTATTGTTTTTAATAAAATAGACTGTCTCATTTCTTTTATACATTACTTGATTTAAAATCTTTTCGACTTCTGGTTCTCTGTCAGGTCAAAAAGCCAAAGGAAAAGACGTAATTTAAGCAAAGTTATAAAGTTACTTATAAATACATTCATCCTTACATATAAGAAGACATCCATGGTGAAAGTGTAAAAGTTTCACTGCTTAAAGAGAAAAGGGAACAAACGCAATTATTGGTCAGCTGGAGGTAACAGATTTACTGACCATAACAACAAGAGTGGAACGGGAAGGAGACTTTTGGCTGAGCTCATTATAAACAACAATAACACTCTGAACTCTCCTGACATTGTCCCTGCACCCTCCTGGCAGTTTTGCCTTTATTCCATTACTTTCACAACGGTTTGGTGTTTAGTGGTTCAGTCATCTAAATCTCTCTACACTCATTCATTATAGCAGTTGCCAGCAGGTCTCGCTATGCAGTTCGGCGAACATATTTGAAGCTTTTATTAACCAGTGCCATTATTTGGACTGTTAGCTATTGCTGTGAAAATGAAAACATGAGAGCGCTGTGTAGTTTCTGTATGAGTCACTTTGTGTGTGTCTCTTCACGTTTTCATGGCAGAGTTTGTGTATCTGTTTGGGTTTGATGCTGTTTTTCTGTCTGTGCTTTCGAGTCTTTATGGTCAAATGGTAGCAGCCATGCCCTCCAGTGTTGTAAATTATAGTCTTTGAATTGAACTTCAAAAGGCGAGGATAAAATAACCGAGTTCAGACAGGAAATGGAGCCCCTTTATCTTAATTAGAAATAAAGCAATTAGATTGCACAAACCCTGTTGCTTTTGCACAAAGGCTTTGCATGCTTCTCGCCTCCCACTGTGGCTAGGACAGAAAATCAAATTCTAAAGGTATCTAAGAACACTAATATGGGGTATTAAATGTCGGTGCCAGATTAAAAACAAAACGCTGCATTCATTTTCATAATACCTTTTGATTAAGTCCTGGTTTGAGTATTTAACTTTTCTTCCGAGTTTTCTTTTGCAGATTGATAAACTCTTATAAGGCATTTCAGGAATATGTTTCACTTTTGTTTGCAGGAGGCAACAAACTAAGGAACCAGCAGTTTAGACTGAACTGGGCTTGGATTTCTTTGGAGAAGGAACACTATGTGGTGGATGAGGAGGTCAAGTTCCTAGAGGTTGTACTGAAACGCCGTGGTTACCTGGGGGAGACTTCATTTGTTGGTAAGCAGACTTTTCCTCAACCTGCTGTTAAGAAAATAAAAAGTTTACTGGTTACATTTAACAACTTTAAGAATTCAAAAATGCTACATTTACACATTACATTTTATTTGACTAAAAATGTTGGACTTTTCAGTTACGAAGCTAAATATTTCTACACTCTGAACAAAGAAAACAACAAAGCCAATATTGTTTGGGAAGTCATTATATTAATAGACAAGCAGGTCCTTTGATATGTTATGGAACAAAAGTAAGGCTTGCCCCAACTTTCAGTAGGGTCATCCAGGTCCTGACCTTTGACCTCCTTTCTCTGGCTAGTGTTTGGGTTCCAATCCCCCAGTTGCAAAGGACAATCCCACAATGATCATGCAGGCGTAAGGCATAAGACTTCTGAAGTCAAGTAACTAAAGGGAGATACATTTTTAAGATTAGATAACGTTTACAGACCAGAACTATCCATCCATCCATCCATTCATCCATAAGATTAGATAACATTTACAGACCAGAACTATCCATCCACCCATCCATCTTACCTGCTTCTTCTTTTTCGGGTTGCAGTGGGGTCACTGGTGTCCATATCCAGCCATCACTGTGCGAGAGGCGGGGGACACCCTGGACAGGTCTCCAGTCCATCACAGGGACACATAGAGACAAATGAGACAAACAACCTTTCACTCTCTCACTCAAACCTAGGGACAAATTAGAGTTACCAATCAGCCTAACATGCATGTTTTTTTTTTTGTCTGTGGGAAGAAACTGGGAGTACCTGGAGAAAACCCATGAATGCATGGAGAGAACATACAAATTTTGGATAAATAAATATACTTTCGTCATCTACTTAAACAAAATAAGCCACTCTGAGGACACGAGAAGATTTTTAACTGGTCTTTTATTTGCAAAAGCAGAGTTCACAACAGGCAAAGGTACATGATTGATTCCTGGTCATGAATATCTGCAACCGGACAGAGAGGCAGGAAGTGTTTTTATAATGCTTATCAGACAGTCACTGGTGACCTCGGTCTAACTGCCAGGTGACTTTACAATGATCTCTGCGGGATAACGTGAGAAAACAAAGTAATACCATTTTTTGATTTACCAGAGCATTGAAATGTTTGAACAATTGTTAATGTATTGGTTAAAAAGTGCTATATTAAGCTGCGAATGCACCGATTTTATTTCCTGGAGAGATCAAGCCTATGGTCTGTTTTTCATTTTTAGTGTGTTCTTAAAGAAATTCAAAGCAGAAGGTTACAGGCGGCTTACATTTACTGTTGTATTAAATCCTTCACTGTACAAAGACTTCTACCAACTAATTAAGTTTTTGTTTCTGAAATTACAAGTGTCAAAACTTTCTATCAAAGGATTTCTCATTACTTTATGTGGCTACGTGTTCACAGCCCCAAGCAGTGACTTTTTGATCATCTGCCACTCGGTTACATTCTGTTAGTTCTAATAAATCTTGTGAAAATATCTTTACTTTTTCATTTCTTGCAAAGATAAATACAGAACAAATCTAAAGATTGTGTTGAGACTCACTACAACTGTATTATATGTACCTGTCATTTTAGACACCAGCACAAGTCTATTAAATTCTCTATAAAACCACATAAATTGACTTTGTTTTTAATTAAAAAGAACCCTTAGCAAAAATTATTTTGACTCAAAAACCTTTTTTTCCTAGCGATCATTGATTCTTGTACTTCAAAACACGTCTTCAATAGTCCCCCTAATGAGAACACAACTTGCAACAAATATTCTGTCTCAGTGAAGTTGTATCTGTCTGTGAAATGTCAAAGCGCAGTCATGATTTTCTCACTCTGACGCACTCTCTGATTCATTCAGGTTTGGAGATGAAAAGCAGAAATCCGATTTGATTAATTGACATAAACTTTCCAGCAGAGCAAGTTGGCAATAGGTGATGAAGAAAAACTTGATACCATATCAGTACATTTTCATGGGGGCTGGGGATATCTCTTCTTGTCCAACCAGGGTGAATCTTTGTCAGAGGATTCCTCCTCTCCGTGGGCAGCTTTTGCCTCACTTGTGAAGCCATACAGTGAGTGTGGCTCCGGTTTGGAGGTTACAGTGAGTCCACCTGCTTTAAACCCTCAGAGTGGCGGCTGTGATCAGGGCCGTTCATTTCAGGCAAATTATTCTTCCTTGGTTCATCACTGCTCTTTGAAGACTGCTGGTCTTTCAAGCCCCATTGAGTGCTACTGTTCTTATCTTAGCACAAATATGCTCAGACATTTCCCCCATCTGCACTTGCATATCATAGTCCAGTTTCATTTTCATCAAAGAGATGAGTCAAAATATTTAAAAATTATCCACTCTGTATACTTCAGTCTGCACACTACTGAAGTGCATACTCACTCTGAGATATTTCAATTTTATTCTTCTTCGTTTCTTCAGTCTCGACCACCTAGCTTGAGTTTTCGTTTTGTATGGCAGTGTGTCAGGATTGCTTTGGGGTGTGCAGCCATATTAATTCTTCTCACTGCCAAAACCCTGATGCATTTTTTGAGGCCAGTTAACAAAGACAATGGAGAGGCTGTGTGACATTTCACTGGCTTCAGCACTCCTGCTCAATATGAATACTGCCAGAGTCACAGCAATGGTGACCATGAGCATCATCAAACAGCTCACATGCTGAAGGTCAGAAAGTGTATGTCTGACTCAGACCACGTCTGCTAACACCAGGCTGGTATACAGTTTATTTCCACCAAGCTTTTTTTTTTTTACTCTGGGAATGGAAACTGCAGCTAAATAATGGAAGACATTGTTGAGTTCAGAACAGTTCTGATTTTACTGGGACTTTGATTGCATCTTTTTTAAAATACCTGCACACATACAGTAAATATCAAGGCTCATGACGAAGAGATGGACATATATAGACATTAAAGTTTCTAGTTTTGTGTATTTCATAAGTTAATCGTTTTCTCCCACATCCTTCTTTAAGGCATTGGCACGAAGGATGATTCTGCAAAAAAGGACAAAGACTTTCGCGGGAAGTCTCAGAAACAGGTGCAGTTCAACCCAGGCCAGACCACAGCCACCTGGAAGGTCAGAATCCTGCCAGACAGCGAGTACGAAGTGTCTGAGATGTTCCAGATTGTCCTGTCTGAACCAGTGATGGCTGCTCTTGAATTTCCAGAGGTCTCTTTCGTGGAGATCCTGGACCCTGGTGATGGTCAGTGATTTTCTTTCTTAAGACTAAAACTCCAATAGTTTGCTAAATTTTAATAAGGTTGAATATGTTTTTAAGTCAAAATAAAATGTGTTGTATATTTTTTACATCCTACTCAGTGCTTATGTTATTCTAAAGTGAATTTAGGGCAAAAATTCTGTTTTTTCTGTTTTTACGTGCATTTTTTCGTTCAGTCAACCTTCAGCCTAATTATTCAGCCTAATTTTCCATGTCTGATATGATTCACCCAATCACCATTTTGCACTGTTTGTTCATTTAAATTTTGGAAAGATTATTGTAAAAAAAAGGATGACTTGTGTTTTAAAAAGTGGAAATGTCACAATTGTAGCCATACAGTACAGAAACAGTAACAAGTTTAAAAGTAAAACATTAAAAACCATAAAAGTGCCATGCTTTTATACAGAAACCATAAAAAAATGATTTAACTGTAACAGGATCAGTTTGTTTTTCAAGGATAAAATAACAGTTAATACATTCTTTAACCCTTATCAAAGTTATTTTATGTCTGGGTTTGATTAGATCTTTCATCTACCTGAGGGCATCAGTGTATCATAAATGCAGTGTTTCTCTGTAAGATAAAATAAATCTGAATAAAAGCAAAATAAACAATACTGAGAACATAATCTGATTAACAGGTTAGTACATAAACAATAAAACAAAATACGTTTTAAGTGTCAGCCATGACAGTATTGTCTTTTCAGTAGTTTTGAGCAGAGATCTGGTATTAGCTGTTAAAATGACATGCATGGAACATGCATGCATGAAACAGCTCAGACAGAGAAGAAAACTGAGACGAAGCCAAATAAAGCTCTGATAGAGGACATCAAATATGGATCTCAAAGGGTTTTACTATGTAGGAAAGAGGAAATTGTTGTAAACGTTGTATGCTAATGAGCATATTTAACTGAAACTTGTTTTTGAAAATGCTGATTCCTGAAGGACAATAAAAATATTGCCAGCTGTCTTATGTTAAGATCTAAAATTTTATGTTTTCTCATGCTTTAAGCAAGAATTATCATCCTACAGACAAGCCCATTATAATATAATTACACTGCTTTTAGTTAAAAAATTTTTAAAACAAATTGTAGCCGCTCAAGGTCAAATAAACTCTGAAGGCTTATAAAAAATGGATGCTGCTATTCTATTTTCTGAGAACAGAAAAATAGAATAGCCCATGGTATTATTCAGACAGGGAACAAATAAATGTTAAAAATAAGATATATGGAGTAGCTTTAATGTCCTCTGCATTATAAAGGCACATTATGCTAACTCACCAACACTTTGTTAATGTGGCCATCCATGATGCTCACTGAACAGAATACAAAACGGAAAAATGAGCTCTGTGGATTTCATGGATGAAATGTTCCAAACTCATTACCTTTTTGAATGTCATACAAAGCTCGAGAAGGAGAAAAAGAGATGAAGAGCCACCAGTGAAACATCTGAGGAACAGACGAAGTGACTCAACATTTCCCAGCCTAAAAAAAAAACAGAATTAAAACACTTTGTTGTTCAAGCAAATTAATGCAGGTGACTAGAAAAACTAACTGAGTGATATATATCCCTTATCCCTGTGCGGTGCAAAACTTGCAAAATAAGAGGGGTCTCAATGCTCTATATCAGGGCTATTCAACAAAACTGCTCAATGGTCCACAGTTTCTGAAAGTCAACAGCTCAGGGGCCGGAAAGTCAGTGATTAAAGTCATTAGGTAAATAAACCAAGTTTAATAATGATCTGTTATCTTTTAAATTTGTTTATTTTATTGCATTGAGTCATAAATGCAATAAACAAAACCCAAACCCAGAACCACACGTGTCTTATATATATATATATATATATATATATATATATATATATATATATATCTATTACGAAGTGGGCCGAATTGAAGTCACCCGAGGGCCAGAAATGGCCCGCACGCCGCCAGTTGAATAGCCCTGCTCTATATATTTATTTTATGTTCTAAATGTTTTCTATATTCACTTGTGTTCTATTTGCATCCCATATGAAAGACACATCTTAGTACCAGAAGTCAGGTAAAGTTTAACATTGACCGTTTTCCCCTACATAACAGAATCCATGGTGTATATACCGTCAGCTGTGTACAACATAGAGGAGGACATCGGTGAGCTGCTTATTCCTGTTCGCAGGAGTGGCGATGTCAGCCAAGAGCTCATGGTTATATGCTACACCCAGCAAGGTAACACAATTCCCATCAATATCAGTATAAATTGCTGTGCTAAACTGTTTCTGGAGTGAGTTACTCCTTTTTTGTTTGTCTAATACAAGCCTTTATTTAAGACTGCTCTTTTAGGCTACATTTGAATAACTGGCATCTTAAAAGCAAAAACATTCCACTTTCTTGACAAGATAAACAGAGTTAAACTCCTTATGGTGAAAAAAGTTTTTTAATGTAGCAACAAAAAGGTTAAGTCATGTCATCTGGACCAGTTTTTTTAAAGTGAGAAACGTTTCTTTTCTCATCCGGAAGTCTTCGTCAGTCAGGCTGTTTATGTGAATAGCAAGTTGGCCATCTGGCCTAAAACAGTTGATTGTTATAGATAAAGATTGATTGTTTTGGACGGGTGGGCCCTGTTTGTTTCTGAGATTCCACAGGAGGCTGGATTGAAACACAGCAGTGAAGACTACCTGTGGGACAGATCTGGTTGGCAGGCCACAGATTGATGAAATCTTCCGGATGGGAGACAAAACGTTTCTCACTTATAGAAACTGGTCCAGATGACAATTTAGCCTTTTTTGTTGTTATTTACCTGGATGATTGAGCCTACAAACCTTTTTTTATGTAACTTATTTTTGGTCTTTGCAGTTTCGGCCACAGGCACAGTCCCTACCACGGTGCTCTCCTACTCTGATTACATCTCCAGGCCTGAGGACCATCACAGCATCCTGCGCTTTGACAAGGGAGAGATAGAGAAATCCTGTCGGATAGTGATAATTGATGATTCCCTGTGTGAAGATGAGGAAAGCTTCAATGTCACCCTCAGCATGCCCATGGGGGGCCGCCTGGGCTCAGAGTTCCCCACTGCCAAAATCATAATCATTCCCGATATGGATGATGGTAAGATGTCATTTTACTGATTGTAAGTATGCATTCAAATGCAATCAGACTAACAAATTATAGGGCTTTGATTGTTCAAAGACATTTTAGCATATTTTGTTTTATTCTTTTCACTTTCAGTTCTGATTTAAGACCCAGGAAACCGCTACTTTTTTTACTTTTACTACCGTACTAATTAGTCTTTGTGTTCCTCAAAGGCAGTTTTTACCAGATTAGAGTTTAAAAATATTTGGATTACAATTTTGACATCAAAATTTAAAACAGTTTTGGAAAAGGTTTTATAAATGTGATACTTTCTAAATTCAGCTATACCGTAGGCAGTGAATATAAAGGCAGAAACCACCTTGGAGTGAATGGTAATGTGTTTATGAGATTTTACCATGTGGGTGCGTTTTTATTTAAACACCACGACTCCAAGAGAAAAGCTTTGGGTATGCAGCCCTACTTTTTGAAGGCAAAGAATTTATCTCATATCTGCAGACTCATACAGGAGGGCTGATAGTCTCCCACTTCTTCCTGATGTCTCTTTGTTCCCCAACACCTGACGGCCTTATCCTTATCACATTGAGAATCTCCATAAGCGCTGCTGCAAAGTCAAGACTCTATGTTTGCAGGCTAGAAGTTGTGAAGATGAAAAGTCCATTATGATTATGCAACTTTTTTGTTTGTTAAAATCCAACTACATATTGATAATTGAAGGGACAATGAAGCACCCTGTCTTAAAATTGTTTTCTGAAAACAAAACATTAATTACTGGAGACTTACTGAGGCACCTATATTTCCTCTGTGTAATGATGTTCTGCATGACAAGCACGTATTTATTCTTTATATTCACAATACAGTAGTCTCTCGTTTATCGCGGTGGATCCGTACCCTGAAGCCCTGGGATAAGTGAATAATAGGAATGATGCATGTACAGTACTGAAACAAACCACGATAGAGCGAGTCCACAAAAAAAATGAACCGCGAAGTAGCGAGGGACTACTGTAGTCCTAATGTTTGCACCTTTGACCGCAGCATTGCAACTTTTGAAACAATAGCTGATTGTTTTTCAAAAGTTTAGCAAAACAAAAAAATATTTGCCTATTCATATCCCCAAGAAAAATATAACATTTCTTGCAATTTCCTCCATTTGGCTTGTAGCCAAATCTTCTTTTAGGCTTCAGAATAAGGTATCAATTCTGTTTTACACTCTTCAAGTGTACGCATTTAAGCAGTTCCGAAATGTACGATTTGAAAATGTGTAACCTGAGAGTAAACAGACAACCTTTGACCCCAAACTGTTCCTGAATGAAGACTGTCTGAACAGCTGCTGAGACTCACCTGTCAGCTCCTGCACCATCCAGGCGTCTTTACAAAGAAATATGTTTCCATTGCTACTATTAAATTACGTTCTCTTGGGTTTGTTGAAGCCTTGGACTTTAACACTGTCACTCATGGATGTCTGTAACTGCCATGTGTAATGAAGACATAGTAGACAGACTTTTTGCCTTAGCTCTAAATGAACACTGGGATGGCTTAAAATCAAGTGAAATGATAAATAAAACATGTAAGTGTAGGGAAGTCTTCCAAGGTTAACAAACACCTAACTTTAAGTTTTACTTTGAAAATAAACTCAGATAAACAAAGCAAAAGATTAATGGTTATTGAAACTAAATGGTTGCAGTAAAGTTTATTTTTATTGATGACTATAGGAAGAAACCATTAGGAAGCTGTGGAGGATAAATTCCTTGCTTCATAGAGCTGGTCTGTGTATGTTTGTGGTGTTGCAGCGGCTTTCGCTATTTATTTGCCCGAGTAATCCTTTTTTATTAGCTGAAAGGTCAAATCATTTATGAGAAAAATAAAACATATTTTCACTCAATTGCTTGAACAGTTCTTGTTATGTATTTGCTCAGAGAATCACTGATGATAGATGGCTTAGATCAGTAAGGAATTAACTCAACTCTTTGACAATCAGCAATAATGTTTATTTACTCGTTATTTGGATGATTAACTGTAGAATTTAACGGTGAATTTCATGAGGATTCATTGCCACCGTTGTTTAGTGGCTGTGTTTTTTGCCTTTCAGAGTTTTTCAGCAACAGGGGACTGAGTTCAGTGTATAGTTGGCACATTGTATCAGTCTCTGTCAGGGTTTATTCAGTCTGCGTTGGTTTCCTTACACATTTCAATGGCATACATGCTAAATTGACCAGATTTACGAGTGTGTTGTCCTTTTCAAGGACTAGCAACCTGTCTAGGTTGCGCCCCGCCTCTCAGTCAGTGTCAGCTCTGATAGACTCCAATCCTTCATGACCCTAGATAGGGTGAAGTTGATAAAGAAAATGGAATAATCTAGTTGAAACATGAAGAGGGGGGAAGAAATAAGATGATGTCAACCACTTCATGTCTTCCCTAAAGGAGATGATAATGAAAAAGCTTGAGCATTGATGCTGAAGTAAATGGTAAACAGCTCTGAGGCAAGAAAAACAAGATTGATCTCCTGTCTGAAAGGGTAGAGAGGCAGCAGGAGATTCATTACCACTTTTAGTTCAGCTGTTCTGGCTAAATTCAAGCGTGTAATCCAGGTTCTGGTCTCTAAATGCATGTACAGATCTAAGGCAAATGGGGGCAACACATCTTTCTTTGTCATCCCGCCTTCAGAATAGCTTTCAAGTGTTGTACTTGCATGTGCAGGAAGAGTCTGTGCCTGGCCAAGCACCTGGCTCTGAGTGTGATGTCTGTAAACTGGAACTCCCCAGGAGGTTCTCAGCAGCTTTGTGGGGTTTTCATCTCAAATGGTTTGCATAAAAAATAAAATCCAACAAACTGCCAGTTTAGCAAAAGGGCATTTTAACAAACATTGTTAGCAATCATACTAAAGTGCAAAACACACATGAAATAAGTCAGGTCAACAATGTACAAATTTTATTTTATGCAAACACCACCTTTTACATGCAAGAAAGTGCAAGAAACCACAAAGTAAAGTGATAAAGGTTTTACATTTGCATTATTGCATTTCTTCCCAACTAAACTGACTTGGAACCATTTTATTAACTAGCACCCGTGCTTTGGAGGAGAAGGTGTGTTTTTCTTCTAGCTAAAACATATATATTTTTTTACTAATTAGCATTCTAAATTATCCAGAAAAGACAGAAATATAATCAGCTTCCAAAATAAACTATGGTCAGAATTCAGTAAACATGCCTCAGGCATCAGCTGCCTCCCTGCTAATTCACTTTAAATAAAGCGACATCTTCAATTGCTAAATTCAATTCTGGGTTTGTTACTTCGATTTATTAGCCCAGCCAGCCAATCAAATCAACTGACAGAATAGGCTGTGGCTCAGGAGAAAAACTGTTTGCCTTCCAGTTGAATAGTTAGTGGTTTGATCCAGGCTTCTTTCCCCATATGGACAAGACACTGAGTCCCAAGTTTGCCCTGATCTGCATATTGGTATGTGTGCACACATCTTTTTTCCTGTAGTCCTCTAAAATGGATGTTAAATTATGCTTGCCCGTTTTTCCTGTAAGAGAAAATCATATGGTGCTTAAAAACAGAACATTTGCAAGCTGTCCAGTCCTTCTACATTATCACGAACAGCTGGAATCCTTAAAGCACCAGCTGTTTTCCCATGTGGCAGACAACACGGAAGCCAAATCCCTGTGATTTCCACCTTGTTGCACTGTGTTTGGAGAAACTTGTTCTTTCTTGCAGAGGTAATTGCTGTTTGATAACTCCTCTGCATCCGGGAAAATGTTTTGGTGGGGTCAGAATGTAAGACATGAAAATGCTTGTACAGCAGGACTTGGCTGGTATATTTATAGTCTTGTGTCACTCGCCTGAAGATTTGATTCTGGTTTGGAAAGTATGATTACAAACTGTTTTAACATGGGTGACACGAATCGAGAGGAAACATGCAAACCCTGTCATTATGTCCCACCTGGATTCCCATTTTTTAAAACGTATTGACAGATGTCCTCAACACTTAGGCAAATAATACTTTAGACTAGTCTTTTGAAGTTCAGATGTTTGTTGCTGTCATCAGATGTTATTTTTGGTTTTAAGAACTGAAAAATGAAGTTGCTTTTAAGTGTTTTGTAGGAGATTATTTTTTTCCCCCTATTGCACAGTTGGCAGCAGAGCATTTGTCAAGGCTCAATTGAATTTCACCATTGAAAAAGCCACTTAGCGCTGTGGGAAATCTGTGCAAAGTTCAAGCAAAATCAAGCCGTCGGAGAAACTTTAAGAGTCCTTAGGGATGTCTGCGTCTTTCCCCATGTCTCGACTTTTATTTTATGTTCACACATATTTAACATAAGAGGTATTTACTTTGCAGCATTAGACTTTTGCAGAACAAAGGATTAGGCACAATGATTTTATCAAAGGAGTTCTTGTGCAGTGCTTTTTTTTCCCCTTGGCATTTATTCATTTTTAAATAAAAAGATTAGTTTTTATTAACTTATTGAAGTCATCAAAATGTTGATTTTCTCATAATTGTAAATAGGTTGAAACACTTGGAAGTTTAGTCTAAATTCCGATAATCTCCACTTCCATCCATGTAACCTTAGATGTGTGTTCTGGTGTCAGAGTTGCTGCTGAGCTCATGGAGGTTGTGGATGGTTTACCTTTCAGTTAATGGGCCTTAGGTCTTTGAAGCTTTTTGTTTGTGTGGTGCAAAAACCTTATCTGATTACTGGACGAGTCCAACAGGGCCCGAGTTCCTGGCGTCCAACTCTTCAGCCTTGTAGATCTGATTACTCCTCCAGGTAGACCCAGTGCAGGCAGCCAAAACCATCTTTGTTTGGTTTCTCTGAGGAGAAATGTTTTGGCAGCTGCAAGCCTATAAGATAGCATTATTGTTGTACCCATATCTTAAGAAAATAAGCGTGAAGGTGTTCCATCCGTTGCTTGCACAACGTTGCAGGGTGGTTTTATTCAATTCTGTGTGTGGGGGGCGCAGTAGTTTGGTGGTCAGTGTTGCGGTCTCATAATCCTGTGGGTTCGAGCTTATGGTACATAATGAAGGGCATCTAGCATAAAAGAAATGCCAAATCTTTCATTGACGTTCTGTTGCTGTGGCCTCTCCTGAAGAAGAGAGCAGCCGAAAGAACAACATAAAATCTTTGTGAACTACCAACTTGCTTAAAATAAATATTTTGTTTCCTTTTTACAATCTTTATTTATTACCAAACCTTTATGACTAAAAAGGCAGCATGTACGCATGCAAATGTCCTTTCAAAACTCACATTATTTGGTAGAATAATTGTATAATGAGGGACAATAACATATTTTTCTGCTTGGCAGCACCATTGACTGACAGCTATTCACCGTCTCTGTCTTTTCTTTCCCCTTTTGACGAGATAACATAATCAACAAAAATGGGTTTGTTTTGCAAATTTATCATTTGGTTCCACATTTTCCATTTTCCCATATAATTTGTGACGAGAAACAAGTACCATTTTGTTGGCACTGAGCTCCATTGTCATGGCAACAGCAACTCTGCCCATAGCCATTGTCATTTGCTCTATTTATTCACTGTTTGGTCACAGCTGCTTTTAAAAACCGCAATGTTTTTACAGTTAAGTTGTATCTCATTAGTGATCACAAAGAAATATTCACTAATTTACAAGAACGTGTCCTTTTGAATGCCAGTGTTCTGATTTTACTAGCAGCAACCCACACACGCCAAAGCAAACAAACAGAGAAGTCCACAATCTAGCAACCATCTCATAAGCTTCATGACATGTTGGACAGCAGTGAAAGGAGTGTTGCACTTGAAGAGTTAAAATCACAGCAGGTGAGTTTGGCTGCAGTGGAATCTCAGCTCATAGAAACACTAATTGCAGTCAGACAGGCCTGGGCTGGCACTTCAAGCCTTACATCCCCCAGACCTCCTGTCAGGCATCCTGTCTGCCTCTCAGACCCATCACTATCAAAGTCAGCACAACCAACAGGCTCATCCAGAACAGAACTAGGAAATTCTGTTTTGCCCCAAGGTTTCCTTTTGTTTAATAAACTTTGTTGCAGCCTAAAATATACTTCCAAAACATCATGGCAGTAAAAATAGTTAAGGTCCTCAATTATAGTGTTGAATACCTACCTACTGTAAATCTGACGGAAGAGGTCCCTTGGTTCTCTTGTAATTACATATACGCTAACAGAGTATGCTAGTCATTAAATATTCAAGTGTTCAATTACATCATACATTCAATTTTATTGTTGTAAGTGGGTTATGAACTCAGTGCTCCTGTATTTTGTCTTTTATTTATTTATTTATTTCCATCTGTTGTCTGTTGATGTTTCCAGATCCTGTTTTCTACTTTGGAAGCACAGAATACCATGTGGATGAGAGTGATGGCTTTGTGGAAGTGCAGGTGTGGAGGACAGGGACTGATCTTTCCAAAGGAGGAACTGTCACAGCGCGCTCCAAAAAGACAGATCCTGTCTCTGCTGAGGGTATATGTCTCTGATAAACGTCCTTCTCTGACAGCTTCAGCTCATTCATGCTTAAATAAATGTAAACTAAACAAAACAATGGACTTAAGTCATCAACCTGTCAGGCTTTGTTTTTCTGAGCTCACCTGCACAAGAAGATTTCCATTATGGATATGTTGTGTGGATGGCCTGGGGAATGTAAACATTTTTTTAGGTTGACAGGAGAAAAGGCCAGGGTTTCTTAGTTCAGAACTTGTCTGAAAAGTGCTGGATATACACATTGTTGTGAAGATAATGCTATACTGAGTGGAAAACTGAGTTTATAGGAAGCATACTGATTCTTCTGCATTTTTGAGACCAAGTCAGATTGCTCTTTCCTCAAGTCTTCCCTATAGCTTCTATTATCTCTTACCCCCAGGCAGTCATCTTCCTTTTCACAGATTCTTAACAACTCTTCTCCTACCTGCATTACAACTGTAAAGGCAACTAGCTCCTTATTATATGCAAGATGATAGAAATCCAAGCTCATATATTTGGCTGATAAATTTTGGGGAAAAGGGCCTGCAGGCAAAGGTCCAGGTTTCATAACAAAGGCTCTTTAAAGAGTGGCAAAAAAAAACAAAAAAAACAGGAGCTGGACATCAGAGAGATCGCCAGCTCATGGATATCTAGCTTCATTCATGAATTTATTCATAACTTTCAACCATGTGACAAAGTACTTTGTCGTCATGCAGGGTAAGGCATTTCATCTTTCACCTTTAATGACATTTGCAAACTAGTAATCTATGAAAGGCCAGTATTAACACTGAAATATGTTGTTTGAAACATGTCTTATCTATTCTTTGTTGGTGGGCAGCTGGTGTGGATTATATGGGGATCAGCCGGAATCTGGACTTTGCACCAGGGGTCACCATGCAGACGTTCCGCGTGACCATTCTGGATGATCTAGGTCAGCCGGTGCTGGAAGGACCAGAGAAGTTTGAACTTGTACTACGAATGCCCATGAATGGGATCCTCGGGGAGCCAAGCAAGACTGTCATCATCATCAATGACTCTGTTTCTGACCGTGAGTAAAAATTATGACAGTTGTCAAAGTTTACTGAAATAATTACACAGATGCTACTAGTTCTCTTTCTAATTTTTGCATTCAACTATTTTGTTTTAGTGCCAAAGGTGCAGTTCCGTCATGCTGTGCATGTAGGAAATGAAAATGCAGGACAGATCTCAGCTACTGTGTATCGTAGCGGCGATATCAGCTACAAGTCTACAGTTCGCTGTTACAGCCGACAGGGAACAGCTCAGGTCATGATGGACTTCAATGAGAGGCCAAACACAGATGCCTCCATTATCACCTTCTTACCAGGTAGTGCAATAAAATCTAACAAATCCTCTTGTGTTGTTTGTGCAACTATACCAATATCCAATAGGACATGTGCAAAGCTCAGTTTCAACATGTCATGTCTTTTTATTTCTTCAGGAGAAAGTGAAAAACCATGTTTACTCATGCTGGTTGATGACACAATACATGAGGAAGACGAAGAGCTTCGTCTTGTGTTGGGAAGCCCCAGGAGTACTTCTCCTTTTGGAGCATCTATTGGGAAGCAGAATGAAACACTCATTAAGATAAATGATGATTCAGACAGTAAGAATGCTTCGCTTTCTTAAGTAGCTCTTCTTAAAATGATTGCGAGGAGAATTTTAGTTAAACTTTACTGAATTTATATTAGATCTGATTGTAATATTTAAATAGTGGCCACAGATTCAGAGTTGTAACGTTTTTGGCTGTAATATCTGGTATCTTTGTAACATGACAGTTTACAACTCCAACAAAACAAAATGCTTTCACAGAGCCCATTATTAGTTTTGGAGAGACCAACCTGAGTGTGAATGAACCAAAGGAAAAGGGTCAAATCTCTGTGGTGAAGATCCCCGTGTTGCGAGTTGGAGACGCCTCCAAAGTCTCTGTTGTTCGAGTTCACACCAAAGATGGATCTGCTACCTCCGGGGAGGACTACCATCCAATTTCCGAGGGTAAATATTATTCTCAGCTTCTTTTATCAGGAAACCGGCCGAGTGGATTTTGCTGGGAAATATTTGTCAAATTTCTCTCCTTTCTCCTGCAGAAATAGTGTTCAAACAGGGTGACGCAGAGCACTATGTGGAGGTGGAGGTTTTATATGATGGTGTCAGAGAAATGAGAGAGGCCTTCACTGTCCATCTTAAGCCTGATGAGAACATGGTGGCAGAAACAAAGGTGAAGTTTAACTGCCATAGGTATCACTTATTTATTTCCCTGATTTTTTTTTTTAACAGCTCTTCTTGGTCTATCAGCAGATGAGCAAAATCATTATTTATATTGAAGAGTCCGACAGCATGGCAGATGTCACATTTCCTTCTACACCCAGAGTGGTTTCTCTGTATCATTATGATAACATCAAAACGAGTGAGGACTCTCTGCCTGTGGCTGGATACCCGGTCGTCTGTGTCACTGTATGTCCTAACTAATTATTAAACCACAAACCAACATTTAGCTCCATTCTTGGTTACTGTTTTTCTGCATCTGTCTTTCACTTACAAACTCGTTCATTGTTTTTTTTCAGGCATGCAACCCCAAGTACCCAGACTTCTACAAAACCGGCTCTATTTGCTTAAGCGAGAACATCAACAACACTTTGACTCGCTACCGTTGGCTTGTGAGCGCTCCCACAGGTCCAGACGGTGTCACCAGCCTAATGAGGGAAGTTGACTTTGACACTTTCTTCACCTCCTCGAAACTCATAACTTTGGACTCAGTCTATTTCCAAGCTGGTTCTAGGGTCCAGTGCGTTGCAAGGGCTGTGAACTCTAATGCGGATGAAGGTCTAGAACTTAGTAGCCCCATAGTGTCAATCAGCACCGACAAAGGTGAGTTCAACCTGTTTTTATACCATTTAGCCTCAATCTAGCACAAAATAAATTTTCTTTCTTTAGAATTCTTTTGGGAAATTGAATGTTTTGTTTTTATTTATCTTGCACGGTTGCAGGAATGTGTCAGCCTCGTGTTGCAGGCACAGTTGGGGCTGAACCCTTCTCTGCCAAGCTGCGATACAGTGGAGCAGAGGATTCAGAGCACCCCAATCTCATCAAATTAACTGTCACAATGCCTCACATTGATGGTGAGAAAAGCAAATGTTTTGAAAGTGTTTCCTCACTAAACTAAGAAACATTGAGATTTAAAAATATGTTAATCCCATAAATCATGAAAGTGATGGTTTAATATGCCACTTGACATTTCTGCACTTTCTTACCACTGTTTGTTTCCTCCAACAGGAATGCTGCCCGTCGTGTCCACCAGACCCCTTTCCAATTTCGAGCTGACTCTGAGCCTTGATGGGACCCGCGTTGGCCACCATCGCTGCTCCAATTTGTTGGACTACAATGAGGTCAAGACCCGCTACGGCTTTCTTACTGAAGCCACCAAGAATTCTGAGGTAATCGGCAACACGGAACCTTACCAATACGACACTTCGCTGAGGGGATCCGGGACGCTCCGGTTCTACAGAAATCTCAACTTGGAGGCTTGTTTGTGGGAATTCACCAGCTACTATGACATGTCAGAGCTCCTTAGTGACTGTGGAGGTACCATTGGGACTGACGGACAGGTAAGAAGTTCTACATTTGAGCTTCAGCTCACATTTGATCCCCTTTTTTTTCCCATTTCGAGATTGGAACTGCAACAAACCAATAAAAACCCATGTCTTCCCTTAGGGGTAGGAATGTAGAATCAGTGGTTATTAAACTCTTTCCATAAAAGTCTTTCCATTTTCATTCCCGTGTTGCATGCCAACTTGTTTTTTCCCCTAAAACATTCTCAAGCACCAATGTCTCTAAAGACACTGTCTATATTTAGGTGCAGACTCAGGTTATGTATGTAATGTCTAATCCAACACTTTATCGGTTCAATTTCTCATAGGAAAGGTGTTTTGTCTTGTCAGAGTGGCAAGTCAATAGCTAAAATCCTTATTTGTCTGTTTTGCCCATGCACAACATCCTTTTTGAAGCAGTAAATGTTATACCAGTGCTGGAGGGAGGAGAAATCTTAACTCTCCCTCCGGCCTCCTGGCACACATGCCTTACAGCCCTCAACATTTGCATTCACCTTGGAAACTTGTCCTTAGTTCACACTGAGTTAATTAAGGTATAAAGTTGATAAAGAAGGTCCAGAAGAATTCATGAGGGTGCATCATGGAGAAAACTTTAACTGCAGTCTCCGCTGAGAATTATTAATTCAATCCTAAAGCACAGCGGAATATATTTTTCTTCTGTCTGCAGGAGTGTTCATGTATATTGATTTTCTATTATAATCAGAGATTCTCATTTTACATAGCTTCAGGTGTATTTTAATAACAAAGGCCTCAGTCAGGTGAAAAAAGTCTTTCTCGACAAGTAGAAATCTGTCGCTTTTAACAACAAAATGTAAGAAAGAATAAACCTGCCTTGACAAGTAGCTAGTCTGCTGCTAATTAAACAAACTCTGTTTCAGCCAAACCTCTACTGCACAATAAATGATGAACATGCCGAATTTCTTTTTCTTGATTAATTTACTACCACAATGATATTTTGGTTCAAATAATTTGATTTAATAATGATTAGGCTGGAAGTTTTTCTCAGCCTGCTCAAAAATATATAAAAAAACAACGAATTTCCACGGGTTCAGATTCAGCATCTGAAAGACTGGATCAACAGAAAAAGGAACAGCTTTTGTTTGTGAGTGCCCTGTGACCCAAGTGCTTCTCTAAGTGGGTAGGCCGGCTGATTGGAGACAGCTCAGTGCTGTCCAAGACTAGTGTCATGTCACGGTGCAAGTCTTCGTGCCCAGCTTAACAAGACCACAGGAATCTATTAAAGCCCAGCAGGCTGTGTCAGAAGGCCATTCAGCAAATCATTTGCCTCAGCTCTCAGTGCCCAGAGGCGAAGGCACGTCTCCACATGAACACAAAGCTAGTGCAGGCAGGTATTTCTGTCAGGTCAGAGGAAAGTGCAGATACCAAAGTGCTCCTTCTGATGACTTGGACCATTTTAAGACAGAATGAAACATTTATTACAAGACACACAACGTTTAATTAACAGAATATGGTTGTTCGGTAAATATACAGTATTTCATTTGTAACTGTAGGAAGCCATGAGTTTTATGCAGAATACACTAAAAACTTTACAGCAAGAGATCACTAAGAGAATCTAGTGTGACTAAGTTCACTCAAATGTAATATTTTGGCCTAATCTGTTGATTTGGTAGAGCAATATTCAAACATAAAACATACACAATACTAGTTTATGGTTCTTTATTTTGTGTATTAAGTCATGGTATTCATATTGCATCTACAATATTTTCATTCTTTTGTCCTACATTTGATAGCAACAAATTAGATTAATAAAATCAGTTTGAACTGAATTCATGCGTTATCCTGTTTTCATTGCAGGTGCTGAATCTGGTCCAGTCCTATGTGACCCTCCGGGTCCCACTGCATGTGTCCTATGTCTTTCACTCCCCTGTGGGAGCAGGAGGTTGGCAGCACTTTGACTTGCAGTCAGAGTTGAGGCTCACTTTTGTGTACGACACTGCCATCTTATGGAGGGATGGAATCGGTAGTCCGGCAGAGGCTGAACTGCAAGGCAAGTCGTGGTTCAGTTGGGTGTTTTTATATTTTTATTTTATTTATTTACCGAGTCACCGTATTTTAATGGTCTGCTACTGTCTTTGTAGGTGCTCTGTACCCATCCAGCATGCGTATAAATGTCCAGGGACAACTGGTGGTTAACTTCCGCACAGAGGCTCGATTCAGAGGCCTGTTTGTGCTCAATCACCCAGGTACCGTATGTCACATTGAAGAAGTGGAGTCTAAAATAAATGTTATACATGATTTTCTTGTATTGTGTACCATCATATCAATCTTAGGGACTGAAACAACTCTGACCAAATACAATTAAATGCATGCAAAATGTTGAAGTGCAGATGTGTCACTATTTTTTTTTTTTTCTTTTCTTGTCAGCTTCATTGCTCACGTCCATGGTCATGTGTTCGGACCACACTGGTTTAACCTTTAACCTCAGTCTTGTTAGGAGTGAGCCAACCTACAGCCAGCCTATTCAGCAGTGGACATTCATCTCTGATTTAGCAGTGAGGAATCCTATATTTTCTTACAAGGAATAGATGAAATATTTTAGTTTTTGTTTTGTTTTTGTGACCGGTCCTTTAACTTAATTTCCTCTGTCAGGTGCGGGATTATTCAGGTATATACACAGTGAAACTGATCCCCTGTACTTCCCCTCCAAACCTGGAGTACTCCATCCCTCCCATCTGCAATCCCAGAGAGCCGCTCACCTTTGACCTGGATATTCGCTTTCAGCAGGTAATTTTTCTGTATCAGAAAATGTAAATATGGTAGGGGATGGTTGTGCTTCGTTAAACCCAGTTTGTTATCAAGACCTGCAAAATATTTGTTTTTAATGGAGACTCTGCTTCTATGATAATTTGGAACATTCTGGGCAACCATGATTCATAAACCCCCTGTGAGTCCACGCCATGTGACAGAGCCTGACAAGCATCTGTATCCAGTTTATTTAATTTAACAAAGAAGTCTGTTCATACCAGAGGAGGCTGGGGAGAGAGAGGAGATGAGCTGCATCTAAACTAGACTAATAAAGCAGGAAACATGCAGCAAGCACAAAGCAAACAGATAAAAACCCCAAACAACCAGACAGCGACGAGCTACAAGTAGCTGTGTTCTTTGAAAACTAGTTTCTCATCAACATTTCTGCTTTCACTTGTATTGTGCTTATTTATGAGCTAATTAAATATTTATGCATCCAAGCATCAAATAGATATTTGGAGTTATAGTAAAACGAAAAGATATTTGGAGTTATAGTAAAATTCCTCCAACCATCCATCCATTGTTTTTAACTTGTTTTCTCTTTCCAGGCCGCAGGCAGTCTCATGGCAAAATTGAGAAATATAAATAGTTTTACTTCTGATAAGTTACTTCTAGCTTAAATAGGTGTTTTGAAATGTCATCAAACCATCACATACAACCAAAAAGAATTAGACCATTCTAAAACAAATGTTTTTTTCTGTTTCTCTTCTTTGATTATTATAACTTTATCAGTGTGTTTGTTTAAGGTTTCATTGCAGAATTTGAACTGTTTGTAGGTAATCATGATCTGTATGTAATTAGCCCCACGAGACTTTTTGCCTTGCTTTATATCAAAATATTGCAGCTTTGCCTCTGCTAAAAGGTAAAGCTGTGATATATATATATATATATATATATATATATATTTTTTTTTTATTTTTTTTTTTTTATTTTTTTTTGTGCCCAATTCTGTGTTTACATGTTCTCTGTAGAGTTAGCAAATTATGTGGAACCAGTGGATGAATGTGAATGAAGCTCTCAGAACCTGATCATTGGGTTGACATTTACACACAGGACCACAAGTTTTGAGAATGGCATGCATTTTGGTTTTCACAAAGTTTGCAGCCTCAGTTTTTTTTAGAACATTTTGTCAGATGTTTATGATAGTACAATTATAAGCATTCCATATATATTTTTTAAACCAACTTTTTATTAACAAATACATCCTGTTTAACCGAAGACTTCATATTTACAGTGTTGACCCTTCTTCCTTAAGACTTATACAGTTCACCTCTGCATGCTGGATATCAGCTTCTATTCTTGAGTGATGGTAATCCATCCTTGCCTAATCAGTGCTTGGAGTTAATCAGAACTTCTAGTTTTTGTTTGTCCAGACAGTATTGAGGATTGATCATAGGTTCTCAATGGGACTGAGATCTGGGGAGTTTCCGGGCCGTGGACCCAAAATGTCAAAGTTTTGTTCACCGAGTCACTTTGTTATCACTTTCATCCTGTGACATGGTGCTCCATCGTGCTGGAAAAAAAACATTGTTCTCCAAAGTGCTACTGGATTATTGGGAGAAGTTGCATTTGGAGGATGTTTTGATACCATTCTTTATTCGGGGCAGTGTTCTTAGTTGAAATTGGAGCGAACCCACTCCCCTGGATGAAAAGCAACCCCACACACAAATGGTCTCAGGAGGCTTCATTGTTGACATGACACAGGACTCGTGGTAGCACTCACCTTTTCTCCTCCTGACAGTCATTTTTATAGATGTCCCAAGCATTCTGAGGGGTGTTTCATCAGAGAAAATAACTTCACCCCAATCTTCTGCAGCCCAATCCCTATACTTCCTGCAGAATAGTCTGCCCTTGGTGTTTTTCTTGGAGAGAAGTGGATACTTTGCTGCCCTTCTTGACACCAAGCCATCCTCCAAAAAGCTTAATCTCACTGTGCGTTCAGATCCTCTCATAACTGCCCTCTGCCGTTCCTGAGCACGCTCTGCACTGGTGGTGACTCGATAGCTGCATCCTCTTAATGAGACAGACCTTATTATTGCTTGACTTTCACGTGTGCCCCGAAGCCTTCTTCACTGTAATGAACCACTCTCCTTGAAGTCCTTGATGATTTGGTAGCAGTGTCCCTGAAATTTATCTGATCACTCTTCACAAATAGAGTTAATACAAATTGCCACCATAAATACTGAGGCAGAAAACTGTGAAAATATTATTGCTGTTCTCAAAACTTTTGGCCACGACTGTACATCATGATTGCATTTAGAATTCAACTTCACCACCACAGCTAAGCTGAGAGTTATTTAAAGCACATAAAGGCTTTACACATGGCAATAGATACAATATTGTTAATATTGTTCTAGAATTGCGCCGCTCAAGATGGCTGCATGTTGGAGCAGCTCTGTTACTTTCATTCTGAGATTTTGCTTTTGGAAACTTTATTTTCTCTTTTTCTGGATGTAAATCACATTTTTTTGGATGATGGTTTCCTCTGGTATCAGATGCTGCGCAGCTGGAAGGATTTTTACTGAAACTTTTTTAGTTTTGGACATTTGTTATGATGCGTAACCAAGGCAACAAGGCAGTTTTCTACAACCAACAGCAGCTGATTAACATCTCAAAAGCTCAAATAATATCTCAACTACAGCCCCAAATCTCAAGTGAGTTGAAAAGGATGTTCCGTGGACGCATTCTCATCTACCTGCCGGCTGTGCTTGAGTGCCTGACCGCTGAGATCCTGGAACTAGCAGGAAACACGGCTCATGATAGCGGAAGGACAGGATCGTCTTTCGGCACCTACAGCTGGCTGTCCGCAGCGACGAGGAGCTCGGCAGACTGCTGGGAGGAGTGGCCATCGCTCTAGGAGGAGTTCTGCCCAGCATTTGGGCGGTTCTACAGCCTGAGGGAAACCGAGAGGCCAGCCGAGTCTGGGTGGACGGATCGGACGGCATCTGCAGCCAGTTTCTTAGGATCCACTGTGGGATGGACCTTTACAAGAGATCCTTCCTGTCTACAGCCATCAGTATCTATAACATCTCTTAATGAAATGAGGATAATGAGTTACAACAACAAATAATTTCCCTCTGGGATTAATAAAGTATTTTTGAATTGAATTGAATTGAATATTAGAAGAACATTTATATCATTTACAAGGTTTGACTGAAACAGTTTCTCAACATAAGAGGATTATAGTATAATCTCTAGTCTGAAAGGCAGCAGGTGATGTGCATTCCTCCATTCCTCTTTGGCTCACACCTTTAGATCTATCTATCTATCTATCTATCTATCTATCTATCTATCTATCTATC
>NC_056503.1:40512750-40552523 GCF_014905685.2 Nematolebias whitei
AGAGAGAGAGAGAGAGAGAGAGAGAGAGAGAGAGAGAGAGAGATTTTTTTTCTCTCATTAATGATTTCATGTGATTTTAGGTTAGTGACCCAGTGGCTGCTGAGTTCAGTTTAAACACGCAGATGATCTTACTCTCCAAACGGATGCTCTGGCTCTCAGACGGTTCCATGGGCTTTGGACAGGAGAGCGACACAGCTTTCTCCCAAGGTAAAGTACAACAAATCCACAACAAACAAAAAAACAATAACAACACGGAGTTCCTGTGAGAAATGGAAATCAAACAGATGTCTGCTTGTTTTTCTGTGCTTAGCACTCTGAATTTATTTCTCTTCTTTTGATGAAAAATAAATCTGTGTACAATTTGTGTTGTTGACTCAGCAGATTTGTTCTAATTTATTTTCTAACTCTGGGAGACAAATTGAAAGGAAACCGAAGCCTCTGTGAAGTGTCTTTTTGGCTTCTTTTACATCATCTTTCTAAGCCAGCAAATTAAAAGAAAGCAAGAATTCAGTTTGTTTCAAGAAGGCTTAGAAAAAACTTTACAAAGTTTTTATTTATTTGAGCATAGAAATTTTTGTTTCTGTCTTGAATGAGAGATTTGAACATTTTTTTTATATTGCTTATAATCTCAAAATGTTTTTTTAATAATATAATTAGTTTTGAAACCTAAAAAAATGACTGTTTTTCACCAACACCTCTCCAAATAATAATAATAATAATTAAAAAATTTGCACATAAATGATTTCATGTATTAATTAAAGCTAAATTTCTCGTTTGTCAGGGGATACTATTTATGGCCGAGTGATGGTGGATCCAGTGCAAAACTTGGGTGACTCCTTTTTTTGCAACATAGAGAAAGTCTTCCTGTGTACAGGAGCTGATGGATACGTTCCAAAATACAACCCCAGCAGCTTTGAGTTTGGCTGTCTGGCTGACGCTCCTTCACTGCTGTACAGATTCAAAATCATTGTAAGTAACAAAATGATGAGTTTGCATCATGTGCTCTGGTTCTGTTCATACATCTATCCTTTTTCATGTCACTTCAGGATAAGGCTCAACCGGAGACCCAGGCCCGCTCATTTGGCGATGTGGCCTTTAATGCTTTCCTGGCAGTGGATGACCCCGGTGCGTTACCTTTGGTGAGGCAACCTGGAGCAGATGGTTTCAGAATGGATTCTACCGCTTTGTTTCAGGTCAGTAAAAAGGTTAATTATGAAGAACATATTCACTTATATTTTTCGCTCTCCTATTTTAATAATAATTAGAAAATAAAACAGATTCACTGACCAGCTTTCTGTTAGAGCTGAAAGTTTCTTGGGAGTGAATAATCCAGTCTCCATGTTTGCTGGTCTTTAACTACCTTGGATGACTCACAGTCTCTGCCTTTATTCATGTCCACATTGCTTCTTCTAGTCACTGAGTCTGTTTTTCAGCTTAAGAGGAAACAAAATCAATAGATTCACAGGCAGGAGGTGTTCTCCACTGGTATGAAAGCTTTTTTTGTTTTTTTGTACTAAATTGCACATCGACTGAACATGTTATATGTTTAAAATGAGGTTATATTTATATTTAACAAGATAAATGCATAAAGCTTAGTTTTTAGGTCTTTTTTCGTGATTTGTTAAAGTTCACTCACTACATGAAAATCACACGAGTCAAGAAATCCTTGAAATGATAAATGCGTGTTCTTGTGACTTGATTTTTCTTTGTTTTGTAAAAAGAAAAAAATCACATTTAAATAAGTCTATTTTCATCTTATTCACAGTGGACAGATATGTTAAGTATTTCAGAATCAGAATAAGCTTTATTATCATTGTACCGAGAGCAAGAATATGTCCATCCAAAAGATGGTTGAAGTGCACGTAGCTGCTGCTCTTTTAGAACGCGGCCTCTAATCCTTTTCAGAATACTTTTAGATAGAAAAAGGATAAGAACCATGAGGATGGATAGTAGTATTACAAAAAAAGATCTCTTCACATCTCGTCATTTTATCAGATAAGCCACAATTGTTGAATTTCTACAGGCAGACTGTTTTTTTCTTGTCAGCCTTGAATTCTGCTGGAACTTCCTCAGTCCAAAATGTCCAGATTTATGGGTAATCATCTCCACTGATCCTCGTTACGAGCCTCCCCATAATTTATCCCAAATGCTGTTGAGTCCCAGAACCAGCAGGTGGCCTGCGATTCTCACAAATCGCCTCCATCTTATGGTTTAGCTCTTTAATCAGCTGATTTTGAGTCCTCACAGCATGAACCAAACCTTCACACAGTCTCGGAAGCTTGCCATGACTGAAACTGCTGCCTTCTTCAAGATGATAAAACAGAGCCCCACCAATGCCAAATAGCAGAACCCCTGCTAACATAAATCCAAATATATAAACGTCTTCAGCATCCTCCCGAGACAGAACTGAAAGGCACATCAACTGAGCTCTGATGTACCCCGCAGCATGAGTCTCAGCCGGGCAAGAGGGTTCTTCAGGACTCTGTTTTTTTTTTTTTTTTTAAGATTTTGTCGATTTTGTTAAAAGTCCAGCTTGTCAGATCCATAATAGTATTTTTTGTTTGGGAGATGTGTACCAGGAGCTCCGAGAGACACAGAAAGCAGAAGCATGAGGAAGAGGAGAACAGGGGGAGGGAGAGGAGAAGCATCTGTCTTGAGTGAGAGCCAAAGTAGAAAATAATTTTCTACATTTCTAATTTCAAGTGGAAATTGATTCAAACTTTATTTAAAGGCTGTCTTGTGTTCTTGATGAAAATAAAAATCTAATTCTGGGGTCAATAATCACAGTTCTTACAAGTAAAATTGGTTCCAAATTTTTCAGAATTGGACCCACAAAATAACAGCAGCAGAAACATGCAATCTCATCTATCACTAATTTATTTAATATTAATAATAGTATAATATAGTATAATAGTATTTAAGTAAATGCTGCTAAAAAAAATTGACTAAACAATTAATCAATGACAGTGCAAAATTTATCCTACCATTTTTGTTAATCGTTTCTCCTTTCCACGTCATGAGAGCAGTTCAAAATGACTGTGCAGTTTTTAAAGCCTAGTTTATGACCACTGTTTCTGTTTTGTCACACTTATTTTAAAAACAACGGGGAAAAAATCAATCCCAAATATAAAGTGGTTGCTGGTGATGATTTCAAGACCCTCTACTTGGATTTTTGATGCATGGTGGGTTCCCTACCTCAACTCTAAGAACAAATGTTAAAAAGGCAAGCCCATGTATAAGTGGTATCTTTAAATATATACATGTACCAGGCAAACCCATCCCCACTATACTGCACTAGTGTGACATCTAGTGGTTTAACAAAAGCTACACATTTATCTCATACAGACGGAATACTGCAACAATTAATTATGTGAGAAATTGTGTTTTGGTATAATTCATGTATACTTCATTTGATACCCTCCTCACTCCCTTACCACAAACAGACAGACCATAACATGGGTTCTTTTGTTCTTGCCAGGTGGCTGCGGGGAGAGAGTGGTACATCCACGCCATCTATACCGTCCGTTCCCGGGACAATGCTAATCGTGGCATCGGGAAAAGAAGCCTGGAATATCATGTGATGAGCCAACACTTGAATCCCCTTCAAAAGGGTCAGCATCGCACCAGAAGATCAGTGGATGATGTGCCAGACATCGTAAAGAAGATCGGCGAGAACAGCAACCGTGGCACCAACATCCTGCACATCGCTCTGAACCGAAGCAGTCAGTGGAAGACAAGTCAAGACGGGGAAATCTCCACAGAAAGAAACATCCCCGATGCGGTCAACCAAAAGGACAGTGACGACAAACTGGTGTTAATCATCGGTGTATTTGTTGGACTGCTTCTTACCGTGCTCCTCATCATTATAGTGGTGGTGGTGCTACGAGCCAAGCAAGAGAAGAAAGACGTGCCCGTCAACTCTGACAGCGCAGAGCCCATGATGACTCAAAGCCCCAGCAGCACTGACAGTTCTGAGGTCTAACAGGTCTAATGAGATCTAATGATTGAAAGATTTAACCGATCCTTTTATTTTGCAAGTGCCTCATATTTAGCTCAAATAAATAAAGACTGTGTGTGAAGCAACACGAACTACAAGAGCCTAGACACTATTCAGAAAACTACTTGAAATACTGCATCACGTCCAAAGCCAGGGAGTGATCTGGACACTGAGCAGAAGATGGACAGTCAGTGTTTGCAGCTGTTACAAGGCACTTGTCAAGTTGTCAGCTCTCACTTACTGTTATTGATTGGCGTTTGTTGCCAACTGATCCAAAAAAAGAGTGTTTTGTTTCCAAAGGTGCTACAGGAGATTCCTCTCAACTTGAATGCCAGTGGCTGTTTTGCTGATTAGGTCAAGAGAAGGTGGATTGTTTTTGCCAACTGCTGTAGTTATTGAACAGACTTTGGACATTTAAGGTGCACCAAGACACTAACTGCAATGTGTTTTCACTGAGATAATGGATCTCTTTGCTGTCTTGAATTGATTGTCTTTAGTTTCAGTGTGTGCCTAAGAAATTCCAGGTTTTTGAGGAGTTTTTTTTATTGTAAAATGTTCGTCCAATGTGATCAGTAAAACGTGTATTCTAACGAAAGAAAACTAATTTGAATGGAAATAGATGTGTTTATGTTTTGCATGCATTTATTCTATTCTGAAAAGTTTAAATGATCATTTGAATCTTTGGAACTGTGTCCGATCTGCTGTGCTTCACCCAGGCTGCATTTTACTGTGTATCCCGGTATTTATCAGTAGCATACTGTTGTTGGGACATTTCTTCTAATATCTAGATGCTAAAAACACTGTATGATTTTAAGATTGTATGTTTGACAAGTGGCATTAAATCAGAGAAGAGTACACATTTCATAAGATAAATAGTATTGAAGTGACTTAAGACAGCTGGTCTGCAGTGTATAAAGTAATATAGTAAAGGTTCAAAACGATTTCCAAGAGGAACCATTTTCACTCTTGATGAAATAATTTGTACACCAGGGCTATTCAACTAAATTGCTCAGGGGCCCCCAGTTACCAAAAGCCAAGAGCTCAGGGGCCAGATATCCAGCAGTTATTAAGTAAGCTTGTTTTATGGTTTAAAATCTAGTATTAATTAAAAATTAACCCATTGGTGGGTCGAGCTGAGTTCACTTGTGGGCCTGATATGGCCCCCAGGCCACCAGTTGAATAGCCCTGTTGTACACCTTTTTGAGTGTTGAAATGTGTAGAGATAACCATAACAGTTAATTCATTTTACAGCAAAACTTTGTGCTTTTTAATTAGTTTAAATCACACTTTACATTAAGGGAAACACGTTTTATCGTCTATTGTTGTTTGCAGAAAATCTCAAAACAATGTATTAGTATTAAATTTAAGTTATTTTTCAGTGCATTGATTTTTTTCTTTTGGGGGGGGGGGGGGCATGAATGCGTGTTTTGTTTTGTTCTCTGTGGTCTTTTATAAGGGGCATCGTTATTTCATAAAAAAAGCAACTGTGCCAAGTTTCTCAAATAATCACTGTGTAAATAATGTAAACCTTTCAACAAGCTTTATGTTTACTTGTGCTTTTTTCTCATATTAGGGCACAAATTCTGAATACCTCTCCATGCTATTATATACATTTTTTCTTTAATTTGTTTTAAATATGTTGGGATTTTATGCAGTTTTATTGTGAGATTGAAAACAATTCTATGCAACATGTAATGACTGTATTACATGCTTATCAAGTACTTTTGGTTCATACAACTATCACTCTGTATGAATGTCATGTTCTTTTATTACATTATGATTTTTTTAATTATGCTCTAATGCTTTGCCTTTATTCTGTGGATTTAATGTAGATTTCTGTTTGTATATAGCTTTTACATATGTACCACTTGGAGGATTTGGGAAATGGTTATTATTAAAAAGGCACATGCATTTGTTGTAAGAATTTGTAATATAGACCTAAAGCACAACCTGGTCTGCAAATAAATACTTTTTGTCAAAAAAAACAAAAAACAAAAAAAACAGTTTCAGTTGTAATGAATTAGCTGAACAAGTTTTGAAATGTTTTGAGAAGAATGGTGCAAGGTTTAAAAACAAATTCAAGTGTATATTTTTTATACATCTTCCATCTTTTTTATTGGTTATCTTTATTATAAATGTATTTTTGTTTAATCTAAACAAAGATGTAAACTATGGTTCTGGAGTTACACACGTTTTGGTGGCTTTGACTAAAAATAATATGGAGATGAATATATTTATAGAAAAACTAATTTAAGCATTTTTCCGGTCTAAATATATGCAATTTGCAGATAAAAATTACAACATATCAATACTAACAACACGTGGAGCAACACGATACTCAGTTTGCTTAAGTAGTTAGTTAACTTGTTACCTTCTTCTGAAATCCATCAGAAAACTGAACATTTTTGACTTTTGCAGCAAGTTACTGAAGCAAAACTGAATATTTTGCTTACATCTTAATTATTATTATAAGTCATTAAATAAGGCCATCTGTGAAATTATGACATCATTCCGCTAAGAACAAGTCAAAATTTGCATTTGATTAAATTTGTTTTCATTACAGATTTGTAGTTTCTGCCTTTATTATAAAACATTCAGAGTCACAAATAAATATTCAATAAACTGGCCTAATTACTGTTCATTCTAAAAATACACTACATGTGCTTAATTCTTCCAAATTAAAATTTTATCAGAAAATATTTACCACAGCCATTTATATTTTTTCTTCCTAAGTTTAGCCTTTCCTTTATTCTAACGTGTAAAACTAAAAAAATATACAGTAAACTTATTGATAAGAGTATGATAAAGCATTGTTTTATACCATTAGAATTTATATAAAACCTAATGAGTTGTGTTTTAAGCGTTGCATCTTTGATCAGACTTAGTGTGAAGAGGAGCAGAAATGTCTCCGACTAGACCCGTCCTGTAAAATCAGCTAAAATAGGAAGGGTAGGCATTCATTACGACAGCTCTTTAAATCATGTGCTTTTATTACCAGTGCATATTCATAAAGAAAACAAAGATATGAGAAGGGTAAAATACTTTAGATACATCTAAAAAGGGGTGAGCATTTTGCTCCTGTTTGGCAACAGGTCAAATAGATGAAAACCAGCAGCGTCTTCTCCGACTAATTTCTCTCATATACCTGGCATTTGGTTATTAAATAAAGCACTGATAGTAAGTTTGAACAAGGAAACAGTCTTGACTGCAATTGTTCTCTGCTCTGCTGTGGCACTTCTTTTCAGATATTACATCAAATGAACACGATGGGGAGCAGAAGCAACAACAGCACCACCAGTGGATGAGTTCTTGCACTGAAGGTATATTTTGGCATTATGACAGAATTAATGTTTAAGAGACAAGTAGACCACAAACGTATCAGTTCAGGCAGTTTTCTTAAGCGTTCATGTGTTCGTGAGCCGATGTCATGGAACAAATGGACATTCACAGCAATAAAAGTTGGTAAGGTTTGTTTTAAAGTCACAAGAAACAAACACCTCAAAACAGAATTCATTTTCCATCTCCATCATTTTCGTGACATTAGATGCAAAGTACAATTTTTCAAGTTGGCTGCATTGGTGCATATTAAAAATTAAAACATCTAATGTTGTTGCACTAACACTTCCACCAGATTCAGAAGTGTTTCCTGAGAATTGTCATTGTGTTACAGCACTCATTGAATAAAGCTGATCTTTTGTTCAAGAAAAAAATTATAAACTGCTTGTATTGGTAAAAAATAAAAATGGCTTCCAAAATCAAAACAAAGATGGGTTATGTGTGGAAATAAGCTGCCCACCTGTGTCAACGCTGATATCAAAATGCTGAATTCTGCTTTGGGGGAAATGTCCCCTTAAGGTGTAAGGTTTCACACGAAAAAAAAAAAAAAATTAAAGAAACAGAAAAAAATATTTTCTTAAAGGCTGAGCTAGTAAAACATTAAATAAATTAGCACTTTACATTGTTTTTCCTTTTAAAATAACAGTTATGAACAAAAATGATCATTGTGCTCCTTCCGTAATGACTCTCGTCTTTAATGCATGTGCTGAGTATGTGTCCAAAGCTCCCTTTTCAACAGCTGCCACACACGTAAAGTCCAGTGATCCTTCATCATCTGCCACTCTCTGAACAGGCAAAAAACAAAGAGTTTTTAAAGCATAGCACTTACATACAGCGTGATCTAATATGTACAATGTACACTCATGTACAATATATACAGTACATACAGCAAACCAATGCACAGATGGTGGTTATATTTCATGACAGATGCAAGTAAATAAAAACATTTACATTTCATTGCTGCAGAAGCATAGCTTTGTTCATTTCACTGAAAGCATTAGCTACCTTTTGGTCAAAACAATTGTGTTGTTGCCTAGAAACTGGGGGAAAAAACCTTCATGCATCTGAACAGGTCTGAGCTGATTAAATACTTCAGTCTATATTCTAAAGTGACAAACTGGACAGAAAGTCTGGTTTTATAATATCACACAAAAGCCAGTCCATACGTTTATGTCAGTACTTGTCCCGAGGACGCTACGTTACTGAGCAAACCTTCAATACACATAATAAAGATAAAACAAAGTGGCAATTATATCTGACAAATATGCTGATGTGCACATCGAAAGGTTCTACTGGAAATGTCATTGTGCCCGATGAAATACATTTGTTGCGTCATCAGTGGTTATGGCTGTCTCCAAGCTCTACTGCAGGTAGCGGTAGACTTTAAAGCAGTGGTTCCCAGAGTCCGCCACCGCCACATGGCCGTCAGATGTAAGGGCCAAGCCCTGCGGGCCATAAAGTGGATCAGCGGACGTGTTGATGTAGGACAGGAAAGACCCTGAGCTGTCGAACACCTACAGCATAGAACAAGATGGGTGAGTACCTTGTACAGCTTTAAATCCTCTTCATGATTGTTTTTTCAAGCTAACCTGGATACGACTGTTGCCCCAATCAGCAACAATGATGTTTCCATTGGCATCTACGGCCACGCCCGTTGGTGCATTGAACTGGCCGTTCCCCTCACCATGAGAGCCAAATTTATACAGGAACTCCCCATCGGCATTGTAAACCTGTCAACAAGATTAAACACAAAACGAATAAGAGATCTGTTACACTTGATGGAAAATATGCACAATAAATACAAAGCATACACATTATTTTAAGCAACCAAGTTAGTTAGGCACAGCAGCCTTTTGTTCTTCATGCTCAAAGGTTTTTTTTTGGTTTAATCCACCTTTGCTTGTTGTTAAAATTTATTAAGATAAATAATGTGCGCATAAACTGGCAAAAACTCGTACCTTGACTGAATGGTTATGAAAATCTGTGACCACTATCTCGTTTTTGTTGTTTACAGCCACAAAGTGAGGACCTGAAAGGAGCCAAGGGGACAGAAAAGGGAAAGAGTAACTATGAGTCATCGACTGTTTTACAACAGGAGAGGAAGTTCCACACTATTTTTGGACTTGGGAAGAAGATGGAAAAAAAAAAAGATCTCAGAGAGAACATATGGGCTGATGTGGGGCATGATCAATTAACATATAGGAAGGTTTATTTCATCAGACCACTCTCACATTGAATTGATTACTTACTGAAAACAGGGCCAGATTTACTAAGCTTTGATTCCAGTGCAATGTTTGCACCACTTTTCTCTAAAAGAAAAGAAAAGGGTTCAAGTGAGAAAAGAAATGTCAAGCACGGGCGAGCTACAACGGAAATAAAACACTGTCAAACTGAAAGCTAAAAACGCAAGCAAATAATTGTTCTTACTCAGTCATGCCCAAAGATAAACACCCAGTATTTTCATGCATCAGCGTGTATTGTAAATCTTTGCCTGTTAATGGTTCCGTTCTGTGCTAGGCTGATTAGGTGTGCATTAAATTTAACATAAACCAAAAACATGTAGGTGTACATGCAGGAAATGATTAAAGGTTAAATTAAAGGTGGTAAAGGAAGTGATCACAGAAACATTCCTGAAAAAAAACAAATAGAATGTGTAAATCTGGCCCAATCACATGCCTTCATACCTGCTGCTTGATCTAATGAGAAGATCTGCCCTAGCTACAACACAATACCTGCAAAGTGTCTCTCTGAAGTTCCTCTGGCTCCGAACTTGGTCACCAACTTCCCATTGGATTGGAAGATGAAAACACAGCAGGCTTTATTATCAACCGTGATTATATGTCCATTCTTATCCACAGCCACACCTTTGGGTCCCATCAATCTTCCAGCGCCGATTTTGTTCTGCGGTAAGCAAGCAAGGCAGTTTGGTCATTTATTTATTTATTTTTCACATTCATGTGACAGAAATGTTTTTTTCAGCCTCACCTTGAATTTTCCATCTGAGGAGAAGATGCTAATCCATCTATTGTCGTAATCGGCTACAATAATGTCACCATTCATGTCGACAGCCACACCCGTTGGGCGCTGGAGTTGTCCTGGTGATCGGCCCCTTACTCCAAACCTCATCTTAAATTGGCCATCATTGGAAAACACCTAAATATCAAAAATAAATCAGTTTTCCAGAATCTAGCTGATGAAAAAGATTTGTTTAAAAATCAAAAAAACAAGTAAGAACCTGTATACACTGGTTGTTGCTGTCAGCAACAACAATCCGCCCATTACTGGAGGCAGAAATCCCCTGAAGGTTTGTGAATTCTCCTTTGTCTCGCCCTCTCGTTCCTGCCAAGACAGAGTGCTTTAATGTTTCCAATTAAATACAAAACATTTTATATTTCATTTTGCAGTGTAATCCTCATGATCCGTCTCAACAGTCTTAGCTTTTATTTAGAAAAAAGGTCTGTTCACATGTATAAAAACACCATACAGCTTGGCTGAATAAAATTGAATTAAATATCTGCCTTAACAGATTCCCACCCACCAACTCTGTAGATCAGCTCATCTTCTATTGGGTTTTCCTTTTTCTTGGTGGTGCTGTACATGCTGGAGGGCCTGCGCACAGCCTTCTGTCGAACATGACCTCCTCCTCCACTCGGGGACTTCACTCTTCTCTTCACATCATCTGGCGACTGCAGGACGTCTGACGGCTTGACGGCACGCAAACGGAACGGACTCCCCCGCACAGGCTGGTGATATAACAGCAAGGAGAAGGTGAACTCTCCCTCAGAGCGGATGGCGTACCCGACCTCGTAGGTGCCATTCTTGTTGTCCACCACCTCCGCTTCCGTGCACGCGCCGTCTGTAGAGACTATTTCTGCTCTGAGAGCAGCGTTCCCAGTTTTCACCAACTCTCCATCCTTGTCTTTAGTGGTGACAGTAATGGTGGTGTGCTGGCCAACCACTGCGTGTCGCAGGCCTTCACCGGTGGCAACACTTGTGTGGCCGACAGCTCCTGTTGTGATGAGGACCCCCAGGTTCTGAATGGAGCGCCTCAGTCCATCCGTCTCTACTTGGCATTCTAAGTGTCCATTTTCATGTGGATGCTCTGGAAAGCTGTGTCTCGCCAGAGCACTGACCCGCTCACCCATTTGTTTCTGAACCAACAGGACCTCAGTGGCACTGCCATGACTGAGGGCATGCTCTGTGAAGTTGCAGCTGCTTTCAATGTTTTCTTTGCCCTGTAGTAAAGAAGTCAGCTGACTCTGAAGCACCTAACAGACAAATGCAGGAGGAAAGTCGGTTTGCACTGATAAGGTATTACTTAAGCAACAATATGGAAAACATTCTAGTGTTTTCTAACCTTCTGCTTGCTGCTGCAGATGTTTTCCACCTCAGTAATGAGAGCAGTCTTGCGTTGGTGTAACGCCTTCTCAAGCTCATCAAAAGTATTACTGATTTCATTCACCGCATCGTTTTTCCTCCCCGTTAGTTGCTTTGAGATCTCATTAACAAGCTCAATGGCAGCTGTCAGCTGAGGTAGTCTGCCAGAGGAAAGACCAACACTGAATAAAACTTTCACATCAGAGATATTTCTTACCTTTAATCGTCTACAATCTTCCAAAGGAAACAAACTTATTATTGCTTAAAACCCTGAACGCCACACCTGTTGCGCACAGTGTCGAGCTGATTTTTCAGAGCTGACTTGTGCTGCTCCAGCACATCCCTCAGAGGAACGGTCACATGTTCCCTGTGTTCACCTTCTGTACACTCCAGACACATGGCTGTCTCACATGACTCACAGTAAAACTCCATAACCTGCAGATGGTGCAGTAGAGCACAAGATATATGAACGTCATACGGTCTTATAAAAGATGTTGTTAGTTTGTAACTGATGTGATGACAAATCTAGTCCTTTTGGCTCACCTTCCCCTCGTGGTTGGGACAAGAAAGGGGCTGACAGGTTGTAGCTGCATTGGCCGACTCAAGGACATTGCACGCCTCGGCTCGACTGCATTCTGGGTCTCGTTGTAACACTTCCATTAGGTTTGTGATAAAGAAGTTGTTCTGCAGCGCTGCAACACCCTTCTCGGGCAAGATAGACGTCTGTCTGCATACTGGACAGGAGAGCGTCAAAGACTGGGGAGGGATGTAGTTCTGTAGACACCTGAAATAAAACGAAATAAATTAAAGAGAAATGCAGATGATTCATTACTCGAGGTTGAATGAAAATACAACCGAATTGAATATTGAGAGCTTACTTCTCACAGAACGTGTGCAGGCAGGGCAGAACCTTTGGGTTGTGGTAACGGTCCAAACAGATGCTGCAGACCAAAAACTGCTTGTCTATCTGCCTGACGACAGGGCTGGTGCTGCTGGTCTCACGCTTGGCCATAATGACTGACATTCAAATGGGGAGCGGGGACCACTGAATCTGCACACAAGAAGTGGAAGAAACAAAGGAAATGTTAAGGAAGCCTTGAGGAAATGTTCATACGGGGTGAGAAGGGTGTATTTGCTTGAGCAAACTAAAGGAAGGAATGAGTCATAGTAATGTCGGCAATATAAAACCTCCTTTAAGCCCTGTATCTACTGACATTTTATGCTCCCCCACAGCAAACTATTTCAGTGATGTGAGCCTTTCAGCCACAGGTCATTTGACTTCATAAGTAAAAATTCCCAGTAAGCTACTGCAGTGGGAACCAAAGCATGTGATAAATACTGTACCACAGAGTAGAAAAATTTGACACTCTTTTAAATGACCCAACATTTCTGCTCTCAGATCATTTTATATAAATATTGTACATACTGTACCGTGGTTATAAGAAAAAATTGAGATGCATGATTTGTTTCACTCCTTACAGAGTGTCAGTTTCAATATTTACTTGACATCCAGGATGAGTGCATGTCTTGCTGGGTCTCTCAGATGGCAGAGTTGCTGTCACATGAAACTGTATCACTGGGTCAAGCACAGATTAACTCAATGTGCCTATGACGGGTTGTACATCTGTCATATTGCACATGAGCACGATGTGGATTTACAGAGCAGCTTCACAAACAGTATGTGCTGATATTTTAAGTAAAAACCATGTTAAATGGTGATTTTTGGCCTCATTCTTTTCCAAATTTCTTTGCACCACCAAAAGGAAAATATCACATGAAATATTAGGTTCTTGTAAAATCCAACAAAGTAAAGTCAGGTCCTCTGGACGGTTTCTTTTTGTTGTTGTTGAAATGTTTCATCCTTCATCCATAGGACTTCATCAGTCCAAGGAGCCACAAAAAACTCAGTCCCATAAGTGGTTTACTCACATAGTGGGCCAACTAGTTTTATAGTGATAAAATGGTTTCTGGAGTCCACCCTTTCCCCCCATTGACTCCTCTGAGGCAGCCATAGCCAAAGTGGTTCAAAACATCAAAATTAATGCTCAATAATCCAGGTAAAACATCCAACAAAATTAAGTTGGGTCCTCTGGACGGTTTCGTTTTTTTGTTGAAATGTTTCGGCTTCCACGGACTGATGAAGTCCTTTGGATGAAGGACGAAACGCTTCAATAACAAACAAACAAAAAGAAACTGTCCAGAGGACCTAACTTAATTTTGTTGGATTTTTTGTTTTACCTGGATTATTGAGCATGAACTTTGATGTTCTTATGAAATATTTTTAAATGTACTGTCATGGTTCTTAAAAACAACTTAAAACAAGACAACAACAAAATAATATAAAAAAGATTTAACTCATTTGGTTGATTGATTGGTGATTAGTTGATACTTTGCAGAAATGTAAAAAATATACATATTTTTCAATCATTCAACCTTTATTTAGTCAGGTTAATCCCATTGAGCCTCGGGGACTCATTTACAAGAGAGACCTGATTTCAACAAAGAGTGATGACATCAGTGGACAACAAAGACAACAATAGACAATCATAAAGGATGCGTACAAACTGAGATTTTTTTGTTTGTTTGTTTAACAAGTGAAAATAAAATGGTATTTAAAAGAAAATGTAATTAAAAAAAAACAGCTAGGTTGTAAGACGGTGTAGAAAACTAAAAACAAGAACATGTCCGCATTGTTTTTTCCCAGGAACTTAACAGATGTTTAAAGCCACTTATATTTTAAGAAACACTGAAAATGTATTTTCCTTGTGGCAAATCATGTTGCAAAAACAATCAAACCATGAGGATGTCAAAACGTGACAATAGTTTAGAAGAACTGTACAACTCAAAATCATCTCAACTCACTACACACATAAGACAAAGAGCAGAAATTTTATTTTAAGTTTATCTAATTAGTTTATGGTCATGCTAATAGGGTTAAATGCTTATTTTGAAGAAAATCATGTTCATTTGGTAAAACTAATTTCCAGTTTATAGTGTATGTTTTATATTTTAAAAGAAAATCTGTTGTATGCTTTAAGAGCGGCCTGCCTTACGACTGAAACGTTACATAATGTACCATTCATGGTAATAATCTGCAGTTGTACAGCCATGTATCATTCAAGGTGCTCTTACTGAGAGTAACTTGAGGTTAACAGTATTGCCTAAAAACACATAAAGGGGGGATATTTGGTGTAAACCTTGTCACTAGAGGTCAAACCATTTTAAATGAACCAATAAAGCAGTTTGAGCCTCTACACATCTGGGTTCTCAATGTAAGACTTATAATCTACAATGCTGATGGCTAAAAACTTTAGTGTGCGGCTCAGTTGGGTAGATGAGCTGAAAATGGACACCATGATGACTGTGTCCATCTTTTTTATACAATTATTGTGAAATACACTGTTCTGCTCTATACATTTTTGGGGGGAATTTTGAATTAAACCTTTAAAAAGCAACAGTCTGGAAATGCTAATCTTTTTTTTCCCCTACTCTTTATTTTTTTCATACCTTTCCGGATGGAGATCACATGTTCATTCTGTGCATGTGTGGGTTTTCTCCAGGTTCTCTGGTTTCTTCCCACAGACCAAAATCCTGCTTTTTAGGCTAACTGGTTACTAAATTGTCCCTAGGTGTGAGAGAGTGTGTGAATGGTGGTTTGTCTCTATGTGTCCCAGTGATGGACTTGTGTTGTGACCCATCCAGGATGTCCCCCACATCTCGCACAGTTACGGGCCGAGATAGGGTATAGGGCAGCTGACTCGGGACCCAAAAGTCCCAAGTACGATCCCCAGCCATTCCCACATGTCGTGGTGTCTCTGAGCAAGTCACCTAATCCCTAATTGCTCCCCGGGCGCTTGCATAGAAGCCGACTGCTCCACCCGAGTGTATCCCAGGTGAGATAGGTTAAATGCAGAGAACTAATTTGTCTGGGAACATACAATGATGACAACACATTGCACTTACTTCTGCACATTGGGCACCAGCGACACACAGCGACCCGGAAAGGAAGAAAGGGGTAAAGATAACGGATGGAAAATGCTAAAACCAAATTCCAAACTTTTCAAGACTGCATAGGAACCCTGGACTTTAAACCACAATGGTTTTTGCTAAAATTTCAAAGAGTGAACTTAATCTAAGTATAAAAGAAGAGATCCAGTCCTTGATCTGAAGCAAAAATTAATTAGCTTCTTCTGCTCTGATCTAAATTTATCTGTGTAGTATATTTAAAGTAGTGGACTGAACATTATATCCTGATGCATGATTATCTTTTTTACATCCCTACAAGTTTAATCCTGCACCAACACAACTGTTAGCAGCCCATGATACGGCTGTTTTCTTGCACTAACCTGAGATAAGTCTAACTATCCTGAATCTGAGCTTTTTAACGTTTTTTACTCCTATAAACAATAACTGTACTTTAATAAACGTGTCTAAAACCTTTATTTTTTTAGGGTAAGAAGAGGAAGCACAAAGCTTTACAAGGCCACTCCTCAAATTCCTTCTTGTTCCTTCCCCTGCCTCCAAACAGCAGGCCAAGTTCAGGAACCACCTGTCTGTCTGACCCTCAGTGAGACAGGCTGCCCATTTCACATGCAGAAAAAAGGCCTCTGATGCAGCTGTCCCTGTCTGCAGCACACAGAACAAGCAAGCGCTAACAATAGCATTCCAGTTCTTCTTACAGTCAACCCCATAAAAATGTCCCTCCCTTCATATTTTCCCTTCGTTATTCATTATCCTGTCATTTTTCTTTTCACTCTTTCAAATGTATAGATGCTTTTAAAGTGTCACCAGACCTCAACTCAACCACAAACATCTTATAGATTTTTTTGTCAGACACAGGCTCTATTGTTGCTGCTTCCCAAGCGATTAGAAGGCCTCTGCTGAACTCCTTTCACTGTCCACAGAACAAGCCCAGCCCTCTGAGCCTCCCCCTTTAGCTGCCTCCCCTCTCTGTGCTACTCCACGAACAGTGACATCAGGAGGAAGCTGGATGAGCCAAAGCCCTAAGGCTCCTCCTATGTTGGCGGGCTGGGCTTGGGGATTGCAACAATTCCCCACCACCACCACCATCACCTTTGCTTCCCTTCCACGCTGCCTCTCTGTCCTCCCACCAGCCTGAGTTACTCCCACTTGCTTCACCACAGAAAGATAGTCGTTCTTTATAAACCGTCTCTCCCTGACAGCAGTCCTTAGAAGGTATCAAAGAACTTTAATATACCTTTAAGGTTGGGAGAAACCTAATATCTATGAATCATGACCGAAACAAATACGTATTAGGTCTATTGTTGCTACGCTGTATCCCATTTTCTTTCATTTATCAGAAATCTACAGCATGTAAAGGTCAATAAATTCAGCTGTTTGACTATAAAAGCATTATCTGCCACTCTCACCCTGATTTGCAGTTAAGTGGATTAATGTACTCCTGCGGGGTCAGGTCCAGTCTGCCATCTGGATTACTGAGACTACCAGATTCAGTTGACACCATTACACCCACAACGAAAAATACATTGTTTCCACATTTAAAAAAATCTATAATACATGACTTGCAATGAAACCATAGACTAGATGGTATTTAAGTATTTCATGACGGTATGTTTTTTTTTTCAACCTTTATTTATATAGGTTAGTTCCCATTGAGCCTCGAGGACTCATTTACAAGAGAGACCTGTCTCAGTTGCTTACTTAATTCTTCTGACAATCAGAATGTTTTGTACAAATGCTTTAATTGGATAACATGATCTCACAATTACAGAAAATTGTGTCCTCAGTGTAATCTGACTGTTTACTAGTAGACCATGCAGCTAAGTAGCCCTTTGGGATTTGAGCTCTAAATCAAGGCAGCAGTAAAACTAGTTTTCAATCCAATCACTAAAATCTAATAAATAAAAGCATTACTTCTGTTTCTGATGCATGCTCAATAATCCAGGTAGAAAAATCTAAAAAAGTTAAATCTGGTCCTCTGAATGTCCAGAGGACCAGATTTAACTTTTTTAGATTACTTCTGTTGGGTGAAAATGGTACTTTGTAATTTGTCATTAAAATAAGTTATGCAAGGTTTAGAGAATAACTGGGGCGGAACAAAAGGCCTGCTGCTTTTCTCCCCCATGTTTTAATTTTCCCATCACTTTAAGACATTTCATTTTAAAAAAAAAATCACCACATGGTCATAATCAGACAACCACAAAATGTGTGCACTTCAACAATTCTGATTAGCAAATGCAGTAACTTTGATTTCAATACTGAAAATCTAATACATTTTGTTCCATAAAACCATCTAATATCCGTCCATCCACTTTCTTTTACACACTTTTTCATTCAGGGTAGCAGGGGAGCCGTTGCTTATCTCCAGCTCTCATTGCTCAAGTTCAAGTTCAAGGAATTATTATTCGCATCACATGTGGTACATGAGGTGGAACAAAAGTGTGTACTCAAGGTCCCAGCTACACTCCAAAATAGCAAAAATATGAAGTATAAAAAGAAACAGTATTTAAGGATCTAAGATATACACTAAATAGAAGGCTAAATGATAGGCTTAAGGACCTAAGATATATGTACACTAAACTAGGGTTGCATGATATTATCGGCATGGTATCGGTAACGGCCAATATTAGCGTTAAAGTTAAATATTGGACATCGGACATTCCATCAAAATAATCACCGATATAAAAGGCGCTGTTTTTGTATGGCAATCCAGTGACAAGAATTTTTTTTTTTTCATTTAGCCTTTATTTATCCAGGTTAGTCTCATTGAGCCACGAGAAGTCATTTTCAAGAGAGACCTGTTTTAGGAGCACATGGTGGGGGTTAAGGGCCTTGCTCATGGGCCCAGAGTGGGGCGAATGAGGGTGGGGGCAAGTGTGGGTGTTTCACCTACCCCACCCACAATTTTGATGTTGTCGGGGCCGGGGTGTGAACCGGCGATCTTCGGATCACAGGCCCACCTCTCTAACCTCTGCGCCACCACTCCCCGAATGCCTGCAGCGCCAGCACAACGTGATGACCTCACGTGCGCCTACCTGATCTGATCACGGCGGAGAGGAAGAAGTCAAAATGGCGGTGGTGTGGAAGGGTTTTTTTCATTAAGGATGCTGGATTCCGAAGATTTTTAGACTACGTTGAGCCTCGCTACATCGTCCCCAGTTGGAGATATTTTTCTGACGTATCTTTACCCAAGTTACAAGCTGTCATTTCTGACGTCATTGAGAAGCTAATAGCCGATAGCACTTGGGTGAGTTTTACCGCAAACGTTTGGACGTCATGTTAGCCCCGTTAGCATGATTAGTCTTATGGCACCATGGATAGACAAAAACTTTGAATTTAAAAAGGCTATTCTTTATGCACAAGAGTGCAGAGGATCCCACACTGCAGCTAGGAACCTGGAACAAGCCTCCACAAGTGAGACAGCATCGCAGGTGACTAATGCTAATAAATAACATTTAACACTTTTCATTTAATATAAGTTAAAGTGCTATACATATCATGACTGTTACTGAATATATGTCACCAGGTCTTACAGCTGTTACACAATTTTTGTAGCAAATAAGCCTAAATAAGAGGGCTATGTTCTGACAAAGTAAAGTATATAAAATATCGGTATCCGCTATCAGCCAAATAAGTTTTAACATATTGGAATATCAGATATCAGCCAAAAATACAATATCATGCATCCCTACACTAAACACTAATTATTTGTTCATTTGTTAAGAAATCAGATCTCTCTTGTAAATAAGTCCCGAGACTGTCTAAACAAAGGTTGAATGAATTTAAAATAATACAATATATTAAACAGCAGCCCGAACATGAATCTGTAGGCGGGTTATATGTCCTGGACAGGTCACAGGTCAATCACAGAACCATTTAATGTATTTTTCTATTTGATCTCTTCAGTTAGTTCATAAAATTAGTTGTTTAAAATAATATTAGCATAGACTTCAAATTTGGTAGTAAACATATTTATTAAAACAGGATGGTTTTAAAGGAGCATTTTGTTGCAAATTTGCATTTTCTGCTTTGGAATAACAAAATTAGGTGCTTGAATGGAGGTTCCCACATATTTATTATTATAAGAGTTGGAAAATTAAAACTGTATTTTTGACTTGATACCAGGACTTGGTATTAAAATGGATTGATACTGTTAATAATATAATACTTAATTAAAGCTACTTTAAGAATAGCATTCAAAAGCAGGTATTAAAAGTGATTAACATTTATTTTAGAGTGAAATATTTTGATCCTGCAGAAAGCTGACTAACAATAGAAACAGAACAGGAAGCTGTCCCTTTAGAGCGGCCATAATCTGTTGATTAGTAATGTCATTCCGTTTGTGTGACTACTTGAGATTCCAGGATGTGTTTGCTTCAAGGCCCATTAAAAGTATTTTCCTCTTCCCTTCCTCTTTCTCTGAGTAAAAAGTATTGACACCCAGTCAGTATGCCTGCAACACATTTTAAATAACTTCTGTTTCTCTGGGTTAGATTATAAGTACAATATGTCTCGATGACTCTCTAATATCTGATGTACAGTGTTTGTGGCACAGCAGCAAGGAAACCCTGCATCATTTATTTCAGCAGTTCACTGTGTCCTCAAGTGTCCAACTTTGGCAAAAGTCTGTCGTACCTGAAGTCTAAAGTTCTGGCCCTCAACGATATGCTGCCTAGAAGGTGTTTAAAAATAGATTGCAGTTTGCATTTCAAGCCATTGGTCATGTGTCTTCAAACAGTAATTGTTCCTGCACTCTGCATGGGCAGTTTTTAGTTTTAGGGAGTGACACAAAACTGATTGAATGAGAAGGAAAAGATGATGAAAGTGAGAAAGGCTGCAGATAAGCTGCCAAAGCTTTGCCTCAGAAACCATTCATCGAATACGACAGGCTTCGCCATCTCATACGTACTTCCAATATTATTCAGAGAACATTTCTGCTCATATTTTTGGTTTGATTGTTCAGAGGAGGCTGAGGAGCGTTTAACGGTGCCTGGATCTGTGATGACTCATCAATCATTATTCACACAACACAGCAACTCCAACTACAGCTGACAAACTCTGCTTTAAAGGCACAGCATCATTTGAAAGTCTGTCTCACTGCATCAGTCTGTGTCTGAAGGGTCATGACAATAAAACAGTACACTGGTTACTTAGCATCTACTGAGACTAAAAATTCACAGCTGTTTGTGTCATATTATAATATTTTCAACTAGCTCACTGGAGAAACCTGGACTTAGTGTTCATACTGAATATTACACACCGATAATTTAATTAGTTCAAATGTTGGGCTAAATCTGTTGGGTCATACGAGTTGGTTTGACCAAATATTGATTGGAAAGTTCAAGTTGAGCTAAAGATAGGTCATGCCATTCTTCATCGTCTGCCATTTTATGCCAGAAGTCGACCAAATTTAACGTAACGAGACCTCTGCCTTAAGATTTAAGAAGTAAAGATTATATGATAAAAACAGCTTGTAAGAACCTGTTAATAACTTTAATTTGCACAAGATAGTGACTTTGGGTTACAAAAATTAATAATTTAATTAATTAATTAAGTAAGTAATTAAATAATTAGTCGGTACTAGCTAGCTGATGCTAAAAGCAGTTAGCACCAGCTAGCTACCCCGAGATGTAATTATCACAGAACCCAGATTTTTATATGTTTTTTATACCTGCACTTTTTCAACAGGTTAGTTATTTTAACCACAATTGTTGGGCAGAAAACGTAAACCTGGTATGTTTGGTCAAACTGATAATCCAGCCGTGCTGAGTTAAAAACACCCATGGTCTGCTTGGTACAAATTTGACCCAGCACTGGCTTGAAAATTTTATTGTGTTTTTAACCCAGCGGTTTTTAGAGTGTATATTTTATTTTTGTTGTACATTGTTTTCTTCCTAACTCTTCAAATCTAGGTGCTAACCTTAAAAAAAAAAAAACAAGTGCTAAAGTGAGTCTCCACAACATTAACACCTGACCTAATAAAGGCTGGAATAATCTTTCTGTTTGCAGACGTCAAACTGATACGTTCTGACAACTCTCGAGTCAACAAAGTGTCAGTGTGACCGCGTCACGTCAGCATATTATACAGTATGTGGGTCTTCCCATTATGATCCCATTATGAGAAACATTGGAAGAAGACTCTGCGGCATGCAGGTCTGCAGGCACAACATGCACTGCAGAGTTTGCAAAAAGTCGATGGATGCACGAGCACTGCCGCCAACGCTCATTCACCTGCAGTAAGAGCAACAAAACAAATGCATCGCTCACTCTGCAGCTCATGTCACATTAATGTGTTGTCCTTTGACACACACACAGACAGTGTTTCACTTGCTGATTTGATTACCAGTGGACTGTGTGATGCACTGGAGTGCATTAATCATCTTGGAGATTAGAAACAAAGCATGACAACTTCCACGCATGACCAGGGACTATTTGGATTGCATGGCGAGTTTTATTTTGGTTTGACAGTTCATTTAAACACACAAGTGTGTGGTTTAATAAAAAAAATACTATGAGTTCTAGATGTATGCTACAAACTAGAACGTCAGAATAATTGCACTGTGTAATTATTTTAACACCTAAGCAAAATATTTTTTTTATTGGGGCTGTTTAAAGGCCTATAAGATGACAAAATTACAGATTATACAAGTGTACAGATCTATTGATTCTTTAAATGCATTTTTCTAAAATTAACCAAATTCTGAAAGAATTTTGAATTTTTTAAAGATAAAAAAAAAACTCCTCCCCAGTGAACTTTTCTTTGTAATGTGTTGTATATGGTGTGGAGTAACCTCATGATGATTGGATTTGATCAATCTTAAGAGCAGAGCTAAATTACTCAACGTTTGAGATGAATACAATCACATTGTCAGGCACAGAGACCCTGGATGAAAAGAAACTCATTCAGATGATTAGTTAGGTCTCCAGATATCATCATAGATTTGGTGTCTTTGTCACTATTTGTCACTTTCAAATTGGCTATTTATCATGTTTATTCCGTTTCTGAAAGGGTAATGTTTGAAATTATTGAAATAGTTTTGAGTAACTGGTCATAAAATTCAAAACTAAAATTTCATGGAAGATTTTACAAATACATAACACATGTCCATGCGTCTCACTAATTTATTTATGTAATTAGATTGTTGGAAAAGAATGTGCAATGATCCCAAATGATCTTTCTATAAATGTTTTTCATGCATTCAATTATTTTTTGTTTGCTTTGGACTGTGACTTCAATGGGTGTTGATTTTAAAATGACGGGGTCCTTGTTGCGTCGTCTTCACTGTGCTTTCGATCATATTCTGTTTATCTGCTCACTGCCGAGGCTAAATCCAAGCTTTCTCCAGTGAGTGACACGCATCAATCTTGTTTCCTCCTCAGTTCTCTTGCAAATCGATACCTAAAACTTATATATAAATACAATTTAAAAAAATTAAAGACATGAATGTAGCTTCCTGTTTATTCAAAGTCTAAAACAACCACTAAAGCTTGACACAGACCTGTAACAACTGCTAAGTATCCATCCTTGGGTGCAGCATCCAGGACTGTCTGGGAACCTCTCAGTGACCCAGTGCGAAGGAAAAAAACAGCCTAACGCCTCTTTTATTCACACAATAAGACAAATGTTAAATATAATCATACATAGTGATGAGTCATCCTCAAGAACAAAGACATACTGAACCACAAAAGCATCTGCTAACAGTCTGGGCCCGTGGTGCTGAAATGATGCATTGCCTGATGCTGTTGCTGCAGTACAATGAATGATAGGAGTCTAAGCAACATGCAGATTCCCATGAGCCTAGTCTGAAAGCTGCAGCAGGCTTCATATAAATTCAGCACAGACAAGCAAGGGAAGCTGAATAATCCTGTAAACAAAGGAGGATGCATGTATGGTTGATTACAGAGCCCAGCCCTCAGACTGCAGCAGGATGCCCACCTGCCTCAGAGCCCAGCCGGCTGCAGGATAAAATGGAGAACTGTGTGGGCTGGTCGAGGAAGCGCTAACAGAATCAGAGTATTTTAGTCTAACAGCTGCGCCTGAAGCTGAAATAAACCCCTTCACTAAATGTGGGGTTCCTCCAGGTTCTAGCAAAATGGAGTAAAGTAGAAGGCAGCGATCTGACAAACAAGTAGCCTCTCTGTGATTTGTCAATGCTCAGACGCTGGTAAGGATGGCTGATCCATTATTCATCTGCTCCTAGTCTAAATGGAGGACTCCGAGCAGACAAACAAACACGATCCCAGAAAAGAAGAAGTGAACGGCGGGGCTGTACTTACAGAAAGCAGGGTGGACTGAGAGGTCAGCACTGCAGAGAGGCTCCCATTGTCAGCCTGACGACCCCCCCACACACACACGACAGAATCCACAGACACGGAGACAGAAAGGAAAGGGCAGGGTCTGTCTGCAAGAAGACGCGGACAGTGAGGAAGAGGACGAGCGAAAGGATAGCTTTAGGGGCGTGGCCTGAACAAGGGGGAGGAGCTCATGGAGCAAGTCGAACATGGAGGAAGGCAGAGGTGACAGAGGTTTGTGGTGCAGCTACCTTTCATCCTTAAAAGGATAAAGGTTACATTTTAACTGTAAATTATTGACACGTAATGTTTTGTTGAAAGCAACCAAAAAAAGAGTATGCTCTAAAAAAAAAGTGTTAAGTTATTATTTTTATATTTGAATGTTTCTGTTCAGTGCCCTGAGATGACTTCTGTTGTGACTTGGCACTATATGAATAAACTGAATTGAACTGTATTGAATTTAATTGAAAAAAAAAAGTTTTTACACCTGAGGCAGGCAACTTTAAACTGTAAAATAACTAATTAATTAGAGTTTGGCAAAGTGAAACAAAATGTTTGAAAGAAAGCACAGGCACGGGTCTGTTTACTCAGATTGACAGCTCTATAGTTAATAGTGGTATGAGGCTTAAAGTCAAAGCATGTAATGACTCTGAATTCAATTAAATTCAGTTTATTTATATAATGCCAAGTTACAACAGAATTCATCTCAGGGCACTGAACAGAAACATGCATATATAAAATTAAGTTAAAAGAAACATTCATATATATAAAAATAATAATTTAACATTATTTATCTGAGGAGCAGATTGCTTTGAGTTTAACTTCCTCACAGAACTCTCATGTTGAGCGAGCATGAAGGCGACAGTGGAAAGGAAAAAGTCCCTCATGAGGAAGAAACCTTTAGCAGAACCAGGCTCAGAACAAGCGGCCATCTGCTTCGACCGGCTGGGTTTGGTAGGAACAGATACACAATGGCAGGTCAAGAACAACGTTAAGATAGAAATAGTATCAAATGAAAACTATTCAATTTTAGACATTTATTTAAGAAAATTAGGTCAATTTGTCCTCTAGTAGTCCAAGCTTAAGAGAGCATGACAAGCCAACCCTAATTATAGGATTTATCAAAAAGGAAAGTCTTAAGCCCAGTCTTAAAACTGGACAATGTGTCAGCCTTATGGACAGAATCTAGAAGTTGGTTCCACAAGAGAGGAGCCTGATAACTGAAATATCTTCCTCCCATTCCACTTTTGGAAACTCTAGGAACTAAGAGTAAGCCTGCAATCTTAGAGTGAAGTGCTCTGTTAGGAAAATATGGAACAATAAAATCTCAAATATAAGCTGGAGCTAGGTTGTTGAGAACTTTGTAGGTTATAAATAAGATTTTGAATTCAATTCTGGACTTGACAGGGAGCCAGTAGAGCGAAGCTAAAACTGGAGAGATGATATCTCCTACTAATTCTAGTTAAGACTCTGTCAGCAGCATTTTGGATCAACTGAAGACTTTTTAAAGAAGTATTTGGACATCCAGATAACAAACCATTGCAATAGTCCAGTCTAGACGTGACAAATGCATGAACCAGTTTTTCTGCATCATTTTTAGATAAGATGTTTCTAATTTTAGCGATATTATAAGGCAGTTCTAGTAACGTTTTTAATGTGGGGGATAAAATACATGTCCTGATTAAAAATAACACCAAGAGTTTTAACATTAGAGTTGGAGGCCAGATTAATGTCATCCAAGGATGGTGAAAGACTGAAAAATGTATTCATAAGATGCTCAGGACCAAAAACTAAAACCTGTTTTGTCTGTATTCAAAAGCAGAAAAATTTGGGTCAGCCAGGTTGTCTTTAAGACATGCTTGTAGTCTAAGTAGTTGATTGGATTAATTGGGTTTCATGGACAAATGTAGCTGTGTATCATCAGATCACAATGAAAATTTATCCCATGCTGTTAACATTACCTAATAGAAGCACATACAAGGTAACGAGTATTGGTCCAAGCACTGAACCTTGAGGAACTCCATGACTAATTTTGGTGTATGATAAAGATTCATTATTTACATTTACAAATTGTAATTTATCAGATAGATATGATTTAAACCAATTTAGAGCCATTTCTGTAATTCCAATATCATATTCAAGTCTCTGTAATAGAATATTATGATCAACTGAATCAGTGTATCTGCTTTCTGTATCTGCTAGATCCCATCCCTGGTTGGGACGGGATCTAGCAGACATGGATGGCTTGGATGAAGCTATTATTTTTGATAATTCAAAGAGCTCAACAAGACAAAAATAGTCCAAACATAAATCAGGTTCTAGAGACATTTTTAAAGTTGTCTCATCTGACACAGAACCAGAGGCGATACTAGGAATGTTGGTTTGAATTTTTCACTCATCCATCCATCCATCCATTATCTTTACCCGCTTATTCCATTTTGGGTAACGGGGGTCGCTGGTGCCCATGTCCAGCAATCACTGTGCGAGGGGCGGGGTACACCCTGGACGGGTCGCAAGTCCATCACAGGGCCACATAGAGACAAACGAGACAAACAACCATTCACTCTCCCACTCACACCTAGGGACAATTTAGAGTTACCAATCAGCCTAACATGCATGTTTTTGGTCTGTGAGAGGAAACCGGAGTACCCGGAGAAAACCCACGCATGCATGGAGAGAACATGCAAACTCCACCCAGAAGGCCCCTGGACCGGGGTTTGAACCAAGGACCTGCTCGCTGAGAGGCAGCAGCTCTACCAGTTGCGCCACCGTGCTGCCCTGAATTTTTCACTAAGGGAACCAATTCTATTTATAAATAATTTCATGAAGTCATCACTGCTTATAGATTTAGGGATACTTGAATCAACAGAGATAGGATTTTTCATTAGACTAACTATGGTACTGAAAAGGAACCTGGGGTTGTTTTTATTCTCATTAATTAAAGATGAATTATAAAGTTCTAGCTTTACGGAGTGCTTTTTTGTACGTTAGCAGGCTATCTCTATAGGATAAGTATGATTCCTCAACGTCAGTGGAGCACCATTTTCTTTCTAGCTTTCTAGATGTCTGTTTTAAAGTATGTAACTCAGAATTGAACCAAGGAGCTAATATCCTCTGATTGATTACTTTATTTTTCAGCAGAGCAGTTTTATCGAGTGAAGTTTGCAAAGTAGTTGTAAAATTATCAGCTAGATGATCTAAGCCACTGCTCTCTGATGTATTTATTACTCTGCAAGACAGAGGAAAATGGTGTAAGAGAATCTTTAAATTTGGTTACAGCGTTTTCTGATAAGCACCTGCTAAAATGAAATTTATTCTCAGTGACTGTGTAGTCATTTAATGTAAACTCAAAGGTAATTAAAAAATGGTTAGACACAACAGGACTTTGAGGAAATATAACAAAATTATTAATTTCAATGCCATGGTCAGAACTGGGTCAAGGGTGTGATGATGAGAGTGAGTAGGTGTTCCGATGTTTTGGGTAAAACCAACTGACTCTATTAAGTTTTTTAAAGGCTATGCTTGAGCTATCACTTTCAACATCTACATGAATATTGAAATCACCCATTATTATTATTATTATTATTATTATTATTATTATTACACAATGGGAGGTCGAGAATCACATGGATAGAAATAGTTTCAAATGAGAACTATTACATTTTAACGATTCGTTTTAGGAAAAGTGGTCAGTAAGATGGGGTATAAATGTGGATACAGAATAACTGTGTGTATAGAGTGGAAAAATCTGATTTTTAGAGGCCTAAAATATGGAAGTGGAATGCAAAAGCTTAAGTTTACATATGAGGTCATAAAAAAATACAAATAAAAATTATCCATATGATTTACTGAAGTTGAAAAAGAGAAGCTGGAACTCTGAATGTGTGAAATGTGCATAGTGTCTCTGTGGCTGTCGTGATAATACAGGGAATGAGAAGTTTGTTGGGGGGTGGGGCTTGGAGGGTAAACAGCCTTCTTTGGCTCTTTGCAAGGTGGAGTTGCCATGGAGACTGCTTCCAGTTTAGTCAAGATGGCTGCAGCAGTCTAGCTGCAGAGGTGAACGGAGCACGTGTCCACAGTACAAGCCTCACTGCATGACGGGCATTTCTCTGATCCTTAATGCTGTTTGTAATTATTGTTAAATAAAGAATCCTAATTCTGAAAAACTACAATTTATGTAATTTTGCAATAAAAGTAATTAACTTTAAACAAATTAATATTTCAATGTGCTGTGTTACGCTGTTATTGATCTATTGACTGTACTAGGAAACAGATATTATGGAACATTTTTGCACAAATAATCATACATATATATATATATATATATATATATATATATATATATACACATAGAAAACTTAAAGTTTGTTTGAACATGTAAAATTGAAGCTTTAAATATGATTTTATTTTATTTTTTATGTAGTGTCGCTATTTCTTATTACATTTTGTTGGTATGTTTTCCATTACAAGATCTTTTATCATACTAAAGAATGCCAACAAACAAAACAAAATAGGGAGAACTCTTCTGCTTCCACATTAATCACAGTTTTGATTATTTTTTAACAAAAGACACTATTATAACATGTCCAAACAGAAACTCATCTTTAGCTGGAGTATGAAATCAGGCCCAGCACACTTTGATTATATATCATCAATCCTTGCTGATAACATAAGACTTTACATTTGTACAAAATTGATTTTTGTTTATAACTATTTAAATACATATAGTTGGAGAATAGATTTAGAACTCCTCAACCATTTTACATATATTTAACTTCATTTATATTAAATTGACAAATATAAGTTAGTTTATGTTATCTTTTAAATTGCTATAGTTTGAATGTTAAAATATGTCATTTAGATTTTATATCTCCAGAACATTCTAAAGGCCGTCAGATCGAGCACAGTTTTACATTATGTAATAGAAGCACTCAAGTGGGAGTACCCAATGTAATATTGATGAAGTAATCATTCTAATAATTGAAACTAGCAACCTTAACATGAACAAATTTTATAAACTCAAGAATGAATTAGCTGATTAATTTCCTAATGGGGCTATATTTAGCTGTGATGTAGATTCACATTCGTTGAATCATATGTGGTCTTCACTGTCATGCCTTTAACGTGTTGGTTTAGGATCAGCATTGTTCACTTTCCCAGACTCTCCATGGGTCAGAAGTGTTCCGATAGACGCAGTCTTTGTGACACTGACCCATTTTACATGAACAATACATTCAGTATAACTAAACAACAAGCTTATGCACATATGATGTGATTTAAAACAAGAAACAAGGAACCTGAAGAATTGCAATGAAAATATATTAATTATTGTACAGCTTCAAATTAGGAAAAAATTATATACAATTAGTAAAGACAAGCAAACAGTCATATAAAAATAGATGCAGCAACATATTTTAATACAGATTCAGTTTCTTTCTTCTAAGCTGAAATTGCTCTTCTATCACCAGCCTCAACACTTTCTCTGTACATTCTTGATTTTCATTTCTGACAAAGAGAAACCAGTGTAAACCTACTCACTTATCTAAGTTTGGTTGACATTCTGAGCAGCAAAATATATTATTTATGGATAAAAAGTGTAGTCAAATGCCTCACGGCAAGTTTTTCCATCTTTCTTTTGACACCCAACATACAAATTGCCTGCAAATTAAAAACACTTTTCATAACTTTTTTTTTTTTCAGCTCTTCCCTCTTCAGAGTCATCCTCCACTCTGTCCTCGACATCCTCTGTCCTGACTCCGTATACTTCCATGTCCTTTCTAACTATATCATTTAACCTCCTCTTTGGAATTGCTCTTTATATTTTTCCTGACAGCTTCATTTCTAACATACTTCTACCAAATACACCCACTATTCCTCCTCTGCACATGTCCCAACCATCTCAGTTTGGCCTCTCTAACTTTAAAAAGAGGCTAAAACGCTTGTCACAGCTCAAGCTTCCATTTCAATTTACTATCCAATCTTGCCATCTAGTGGTACAACATACAAAATACCATCTTACAAACATTCTTCAGTTTCCTAAAACTCCCTTTCAAAATTCAAATAAAGGAAAACACTATAATGTCATCATGATATAACATGTAATTATATCTCATTAATATATTTCCTGAATTCAACTCTTAATGGCTGATTAACATTTATGTTTTCAATTACATGAGCTTCAAACTAATACATGTTGTCATGTATTTTCCATGTCTACACACTAGAATCTGTGCCCTTAGGAACGGTTTCCTTGCTGTTCTGCTGTTTGCTCAAATCTCCCAAGCGTTTTAAAAAGTTGAAAAAAAATCCTGGGTTCTCAGTCTTAAACCAGTTACTTCTTGGAAGAACGTTCTCATTATTTATCTGTTGGTGGCTGTCAGTGCTCTCCATTGATTTGTCCTTCAGGTTTAGCTCCTGGAAGCCTCCATCTGGAGAATGGACTGAAGGATCGTTTGGTTTACTTTTCTTTTCTGCTGATGGAGAATTCTGGTCCTGACCACTGGATTTCTTTAAGTTCTGGGAAAGATCAGTGAAATCAAAAACTGGCTTTGAGGGTTCATGTCCAACATTCTGTCCTGCTTGGGATTCTTTGACCTGTTGCACAAGATTTGGACTTATAATTGTAGACTGGATCTCCAGGTTATCTTTCTGCTCTTTAATTTTAGTAGGTAGAGTATGTCGGCGGCCGAGGTTACGTTTTGAGGAAGAATGAGGGCCGAGCAAAAATTGAACCAAATCCTCATTGGTTGGGTCACCAGGATACCTTTGAGTTTCCTCATCAAACGTGAGCTGACGAGGCAAGGTGGTCTTTGTAGGAGGAGATTTCTGGTTTTCCAGAGAGAAGTCCACTGACGAAGCACTGCCATGGCTGCTCTGATACTGCAAAACCTTTCGAGATGCTTCACGCAACTTTTGGGCCTCCTCCTCATTGTTGTCTTGCATGTCTTCCTCATCTTCCTCAGAGTTGGCGGAGAACGATCTAACTGTTGAGAGGGCTCTGAAGGTCTTTTGGGGTTGCTGTGTTACATTCTGAGAGTTCTCCTTTTGGGAAGACTTGATTTTTTCTTCATGGGTGTTGTCACCTTCCGGTTTATTGTTTTCAAAATGTAACTGAACTTTCTCTTTTGAAAATGTCTGTGTGAGTTCAATTGCTGAGTTCCACTCTTTTTTGCACATCTCATTAGCTCTGTTTTTATAGTTTTGAATTCCAGTAGGAAGATTTGTCTGAGAACTGATTTCGGATAGGCTCCCGTCAGTAGGACTACCACTCCTTGGGCTTCCATGCATGGACAAAGGCGTCCCAGGTCTCCTGCGATTGGTGAGCAAGTTCTGCAGTACAGACTCTAATGCAATGCCGTCCATTTCTTTGTCTCTGCTTGAGCAGGTAGCCGTGGATCTGCGCTTCACTGCGTTCTGTAATTTTTCGATACGTTTCCGTTTCACCTCTGCCATCTCTCTGGCCTTGTTTTCCTGCAGAAAAATAACAAAATAATGACTAAAGACAAGTTTTATTTTATTGCTTGTGAAAAAACCTGTCAGCACATTCGCATACCTGTATGGCCCGAATAAACTTTTCACAGAAAGAGTGAAAAATAGAGCAACATTCCTCCAGTCTAAAAGTCTGGGAGTCTTCACAGAAGTACTCTGCCACTGAGTCACTAACTGACTGAAGCTCTTCCAGATCAGTCTCTGTTTCTTCCAAGCAAGCCTCAGCTTCCTAATGGAAGCCCAAACCAAGATGTTAGAAACATACACATGGATGGATTTCACTGAAACGGGACTGAATTTCCTGTGGCAACCATCACCTTTATGAAGTCCTCCATCTGTGCTTTTAGATCTTCTTGTTTCAAGGTGTTTGATTTGGCATCTTGTATTTTCTTCACTTGCCTTTCAAACTCAACTTCAATGTCACTTTTGTTTAATCTTAAAAATATGTTTAAAAGTATATTAAATGATTTAACTGTCAAGCAAATTTAAAAAAATGCACAGTTTTTTTATTTTTTTTATTTTTTTATTACCTTGCTGCAGCTTCAATGTGCTTTAGCTGTTCTGGAAACTTCAGAAGTGTTACATCTGCCTTCTGAGCTTGCTGTAGAGAACAAATAAGTTTATGGAACAATCACACTTTGCTACCATAGTTCAAGACAGAAATTAAAGTATTGAAGATGACTTGCCATCACAACATAATGCATGAGATTCATTCCAGGTTTATTTGCTTTGGTATCAGCTAACTTCAGCAGAGAGGACATTCGGAAGCCAATTGCACTCCCTGCATAACCACCCTGTGAACAAACAAACGCTCTCAGATCAGTGATGCACAAAAACAAAGGAAAATATTCTGTTACTCCTGCATCAACAAACACTTACAGCATTCATGTAGTTTCCCGTCTTTAACACCAGGCGAATGGTAGAATGAAGATTGTCGCACATTAACAGCTCTAAATGAAGAAATATAGTGTTAACATCAAAACTCCAAACAGCTCTAATTTAAAAGTAATTTAAATAAATGAAGGAAAGCCAACCATACCTTTCCCAGCTTCTGTCAGAGTGCCAATGAATTCTTTCATTTCATTCATGATGGGGAAAAATTCATCTTTCAGCACTAAGCAGTTCAATCTTTCTTCATAACTAGGAAACATCCAGTAAATCACCATTTACATTTGAAAATCACCAGTGACATTAAAATATATAAGTGGTAGATGTGCATCCAGGGGATTACCTGGGAATCTTGACCAGCAGTAGCATAAAAAGATCAGCTTCTGGTAGAGCAGATGGGTCACCTTTAAACCCAACCAGCTGCTTCAGCTACATTAAAGAAAAAAAGCTTAAAAGTCATATGTCTGCAGGATTTATTCTTTGGTATGCAATAAAATGAGTAATATAAAGAGATTTGCATGCTCAAAAACACGAGTCAAATACCTCCCCATCATCTGGCAACAACCTACAGAGCTCTCGTAGTTTTCCAGTGCCAAAACTGAGACCTCGTCCTGATTTAATGTCTTCAATCACGTCTTTTACTGGCCTGTGGATGGAGTTGGAGACACAGGAAATGTTCAGCTCTGCAGTCATCATCAGCCATAATGTTTTCAGTGTTGGTGTATGGCGGGAACATCTTAGGAGTCCATGTTAAAACCATCCTTTTGTGTGACTGGAAAACTTGGGAGTGCTGACATCAACAAGCCTCTGCCTGTTTAAATAGCTGAGCAAAATCGCAACTGTTTTAATTTCAACTGCTGTTGGGACTTGGACTAATATTTGGCTAAAGTTTTCTACACTTTCTTAGAGCAGGAAGTGACTAAAGAAGTTCAAATTATATGTGATCACTTTGGACTGTTTGAGCTGATGTGGGGATTTCTGTCAGTTTTATCCCAAATGTTTTACTCGATAAACAGTTACATTCTTTCATGTTCTGTTATATCTGTCGTGTTTGCTAAGTAACCTCCGACAATATGTTTACAAACCCTTTCAGTTACAGATATGATCTGAACAGGATGCCAGAGGGTTGTCCCAGTGTACAGCAAACCTGTCTGGGCATGTTGTCTTTGTCAGTGTGATGCAGCCATGTTGCATCCTGTGTTGTTTTACACGTATTACCTGAAGAAATCATTGAGCAAAAGCAGTTACACCCCAAAAGTGGTACCACTGACTCACCGCTTGAACTGCTTCAGGAATATTCCAATGTTCATGCTCCTCTTGGAGCTGAGGATGGAAACCTGGAACAGGGAAGAGATATAGAAGTATGACAGTTGAGATAATGAATTATTGGCTTGAAAAAACACCTCTGTCATAAACATCTCAGCTTTCCAAAATGACAGCTGATTCCAAAGGTTGAAGTTTCTTTGTGCTGACCGTATCGAACTGTCTGGGGGAGAGGAAGCCTAATATTTTATATCAGCAATAAATTTTGGCCTGTTCCAAGAGCCTAAACGAGGCAAAGTAAAGGGTTATGAACACATTTTAACCTACTTTTGTTTGACAAAACTGGAATGATGTACAATTCTAGACGTAAATGCTGTTTACAACACACAATAGTGACACTTGAGCGCACAGACTACTGTTCCGGGGACAATTATTCCTTCCTTTGGTAAACATATATGAAAGAAAATTGTAACTCCACCCTTGTTTTGACTTCTTTTACATCCAATGTTTTGCATAGTTACATAATTGTTTATTACTGTTCTAGTAAAACATGATTATATTTAAAATATTGAAGAGATATAAATAGCTTCCATTTTTATTCTTGAAACAGAACTTGTATGTTGTGTATTGTGATGAGCTACCAGGAATAAGTTGCCAATTTCTAAAAAATGTAAGCAGCAGGAGGAGTTGTACATTTTAAAAGGAGGGGGGTGAAGGTTGTTCAGATGTTTATCTTAAATGCATTTGAGAAAAAAAATTCATATATCAGCATTTAATTGTAAAACATCAAACATTGTAATGCAGGCCATAGGGTTTTGAGTTTAAATCTGAATTTGTGACGTATAAGTGTGAACTTCCTCACCATTTCCCCATGACCAGAAGGCAGCTGCCCCCTGAGACTGTGACGGTTCAGGCCTTTGGGGTGCTGCTGGCCATGGTTATGGCTGAACAACTCCTCTATGTGATCAGTGTCCAGCTCATATCCTCCATCGGTCTTGTCGGCTGTCCAGATGTTGTGTTTTCCTATCACGCTGTGTTTGGGAAGCGTCTCCCAGTTAAAGTTGCGCATCCTGGACTGTCGGCGACCAATGAGACCTGGTCCATGTTGGGATAGAGGGAGTCCAGGGGCTGGTGGTGGAGGTGGTAGAAGAGGTGGTGGTGGTGGAGGTGGAGGAACTGGAGAGCTTCCTAGATGCATCTCTTGTTGCAGTAGGGTGTCTTAGAAGGTTCGAGAAGTATTTACAATCCTATGAAAAAAGACAGGATTTTAGCTTATAGTTCAGGATTCCCAGTGGTATTAGCTGTTCTGAAGGTTTATTTTAATATAAGAGTGTGAAATAGCCATTAGTCATGGATTATTTAAAACTGTCGGTTTAACTGGTAGCTATTTCTGGTAATCGCTACAATGCAAGGAATTGTACACAAACTTGCTTCCATTACAATTGATTATAGTGTGATGGGAACAAAGAACTGCTGAAAGCTTCAAGTCACACTGAATTCTTGAGAGCCACAATCACGGGTCACTTTCTTATCTACAAGTTGTTACTTGTGGAAAACAAATACCGAAGGTCGGACACGTGATCATACTTTAAACAGAACATTTGTCAAGTGTTTAAACAAACAAGATGGGGGAAAAAGAAGAACTTATGTAGCCCTAATGGTGTTTTTCTACCCACCCCACCTCCACACACACCCAAAATGCTAACTCTGTGTGTCTGCAAACAGCTAAAATAAATGTTTGGTTATAAAATGATAAAAACAGATCTATAAAAACAACTTACATGTGATTTAGAGTAAGTTGTGCCTCCATTCTTTCTCCCTACGACCCCTTTGTTGAAACTTCAGGAACACCGAGTGACATCAACCTGGATATAGCAAGGAAAGAGTGTCGAAATTACCTGTGGGTTTGACGACACGCCCAGTTAAGTCACTTATTCCCATGGTAGTCCACACCTTCCCAGCACCAGTGAGTCAGGCATTTATTCCCAACTTTTTGTTGCGGGCTTGCTGGCTGGAGTTTGTGAGAGCACAGCTGCCTTCTCTGTCCAGCTGTTTCTGCTCATGTGAGCAGTTCGACGGACAGACTGATAGATGTCTTCCTATCTCTGAATTCCAATTGATTTCTTGACTTTTTAAACATCCACTCACAGCTGATCTAAAACAAAACCTAAGGCTGCTCATGCTTTACTTTTTTACTTTACTTTTTTTATTTGAATGATTAATGTAAGATATATGTCTTATTGTATAAAACAACACATTTGAACTGGGAAGAATGAGCTTTAGGTGTTGAGTTTATACTGGCAGATTCAGAGGACTACAGAATACAGCACTATATGAAGGATCTTTACAACCAAATACAAATCACCATATAAGGTTTCGGGAAGTAGGGGTTCTGAGGGTGCTGCAGCGTCCCCTGATGAATGCATGGGGATATGATGACTGAATGGATTAAATTAATGTAATATAAAACATGAATAAAAACTGTTTTTATTTGCGCTGCTAGTGGTATGTTTAAAAAACAGGACTATAATTACATATTTATGGACATAATTTCACAGCTGCCTAAAACCATTAAAACCTAACAATAAACCTTGATGAAGCATCATCAGTTGATCCTGTTGATCTAAATTGACACCAAAATAATTTTTTGAAGTTCACCATGTTGTATTCTTTGGAGCCAGGAGCCAGAGACTGCACACTCGAAATGAAAGCTCCACCTACACGCCCTCCCAACTCACTAATGGGCTGGGACACTGTCAGTCACAGCGTAACATGATACTTCTAAAGCCTTAAATAAACATCAAACTAAGTGTTCTAAATTTTTATATTTGGTTGGACCACATCAAGGCAAACACTAAGTTACCCAACAAAAATCAATAGCTGAAAAAAATATATATATCTAGTGTAATTTTATTTTTAGTGAGGCAAAAGTCTTGTTTAACTAGGGATTTAAAAACATGGTAACCTTCAACCTACAGCTTCCAGTCCAGTCTCTAATTATTGTGTATTTCATGTTTAACACACCCCCCCCCCCCCCAAAAAAAAAAAAAAAAAAAAAAAAAAAACAGACAACAAAGCAGCATTAGGTCCTGATTGCAGTTTTATAGTTATTTGTACAACATATTTTTAATGTTCATAAGACAAACACGCACACTGGTACTGTGCATTTCAATGCATTTATTTAGTATTAAAATATTCTTTGCCTGTTTCAATTCACAGCATCCCCTACACAAAACACATTCCCATGTCTATGGTATTTAAACATGAGCACAAATCTCAGTTTGTTAACAAGATTAAATTTCATTTCATTTAATTTTTTTTATAGATTCATCATGCTGAGACACAACTGTCTCCTTACAAATAAAGAATGTGTCTGCAAAGTTGTGTTTTATTCCTATGTTGGGATATAATCTCTAAGCATGTGTTATTGTTAATGAACTAAGAAGACAATTACCAGAATATATTTTATCATTACTCATGCATTGATTAGGATTTTGTTTGAGATTATAGAGAGCTCTGTATTTTTTTTATCGTAAGTACACTTCAACAGTGAGAGACAGAATCTAAAAAAAATCCAGAAAATCACATTGTATGATTTTTGTTCAATAATTTGCATTTTATTGCATGAAATAAGCATTTGATTACCTACCAATCAGCAAGAATTATATCTCTCACAGACCTGTTAGTTTTTCTTTAACAAGCACTCCTATTCTGTACTCATTACCTGTAATGACTGCACCTGTTTGAACTTGTTACCTGTATAAAAGACACCTGTCCACACACTCAATCAATCACACTCCACCTTCTCCACCATGGCCAAGACCAAAGAGCTGTCCAAGGACACCAGGGACAAAATTGTAGACATGAACTAGGCTGGGGTGGGCTACAGGTCAATAGGCAAGTAGCAGTTGTTGGCGCAATTATTAGAAAATGGAAGAAACACAAGATGACTGTCAGTCTTCCTCGGTCTGGGACTCCATGCAAGATCTCGCCTTATGGGGTAAGGATGATTCTGAGAAAGGCCAGGAATCAGCCCAGAATTACACAGGAGGACCTGGTCAATGACCTGAAGAGAGCTGGAAACACAGTCTAAAAGAGGACCATTAGTAACTACGCCATCGTTGTTTAAGATCCTGCAGGCTACAGAAGGTCCCCCTGCTCATGACAGAACATGTCCAGAACCATTTAAAGTTCATCACCATCTGGATGATCCAGAGGCATGGGAGAAGGTTATGTGGTCAGATGAGACCAATATAGAGCTTTGTGGTATCATCTCCACTTGCCATGATTAGAGGAAGAAGAAGGATGGGTACAACACAAATAACACCATCTCAACTGTGAAGCATGGAGGTGGAAACCTCATACTTTGGGGGTGCTTTTCAGCAAGGACAGGACAACTGCACCATATTGAAGGGAGGATAGATGGGGTCACACGTCATGAGATTTTGGCCAACAACAACCTTTTCCCCTAAGTAAGAGCATTGAAGATGGGTCGTGGCCGAGTCTTCCAGCATGACAATGACCTGAAACACACAACCAGGTCAACTAAGGAGTGGCTCTGAAAGAAGCATTTCAAGGTCCTGGAGTGACCTAGCCAGTCTCCAAACCTGAACCCAATATAAAATCTTATAATAATCGCTGCCAATTTTGCAAGTTTTCCCACCTACAAAGAATGGAGAGGTCTGTAATTTTTATCATAGGCACACTTCAGCTGTGAGAAACAGAAGCCAAGACAAAAAAAATAATCACATTACATGATTTTTTAATTAATTTGCATTTCATTGTATGAAATAAGTAGCTGATACAATAGCAAAACAGAACTTAATATTTGGTACATAAACCTTTGTTTGCAGTTACAGAGGTCAGATGTTTCCTGTAGTTCTTGACCAGTTTTGAACTGCAGCAGTGATTTGGGCCCACTCCTCCACACAGGTCTTCTCCAGATCTTTTAGGTTTCGGGGCTGTCACTGGGCTACATTGAGTTTCAGCCCCCTCCTAAGATTTTATATTGGGTTCAAATTTGGAGACTGGCTAGACCACTCCAAGAACTTTCATGCTTCTTTCAGAGGCAACTAGTTGCCCTGGTTGTTTGTTTCAGGTCATTGTCATGCTGAAAGACCTTGCCACAATCCATCTTCAATACAGAGTCAGAGTTTCTTTATTGTCATTCGCACCACAGTGGTACAGGTGGTGGAACAAGATTGTGTACTCAGGGTCCCGGTTACATCCATACGCTTACTAGGAAGGAGGTCGTTAGTTAAAATCTTGTGACACATCCCATCCATTTTCCCTTCAATATGGTGCTGTCATCCTGTCCTCCTTGCAGAAAAGTGCCCCCAAAGTATGAGGTTTCCATCCCCATGCTTCACAGTTGAGACGGTGTTGTGTTGTACTTATCCTAAGTTTTCCTCCAAACATGGCGATTGGAGTTGATACCAAAAAGCACTATATTGGTCTCATGTGACCACAAGACCTACTCCCCTGCCTCCTCTGGATCATAAATGGTCATTGATGAACTTCAAATGGGTCTGGACATGTGCTGTCATGAGCAGGGAGACCTTGCATGCCCTGCATCTTAAACCATGATGGTATGGTGTGTTACATACAGTCCTCTTGGAGACTGTGGTCCCAGCTCTCTTCATGTCATTGACCAGGTCCTCCCGTATAGTTCTGGGCTGATTCCTGACTTTCAGAATCCTCCTTACCCCATGAGGGGAGATCTCACATGGAGTCCCAGACCGAGGAAGATTGACAGTCATCTTGTGTTTCTTCCATTTTCTAATAATTGAGCAAACACCTTCTCATCAATCTGCTTGCCTTTTGTCCTGTATCCCATCGCAGCCTAGTGCAGATCTAAAATTTTGTCCCTGGTGTCCTTAGACAGCTCTTTGGTCTTGACCGTAGTGGACAGGTTGGAGTGTGATTGACTGAGTTTGTGGACAGGTGTCTTTTATACATGTACCAAATTCATACAGGTGCAATTAACACAGGTAATGAGTACAGAATAGGAGGGCTTCTTAAAGAAAACTTAACAGGTCTTTGACTTACGATAAAAAAATACAGACCTCCATACTTTGTAGGTGGGAAAACTTGCAAAATCAGCAGTGTAACAATTATTTATTTTACCGTGTGTGTGTGTGTGTGTGTGTGT
>NC_056503.1:40557523-40568380 GCF_014905685.2 Nematolebias whitei
ATCTGGTATCTTCAGGCGGCCTTCGAAGACGACTCCTGGTAGGAACAGCTGATCTGATACGCTGACTGTTGACTCTGGTGTCCAAGAATTTAGATTTTAACCCTTCCCACATTCTTGTAATATTCTAAACAATGTTTCTAAACTCTAAACGCTCTAAAAGAGCACAGAATGTCATGATCTCCGCTCTCGGCCACCCCCACTTCTCCGCTGCAATCGCTGGCAGGTGGCAGAGAGCGGAGATCATGACATGCTGCAGGAGAGAGCTTCTCCCTGGACCTGTGGGCTGCACAAAGGTGCAGCAGGCGATAAATAATTTCTTTTAAATAAACAATCCATGCTGCTCGTGCAGCTCATCCATCAATCAGCCAATTGTGTGTCATGTCCAATCGTACTTTGAAAAACTGCGAAAGAGCGAGTCCGCAAAAGTCACACTGTGAAGTAGCGAGGGACTAATGTATATTGAACTTAAACACGATTTCTTAAAATGATTTTGCTTATCTAATCAGTGTATTCAAAAGACTACCTTGCAGTTCAGATGAACAAACATTCAGCAACTATTGGGTATGAAACTAATTAATACTTTTTCAACATGATGTGTGGTTTTTAAGAAACAACATTTTAAATATTTGCTTCAAACTCATTGGAAGTAATCTAACTACAAGTACCATACTTGATGACGCTTTACGAATTATATGAGCACAGTCTACCTTGTACGTGTTAATGCCCCATTTCTTTACGCTGTCCAATTTCTCCACAGCTACACCGCGAGAAATCTCTTCAGTTGAACTGGTGTTATGATTCATAGACCCTTAAAGAAATAAAACACAATATCAATAACAAAGTACACCACACATTATCAAATCCAAGTTTTTTAAAGTGACGGTTTATTGAATGGATCATGACGGTAAGGAAAATATGGAGTGGATGACAAGCTCAGCGATACCTGGATGCTGGTTAGTGTGATGGGCGAGTCGACTGGCTGAAGAGTGACTCTGAGACAAGTTAACGCCCCTGGATTTCATGCGAATGTCTGAAATAAGCGTGGTCATGATGAAGAGTGAAAACGAGAAAAGTGAGTCGAGGTGAAATGTAATCAGAAGCCTGGTAGTGAAACACGAGAAAGCATTGAAAGTAAAGGAAATGGGCTGCGTGACAGAGGATGTGAAATAAGACAGGGTTAAAACAGTTTTAATGATGCAGCTTTATCATGCATAATATAAAAAATACATAAGAAAAACATAACAGTAATGGATATGAGGTGAGTTGTAAGCACCAAGTAATGACAAAATAGTCACTCAAAGCACATTTACAGTCCAAAAGGGGGTGCATTCTTATTGGACAAAAACACAACCTCTTCAGAGACAGCACTGTAATTTAAAGTTAGTACATTGTGAAAGTTGCCAAAACAATTCTTGTTGCTGAGGTTGAAAGTTTAGTCGGGACAAGCAAGGCTGCATTCAGTTCTCTTAGTTACAGTAAGAGGTACAAAAACTTCTTAAAAGGTAGGCCAAAAACCCAGATGCACGTAGTAAAAGTTAGGAAAGAAAACAAACAAAAAATGTTGTCAGAAAACAAAGCCACCTGGTCCTGGTGCTCGTCTTCTGTCCAGATACCCAGGATTGTAGTGAACTGCAGGCCCTATGGAATATGATGTTTATCATATAAACCAGCAGCACAGAGGTCAGTAGCTCTCTGGTGATGCATCACTATGCAAGAAGGAATTCTTCCTAGATGCACATCAAGTATTGACCTTTTTCAGTTACAGTAGGATTGCAACAACTCTGACAGATCTCTGGTGAAGCTCAGGGCAGCCTGCAACTAATGAGCAATGGTGTGGATCAGAGTGGTGTACTTTTATTACTTAGAACATACTTTTAAACCTAAACTAATCCCAAGATACAAAACAGTAACTTTTAGTTATTGCAACTTTGTATTTGTAACATCTTTAGAGAACAAAACGTGTGTTTTAATTAAAGAAAAACACAATAAAATCCTAGCAGACCGTTTGGTTTGCAGACTGTACCTTTGATGGTGCTTGTAGGAATGATGCCCCCTGCAGGTCCTCCATAACCTCCAGACACAATGCTGGTTTCATTCAGGTTGGGTCCAGACACCATGACCTGCTGTAAATCCTAAAGGATTCACCACCAAAGGAGTACGATTTCAAAGTCAGGAAGTTGTAAAAGGATTACATTTTTATTTTATTTTACATGAAAAGTACCAGAAAAACAGAGCAGCACTGAAGAAATAAAGAACTTTTTTTTTTTTTTTAAACCATCCTGTGACTTATTACTTTATCGGAATCTAATGTACAATATTAAATATTATATTTCTAATTACTTTCATAATGAGAATTATGGCAAAACAAAACAAATCAAAACCATGCTGTTTTTGCAATTTTATTGTAAATAAAATGTGTAAATGGGGGACGGCTGTGGCTGAGTGGTTAGAGCAGTCGTCCTCCAATGCAAGAGTTGGGGGTTCGAATCCACCAGCAGTCACGTGCCGAAGTGTCCCTGGGCAAGACACTGAACCCCTCACTGCCTCGGATGTGTGTCCCATCGGTGTATGAATGTGATAAAGCTCTGATTAGTCTCTTTAGAATGATTTGTTCAATTAGCTTTGTAGAGATATAATAGAGTTCTGTATGAATGGGTAAATAAGAACAAAGATTGTGTTGTAAAGCGCTTTGAGTATCTCAAGAAGATAGAAAGGCGTTATATAAGTACAGTCCGGTTACCATTTACCATTTAAATCCAAGCAGACAAGAACACAGAAAATATACAAAAGACTTGTCTACAGTGTGAGCAGGTCCCTTTGATGAATGTTCAGAACACCCAAGCCTTTTTAGTGAATAGAATAATTCCAATCAGTTATTTTTTTTAATAAATAACTACCATAGTAACAAACCATTATTCACTTCACTAACTGAGTTTTTAACTGCAGAAACACACTCTCAGGTTGTGGAAATGTTTTTGTTTGGGTTTATTTTTATTTTCACCTTTTGTTGGAGCAGAAGATCCAAGTTATGCCATGGCCATCTCTCAAGCAGGGTGGTTCAAAATAGTTTGACTCCTTAAGATCAATGCAGATACCCATTATTCTAACCCAGTAGCCAAGAAAGAAAATATGGACTTGGAAAATCACAAATTTAATGATTGGAACAAAAGTTGCAACAGCGTAAGCACTGCAAGTAACAAACCTACTAAAAAAGTTAAATCTGGTCCTCTGGACATTCAAAAAAAACCCAAAACAAAGCAAAACAACAAAAAATGTAGAAACGTTTCGTCTCTCGTCCGAAAGACTTCTTCAGTCTGAGGTGCTGTATTCAGCTCAGTCTCTTAAATAGCACCTTCTCAGAGTGGATCAACCAGTTTTGCTGCTGACAACCAAAACCAGCTGATCACATGCTCAAGAAGGACCATCAGCCTAACAATGGATCATTAGCACACTGATGGCTGTTTACTATTCACAGAGGGCTGAGTGATACTAGCAATCACAGCATTGTAAGAGGGGGACAATTGAACACGTAGGCCTCCACCCCTGTTTAATGATGGACGGTTTCTTTTCACAAAGATGGCCTCCTTTACTCCTCTCTCAAACCATCGTTCCTCTCTATCCAGGATGTGCACATCTTCATCCCTGAAAGAGTGACCGCTGGCCTGGAGATGAGTGTAGACCGCAGAGTTTTAGATTTTTCTACCTGGATTATTGAGCATGCATCAGGATAACAAACCTACTGTTATTTGGGGTTCGATTCCACCAGCAGTCACCTGCTTAAGTGTCCCTGGGCAAGACACTGAACCCCACATTGCCTCCAATGTGTGTCCCATCGGTGTACGACTGTGAAAGCACTGATTATTCTTCATACAGGTATAGTAAAGTACTGTATGAATGGGTAAATGAGGGCACATATTGTAGTGTAAAGCACTTTGAGTATCTTGATAAGATAGAAAGGCACTATTCATTCAACCTTTATTTAGACGGGTAAATCCCATTGAACCTCGAGGACTCATTTACAAGAGAGACCTGATTAAGTATAGTGCACTTACCATTTATTATATCACTTAAAATTTGACTTATATACCCTTGTTAGCCTACATCAGATTATTATATAAAGCTGTAGTCACAGAAGAAAGAAAAACAATGGTGGAGGAAGCTTGGAGAACTTATGCCACAATCTGTTTATCTCCATCACGGACTGGTGTTTTTGCTGGTGCCAGATTTAACAGTGAACTCTTGATCCTGCCCACAGCTGCAGGCCTGTGCATGGTTAGCTAACATTTGACTTCAGCATGTTAAGCCCAACAAAAAGCAGAAGCTGAGCTGAAAGTGGCATCATGTGTGAAATATTGTGATGTTGTCAGTGACATGGAAGGAAGCGTGTCTGACCTGCTCCAGGCTGTCATCCTCTGCAAGAGTCCCTGTATCTCCATTGCTGTTAATGGGGATCTCCATGGTAGCAGCCTTGCTCATGATGTTGTCTGCCATAATGGATTCTCTGGAAGGACAGCACCGACACAAGATGGTAAAATATTTTTTAAATAAATTTAACTCTGACACGTTTTTTTATTTACGTCTTATTTAATCCACTTGGCGACAAAACAGCATGCTTACAATGATGCTAAGGTCTCGGGGTGGCAGCAGCGGTGCTGATGTGACTGTTTGGAGCTACCGGACAAGCTAGCACAATCCTCACCAACGCACTGGAAGCCAATTTAGAAAACGACTCAACTCGCAAATGCACCGCCAGTAAACTACAGAGAAAAAAACAACTATTCAACAAAAAGCGCCATTATTTCAAACCATTTACTCCACGTAGCATACATTGTTTATCCTAAATCGTTCACATGACTAGCCGCTATTTAATTCAGACAGAAAATCCCTGCATCTAGCCAGCTAGCAGTTTAACGGCATCACTTCAAAATAAAAGTATGCTCGGTATTTATTTTAACATACGCACAATTTAATGGATTGTAAAGTCAACTAGTTGTAGTATAACTAGTATTTTATCGTTTTTATATGTTATGGGTAAAAATCAAGCGGCTGGAATCGAAATATGCATTAGGCTGCTCTTACTTTGAAAAGTAATACCTTTAACATAGCATCACCCTGAAGCTTCCTCCCACGCGCCATCGTCCACGTCAATATGTTGACGTAGCTTTAGCCCTTCATTGCAGTATTATCAGACTCCTGAAGATGTCACTAAAGGTTTACGTAATAATAAAAAAATATAAACGCACTTCATCAGTAATTATAACTTTTTAATAGCGCTGATTCCTGTTATATGAAACATTAAACTACATGACTGTTGCAACTTAAAAGCCATGCCATGATGACACTTATTGAAAATCAAAATGTATTGAGCATTGCAGTCGTTTGTTTTGAGCTGTGACTGAAGATACACCTCTTTCTAATTAGCTGACCACACTTTAAATTATTTGCCTCATTTGTTTCAATCAGGGCTGCAGGAAAATTGCACATGGTTTCCAAACGTGGGTGTTTTTTTTTTTTTGTTTTTTTTTGTAATTACTCAAAGTCTGAACAGAGACATCCTTCAAACACACACACACGAATATAGGCAAAGGCATCATATAATGTGGTATGGTTATGGTTTTGTTTTCCAAGCATCTACGTTTCCAAGTTGAGGAAAAAAGAAACTTCTGCTTAACAAAGACAACTGATCAAAGCGAGGGAAATGGCAAACAATGATGCCGTGGTATTTTTGTTTCCACTCTAATCAATACATGAGCATGTCAGAGATTTGAGAGCTGGCAATTAAAAAAAAAATCAAATTGCAAAAAGGCGTTTGTTTGTTTTGAAAAGTGAAAAGCCCAGACCTCAGGTAAGTGCACTGCCAGCAATCAAATTATTTGCCTCATTTATTTCAACTTGTTTTAATTATGCTTTTAATCCACCTAACCATTTTAGGTTCTTAGCAAAGTTTTCAACAGCTCACTGTCAAACTACATGAACTTAAAAAGTCAAATTAGCCTTATGTTGTGTGTGAGTACCCTTTAATCAGTTCTATGAGGCCAACCTCTTCATGGGAGTTATAAATTAGTTGTGAATGGTAGGTATACAGTAACGAGACATTTAGTTGAGTCATTTACTCTAATGTGCTTTAAATAGAAATTAAATAGATTGAAACAAATAAAAATTAAACTTATGTACGAGTATTGCAGAATCAGGCTGACATGGACGTCTTCTGCTGATTCATGTTTGAAGTCAGCTGGGTTTAAGATGACTGCCACAGTTGAGTGGCCTTAGCAAACACAAAAAAAGACTATAACTCAACTGGTTTTACAAATACTAAGTTAAAAATTGGTGTGGACCCAAAGGTAAAGCTCTACCACACAAGATCTTTGTTTGAAACACTGCCATTAATTATTAGAGTCAAGCTTTTTGTTGGGTCTACAAAATATATCTCGATCACCTTGACAGTTTTCATATAACTTTCAGAAAGTCATCGCTGGATGTACATCTGCAACTAATTAACTGTTGGAGTCAATCCAGTTCAAGATGGCTGCCACAGGCAAAACCTTAACCAACAAATCATCCTGATGCATGCTCAATAATCCAGGTAGAAAAATCTAAAAAAGTTCAATCTGGTCCTGTGGACCTGGAGGTTGATCCACTGCGAGAGGGTGCTATTTATAAGACAGAGCTGAATACAGCACCTCAGAGTGAGGAAGTCTTTCAGATGAAAGACAATATGTTTCTAGAATTAAAAAAAAAAGGGTTTTTTTGAATGTCCAGAGAACCAGATTTAACTGTTTTAGATTTAGACCTAACCAACAAACACAAAAATGGTTCAATTTTCAGACACTAAGCAAAAAAATGGATGTAGCTGAAAGTCACGCTCAGTACTCTGAGTGCTAATACAGTACATGAAACATGAAATCTTGCAATATTGTTTGATGTTGTGCATAACATTATTTTCAACATTTTGACTAAAGCAGCTTTAAATGAATTATTTTAAAACTCTGGCATGAAAGACATATCTTTAATGACTGGTTTTTAGTGACTGAATGCATACAATACTAATAAAAGTTTAAATGTTTTGCAATTTGACAAAAAGTTTAAAATTTGATTGTTTTTCCTCCTGTGCAACAGATTGTCAGTCCATCATGTCTCTGTAAGCATTTGGAAATATCTCACAAATCTTTTTTGGTGTTGTTATAATGACTTATTTTGATTTTGATTTTTCTTACTTTTTATACAGTTTGGGAGTGAATCCCTTTAAGGGTAAGTCTTAAATTGGCATTAGAAGAGTGATTAACTCAACATATTTTAGTTCAGGTGCCTCTGACGTGCCCGATATTCATGAATCACAAACAGCCTGTTGTTGTTCAGACTTTGGGAACGATAAAACCAGTTGCTGTTTCTTCTTTCCAAAGTGGAAGTGAAGGAAAGTACGTGCTGAGGTTCTGTACTAGCACTGCACAAGATTGCAAGTTGCAATTAAAGCTCATTAAGTCAGAGTTTAATTACAAATTCTCTCACGATTCAACATATTGAAGTGATAAAACGTCACAGACGTGGCTCTGCAATGGTTTTGCTTTTAAGCAAGGCAGTAATCAGGGTTTCCGTGCACCATTTATCAGGTTTTCTTTACTTTTAACATTGGATTAAAAAAAAAAAGATATCAAGACATACAATTCTCATAGTGGAATATGTAAATTTGGTGTTTTCCTATAAAATTAGAACAAGGCCAAATCAAAGTTTTAAAGCTCTCAGGCGGGGTCTCCTCTGAGACTAAGCTTTTGTCACAAAGGCAGCGTGTGTATGTGTGTGTGGGGAGCGTGAGACCGAAACCACAGTGTAACCCTCCCCCTGCCACTTTAGAGAATCTTACTTTTTAATGATCATTAAGTGTTGTTCCAGATGTTTTGGAGGGAACTTCATCCTCACACAGCTCTCTGCTCTTTGCAGCAGAAAACAAGGGTCTGGATTAAAACAGTATTTTAAAAACAATATGCTGTATGCATTGAGATTATTAATGTTGCTCAGTTTTTCACATAAAAACATATGGAAGTGATTTCTTAAATGGTACTTTTAAGTTTCAAGCAGTCAATTAACTGGCAGTTCAATGATCACGAACAGCAGTTTATCATTATCTTGAGTCTTGTATCTTTCAGTAACATAATTTAAATAAAATTTTAAAAAGTATTCCCAAGATCAATAAATATCAGTGTGCTTTTCTTTTACTGATGATTACTTATATGACAATATTTAAGATGAATGCATTTTTCAGAGGCAAAAAGCAGGATACTCTGTGCAGTATTTATATATTTCAGAGATCTTTGTGAGGAGAATGCCTTATTTTTGATTGACAGATGTTTTTAAATAAAATTCCACTGACACAAAGACTGGTTTCATTTCTTTTTTCTGTCATCCTCCCAATTTTAAAGGTGCTGATTTGAGAATAAACACTTAACTGTCAAGAGTATTTATTTTTCAAATATTATTTCTTCAGGCAAAGTCCCACACATCTGAGAGAAGTTATATCTTAAAAGCACACAAAAAAAAAAAACCCACACACACAAAAGGCCACAGACTTATTTAGCGTAACAATTTGAACAGTTTATGCCCTAATTTTCATAGCAGATTATTTTACGAGCCAACAATTTGGCAACAAGCAAAATGATCCTGAGTAAATGGCGTGAGAGCAGTTGTCCCCATGAAAGAAAGGCTTTGCTGTTGCTCTGATGTTTCCACTTAAATTCACCTGCATAATCAGAAAAATGACTAGTCAGAGGCTGCAAATAAACTGAAAGAGCAATTTAAGAGTCAAAAATCCCACGAAGGACTGTCGACTTCTTTCAGTGATGTGTTAAAGTAGTCGTTATTTGCTTTCATGAATCTTACCTTTGGTTGGCCCACAGAAGCTGTGGTCAGGTTTTGCACGAAAGGCCCTGTTTAGATTTTTTTTATACTGTTTACTTACTTTCTCATGCAATCTTGTGATGCAAGCTTCTAATTTCGCTGCGCTCTGGTTGGACCTTTTTTTTTCCCTCCCCACAACAATAAATTAAACATTCTAGAAAGATGTTATGACCATATTTTGAAATTTATTGGTAACAAATGCACTGGGGTTTGTGGTTTTGAAAATGCAGTAACAAAAACAGTCATTAAAACTGAAAAATGGATTAAAGATAAGCATTCATCCCAGATGAATTACTGCTCAAATTCTTGAGAGATAAGAACGATTGTTGATTTGATTCAAAGTATGCTTTGAAAAATCCTTCTTTAGCCTAAAGAATAAAACGCTTCCCATTTTTCAGGTGTGAATAAATCCAGCTATTCATTATCCCCTGGCTCCAAAGACAAAATTGATTATGTTTTGTCTTGTGTCTCTGTGTGTGCATTCATTTGACTGGAGCGCTTTCAAAGTATTCATTGAATAAGTAGATAGATTTTAATGAAACTCTCAAAATGTAGTAATTTGATAGACATTTAAAATGCAATAACTTTTAGGGTGAACCCAATTCAAGATGGTCGCAACAGCTAAAAAAATCTTAGCAACTTCAATATTGCCTCAAACATGCAAAATTAAACAGACATTGTGGTAAAACTTGGTGTGGTAGTACCTAAAAGACATTCCTAACTCAGTTTGTGCATAGGGTGCTAATGGGTGACACCTTTGATTAAAACAATGGCATTAATTATTAGCATCAACTCTATTTTTCTGTTGGCAGAATATCTTATGAACCACTGGACAGTTTCCGGTGAAATTCTTACAAAGTAATCATTAGATTTGCATTTATAACGTTTGGAGACCACCAAATTCAAAATGGCTTTCACAACATTAAGATCTGGAATCAGTTCAGATGGGCATTTAATTCTCCAGGGTTACTGTTTGTGGCACCTGTGCCAAATAATCATATAGTTACTCCCTCAGTAGCTGATACAGCTTTTGACGCCTGGGTCTTGAAGGGAATACATTCACAATATGATCTCTATGTTGATGATATGTTTACCTCTTTTGAACAGCTGGTACAGAAGTTAAATATTCACAAGTCACAGTGTTTTAAATATCTGCAACTGAGGCACTTTGTGAGGTCTAACTCTGTTTTCCTTTGTACCCCTCTAAACATTTTGTGGTTACGACTATGGAATGCACTGTAGGTCTGATACTGGGGGCCCTCAGCAAGATCTATACACTGCTCAGTTCATACCACAAGACCAGTTTAGACTCCCTTAAACTGAAATGGGAAACAGACTTTGGAAAATCTATATCAGACTCAATCTGGCGAAAGATATTAAGAACATTTACTCATCCTCAGTCTGTCTGAGACATGGTGTAATTCAATTCAAGGTGGTGCACTGGCTGCAATGGTCCAAAGACAAGCAGTCCAAGGTCAAAGCCAACCTGGACCCTGCATGTAATCATTGTAAACAAACTCCAGCTACACTTTTGCATACATTCTGGACCTGTCACAAACTGTGGATCTTTTGGCCATCTATTTTTGACAACTTCTCTGGGATATGTGGAAAAACCACACACCCACCACTCATCTCACTGTTTGGGGTGGTCCCTAGTGGACACATCCTTCAGCAAGTACAAGAAGAATGTGATTGCATTTGGCTCTCTCCTGGTAATTGGAAGGACCCCCCCCCCATCATATGTACATTTGATAAGAGTGATGTATCATATACATCTAGAAAAAAAATAGATATACTGAAGGGTTCTGTTAAAAGATTTTGGGACTCTTGGCAACCTTTTGTGTTGTATGTGTCATAGCTCTGCTCTCTGTCAGCTCCTCTGTCATGCTGCACACTCAGTAATCACTCAACTCATGTCACCTGTCACCGCTCATTATCCCACAGCTCCACCACCTGGTCCAGTCAGTA
>NC_056503.1:40568390-40578461 GCF_014905685.2 Nematolebias whitei
TCACGGATTAAAGGTCAAGCTCATTCTGTATCACGGACTTATCCTTATCCCTGAATCTGATTCCCACAGATTCATTTCCCCAATTAGTCTCTTTCCCCCTGCATCTACTAACCTTTATCTTTTAGTTGCAAGCCTGTTGGACTCCGTTCCAGTGGACCTTAACATCAGTTCTACTTCTACTGGCAGCCCGCCACTTCAACACTACCCAATCACGAACTACCAATCAGAAGATCGGAACCAGCCCAGAACCGGACCTACTCCAGGGTTTTACTTTATTTCACAATAAATCTTTTAACCCTCTCAGTGGTTGTTGTTGTTGTTTGCGATCCGGCCTCTGGTTCATGACAGTATGTGGAAAACATGTCAATGCCTGTTTAATTCATTTATGTATGTGTGACTGATCCGGTGTGGGAGAGGAGGGGTGGGAGGGTTTTTTTTTTGTTGTGTTTTCTTTTTCTGTTCGTAAGTTCAAAATAAAATAAAAAATCTATTAAAAAAAATATTTGATTAAAAAATGGCTTCCACAGCTGATCAGCATTGTCCAAAACAAAGACGCCTATTACTCAATCAGTCTTACAGATACTGAGATCAATTTGGTGTGGTACTAGATGAGAGTTATTCTAAATACATACTTCAAGCCATAACAAGTCATATTAGATCTGTTACGACATTGTTAAGGTATTCTTAGTTTAAAACTCTGACATGAAAGGAGTTTGATGACATGCATTCCTTCACAGAATGCATCGTTTGAAAAGAGTTATTACTTGGGCAAATTCTCACTTTTTAGCATCAATGCAAAAGTTTTATTTTATTAAATAAAATTGTTAGTCCTGTTTGAAAGTTATCACATTAACCTCCATCTATAGTTGCAACAGTTGTCAGTATAATGAACAGTTTCACACTTTTTTCTTACAAAGGCCTACTTCGTCTTACACCAGCTTACTCTAATGTATTTTTGAAAGCATAGTCACATTGGCAAAAGTTTTAAAGCTTTCATTAATGTTCAGAGCACCCAAAATTGAGATAGAAGAAAAGCTGCGGTAAGGCCAATTTTGTAATGACTCTTCCTTTTTTGGTCTACCGATAAGACATCCTTGAGAAAGACTGCACTGCACAACGAGCTTTAAAATACTCCACCTCAATAGGATAATGTTGTTTTCTTTTCCTGACATAGAAAGCCATAATTTCTAATGTGAGGGACATGTTTTACTTCTGAATAGACGGTACAAGAATAGAGAAAAAAAATTGCTCTTATTCCACAAGGAATATCTTCACTTTAAATCCAAGTTACTGTTGATCAATTTAGCACTGCGCAAAAATATGTCTCACTTTTTTATATCTATTTTAATGAGACACAGATAAGTCAATTATCACATAAAGGAACCTGCTTTATAGAAATATTTATGTATAGTATTTTGGGGATGTTGTCTGGGCCTGATCCTCACAAAGCAACCGGCCCAGACAACATCCCAGGAAAAGGTTGTGCTGATCAACTCTGCAACATCTTTAACTCCTCACTTACCCTGGCAACAGTTCCCACCTGCCTGAAGACCACCACCATCATCCCAGTCCCAAAGAGCTCTACAGTGACTGGTCTGAATGATTACCGGCCAGTAGCCCTCATCCCGATAGTCGCTAAATGCTTCAAAAAACTGGTCATGACCCACATCAAAACAATCACCATCATCAACAAGGACTCTCACCAGTACGCATAATGCGAGAATCGATCAACAGAGGATGCCATCTCCTCTGTGGTCTAAACTGCTCTCACCCACCTGGAGCAGAAGGACTCGTATGTCGGTATGCTCTTTGTGGACTTCATGGCTGCCTTCACACATGATCCCCCAAACCCTGATGGACAAACTACTCACACTTGGACTAAACCCCTCCATTTGCATCTGGGTCCTAGACTTCTTAACAACAGACCACAGTCAGTGAGGATCCACAACTTCTCCTCCTCCACCATGACCCTCAGCACTGGCTCCCCTCAGGGATTTGTGTTGAGCCCTCTTCTGTTCACTCTGCTCGTGTATGACTGTGCACCTATCTATCCAGGTTGTCACACTGTAAAGTTTGCATATGATACAGTGGTGGTGGGATGCATCACAAACAACAAGTCCAGCTACAGGCAGGAGGTGGAACACCTGGAAAGCTGGTGCAAGGAGAATAACCTTCACATCAATGTGAAGCAGATGAACGAGATGGTCGTGGACTTCAGAAGGAACAACCTAAGTGTTCTTTCTGATTTAACAAGATGTGATAAATGACTTGTGCTGGCTGAGATCGGTTGTACAGTCACCTACCACCTCAGACACCAACCATTTCCCTGAAACTGGTGTCATTTTCTAAAGCCAAACACATAAAATAGTATAATAAATATGTCAACTTTGTCCTAGAAGCCACTTCAGAAGTGTTCGTTTGTTGGTTAATGGTTCAACTAATAAATCTGCACATTTTTTCAATGCATGAGTATCTTGCAGAGATTAAAATAATATATTAGTCTGTCTGAATTATATGAATCCTAAGCCTGATACAATTACAAAGATGAACAAGCATAACGCTTGTTATGAGGGCTTTAAATAGTGAAAGTTTGCAGTCTGTGATGGACTGGACACCTATCCAGGGTGTCCCCCACCTCTTGCACAGTGATTGCTGGATATAGGCACCAGTGACCCCTGCAACCCAAAAAGAAGAAACGGGGAAAGATAATAGATGGATGGATGAATGGATGTTTGTAGTTTTTGAAATTAGAGTTTTTCGGGACTGGAACTGAACAGGGAATATACAGTAAGTAAGCCTTATATGGTATAAGAAACTCAAATGGGTAGGTTACACTGTTTAAGAATTGAAGTAGTTTTGTTTTTTTTTTCTCCAGAATGACATATCCTGGTGAGCAAGGGAAGCAATTTTACCCACAAACAGATTGATGGCACTAGAGGGTGGCCCTTGGGTGGCCTTGCCCATCATAGCTTAATCTTTAGCTGCACAACGGCCACCCCAAGCTCTTTAGGAAACTATAATATATGGGAAATATGCTTTTAGAATATTGAAATTATAAAAGTATATATATACATATGTATATGGATGCTGGCATGTTGCTTATTTTTAAAGTTATCCAGTTCAATATGTTTACATATATGCATTTATGGTGGCAGTCATCTTGGATTTTGATGTGGCAACCCAATTTCCAGAGTTACCTTTCTTATGCCTAGATGCAGCTACCCACCAAAATGGAAGTCGGTACCTCACTTATTTGTCAAGTTATCATGCTCACAACACAGATGGATGGACAAACAGACAAACACACCCATTTCTTCTTTTTTACAGGAGACTGTGAAGCAGATGTTTCCAAAGACAATGAGAGATGATGATGGTCCTGACGAGGAACTTAAATAAGATGACTTTCTCCCCTTCCTCCCCAATGATGAGGAGTGGCAAAGATTTGTCGTTGTGCTTCCTGATGTCCAGAAATCTCAAGGGGAATAAAAAATGTAAAGCACATTAATATAATATTTAATAAAGAAAATTAATGGAACTAGAACTGATGGACAGAGAGATATTAATTCTTTTGACATTGTTGTGATCTGCCATCAAGCTATTTTCATTTAAATTTCTAGAAATTATTTTTTTTTTTCAGAACAGTGGTTAAAATCACATAAGTAAATGTATTAAACATTTGTGGTTTAGTGTAATTTAAGTATTTTCAAGGTGTAATTTGATTTTGGCTGGGAGCATCAGGAGAAATGTGAATTTATTCAGCATAAGCACAGTTTTTTTCAGACTCACTGAATGGAACAGCTGTCACAAAGAGGTTGCTGAAATGCAGGTCTGCTTTGAAAATGGGCAAAATCTCATTAAATTCAGAAAGCCTTTACCCATTTTTTCTTCATTAGCTTTCAGGGGGAATCTTATTTCACCTCACGCTCTCTGAATACAAACCTGCCCATTTTGAAATTGTAAACCCTATTTGCAGAGAAGATAGCCACTTTTTATTATTATTTATTTTTTATTTATTGTCAAATCATGATAAAATCTTTTAGGCCTGTCACAACTTTGGGAAAGTACAAGTCGAACAGTATAGACTTCAAATCCTGAATCAGAGAGCAGAAGGATTGTCTCGTTTAAATTTCGTCATTCTAAATGGTTCTGTCAGAAGAAATGGGTGACATCTTGAACGTAAAGGTTTTATTTTACATTTTTAAAAGACACATTCCACAGTACATTATTTATAATGATATTGTGTTGCTGGGATATTTTTGATTGAATCTGAAGTAAAACAAGTAACAACGTTATTGTAGTATATCATATTAGACGAATCTTGCAAGTCAGATAACTCTACCACCAAAAATGACCTTATCTTACACAAATAACTGTTGAAACTGACAGTAGTGGAGATTGTTCATATATACAGTATACACACACTGTCATGCCTTACTGTGGATTTACTGTTTAAATGCCAGCTCCTCAGTCCTGCCACGCCAACTGACACTTGCATCCTGTTCCATCAAGCTCAGCTGTCTACCATCTCCTTGTCGGCCCCAGTCCTTTTATTCCACCTGTCTTCATTTCCACATAAGTTTGACATTGTTAGTGCCTTTTTGTCCAGTCTGGTCCTCCCCCGTGCCTCCTCGGGTCCTGGTATTGTTTTAAGTTCTTTGCTGCTTCATCAACATTTAGTTTTGTCTTGTTTTGCTTAAATCCATGCTGCTGATTTCTTACCCGTAAGCAGCTGCATTCATACCGATCGGCTCACAAGTGACTCATGTTCAGGTTGCTGTTCACCACACCTTATTTATATTATTATTGGTGGTGTATATCTTAGATCCTGTTAGATACTGTTTATTTTTATTTAATGGGGCCGAGATGGTGTAGAGGCAGGGCAGCCGGCTTGGGACCCGAGAGTCCCAGGTTCTATCCCCAGTCACTGCACATCACGTGGCGTCTCTGGGCAGCACGTCTAATCCCCAAAATGTCCCCGGGCGCTTTCAATAGCTGCCCACTGCACCACCTGGTGGTGGATGGGTTAAATGCAGAGACTAATTTCGCCATTGTATGGAAACATACAGTGCTGACATTGTGATGACATTATTATTATTATACGCTCTATGTATACCCTCTCTCTATATATATACTTTTTTTTTTGGGGGGGGGGGGGGTGTAACTGGAGAACACAATTTTGTTCCACCTCGTGTACCAAATGCCATGTGAATGACAATAAAGTCACCTTGACCTTGACCTTGAAATAAAGGTTTAGTTTTTAATTATATTCAAACTTCTTCATGTCAGTCTGCATTCCTGGTTTCAAATCCTTCAAAAAACTTGTACTGTGTGGTACAGTATTTGTGTGAATTTGCAGTAATTTACAGTGATTGCATAACCAATATAGAAATAGAAATAGAAATAGAAACAGCCTTTATTGTCCCACGGATGGGAAATTCAAGTGCAACAGCAGCAACAGATAAAAAAGATAAAAAGATTTCACACAAAAGTTCCTAAATGTTAAAACAATATATAAAGAAATAAGATAAACAATATCAATAATAATGTTCAATATGTGTTGGAACATTGATAAGGACAGACTATTGACAGTACAGTATTATAAGCAGAGTGTGTGTTTAAGCAGAGGTCAGCATGTATTTAATCCTTATTGAGTTTGTTGGGAGCAGTGATGGTTGTAGAGTCTAACAGCTGCTGGGAGGAAGGACCTGCGGCAACGCTCCTTTGTGCATTTAGGATGCAGTAATCTGTCACTGAACGAGCTCTCCAGTTCAGCAACAACTTCATGCATGGGGTGGGAGACGTTGTCCAGCAATGTTATTTAGAGTCCTTCTGTCTCCCACCACCTGCACTGGGTTGAGGGGGCATCCAAGCACAGAGCTGGCCTTCTTGATGAGCTTATCTAGCTGCTTCTTCTCAGCTGATGATAAGCTGCTGCTCCAACACACAACACCATAGAAGATGGCTGACGCCACTATTGAGTCAAAGAAGGTCTTCAGGAGCACCTCCTGCGCTCCAAAAGACCTCAGTCTCCTCAGCAAGTAGAGTCTGCTGTGACTGTATCACCGATGAGGTAAAATATCTGACTCTTTCTATAACGTGCTTCCGGTGAGTTCAGTTATTTTCAAACAAAGTCATCCGTTGTTTAAATTTGGATGTTTTGGCTGCAGGCTGATGTGATATGAACAAGTTTTTTTTTTTATATTGTTTTGCTTAGCTGGAAAACGGTGAACACTGTGGTTCGAACTAAAACACCTCAAATGTGTTTGTTTAATGCACATAAACTGCTGAGGAGGCGGATGGTGAGAACTTTCACAAATTATGTGCGAGCTTAAACTTGGCTCCTTTGCTGTTTTCCCTCTTCACACGTGTAAAGTTATTTTTAACCATGTTGGGGACTCAGAAACCAAGCAGTCAATTACTCAATAGATCACATTACTGTAAGAGTTTGACGTTTCAAATTCGCAATAAATGGTAATACAATTTTATCTCTTTTATAAGATACTGACTGGGCCACTCCACCATCCAAGCAGATGGATCATCCTCAGATTCTTACATTGATGATAGAAAATCTGCTTGTCATCAGTATTTTTGAAGTGAATTGCATCATAAATACATATCATTCCTACACTCGTGGCATTGTCTACAGAAGGGAAATCAAAGTGAAAGAAGATGGGACTGCGTGTTAAAATTCTTTCCACTTGAAGTGCGCCACACTTGTTCAAAACGTATTGCTGGGTTTATTTCAGACGTGGCAGGAGGCTCCACCAGTCTCACCACACTGTCATTTAGCAACTTGCTGATTTACAAATGAGGTTTGTCTCGTTCGCTGAATGAACTGAGGAAAGATATGAAGACTGACGCCTTGAGAAGGCAGACACAACAACCAATGCAAGTGTTGCTTTTTATGTGTTAAAAGAAAAATATAATCAAGATGAAGGATATGGAATGAAAACTCAAACTAAAACAATCTAGAAATAATCATCGTGCACTAAACACTTTTAAGTACTTTGTAAATAAATTGGTCAAACATTTAAAATGTTTGGCTTTATTGATTTGTGACAACACTTTAGGATCCTGTATATCTAAACCTGCGTCAGTATTCTTAGATTTATATATGTAAAATGTTGCAATTAATGTTGTTTAGCCTGTTTTTGTATCAGCAGTAGTGAGATATACAGTGCCTTGTGAAAGTATTCGGCCCCCATGAACTTTTCAACTTTTTGCCACATTTCAGGCTTCAAACATAAAGATATAAAATTTAAATTTTTTGTGAAGAATCAACAACAAGTGGGACACAATCGTGAAGTGGAATGAAATTTATTGGATGTGTCAAACTTTTTTAACAAATAAAAAACTGAAAAGTGAGGCGTGCAATATTATTCGTCCCCCTTGCGTTAATACTTTGTAGCGCCGCCTTTTTCTGCATTTCCAGCTGCAAGTCTCTTGGGGTATGTTTCCATCAGTTTTGCACATGGAGACACTGAAATTCTTGCCCATTCTTTTTGCAAAACAGCTCGAGCTCAGTGAGGTTGGATGGAGAGCGTTTGTGAACAGCAGTCTTCAGCTCTTTCCACAGATTCTCGATTGGATTCAGGTCTGGACTTTGACTTGGCCTTTCCAACACCTGGATACGTTTATTTGTGAACCATTCCATTGTAGATTTGGATTTATGTTTTGGATCATTGTCTTGTTGGAAGATAAATCTCCGTCCCAGTCTCAGGTCTCTTGCAGACTCAAACAGGTTTTCTTCCAGAATGGTCCTGTATTTGGCCCCATCCATCTTCCCATCAATTCTGACCATCTTCCCTGTCCCTGCTGACAAAAGCAGGCCCAAACCATGATGCTGCCACCACCGTGTTTGACAGTGGGGATCGTGTGTTCAGGTGATGAGCTGTGTTGCTTTTATGCCAAACATATCGTTTTGCATTGTGGCCAAACAGTTGGATTTTGGTTTCATCTGACCAGAGCACCTTCTTCCACATGTTTGGTGTGTCTCCCAGGTGCTTGTGACAAACTTTAAACAATACTTTTTATGGATATCTTTGAGAAATGGCTTTCTTCTTGCCACTCTTCCATAAAGGCCAGATTTGTGCAGTGTACGACTGATTGTTGTCCTATGGACAGACTCTCCCACCTCAGCTGTAGATCTCTGCAGTTCATCCAGAGTGATCATGGGCCTCTTGGCTGCATCTCTGATCAGTCTTCTCCTTGTTCGAGATGAAAGTTTAGAGGGACGGCCGGGTCTTGGTAGATTTGCAGTGGTCTGATACTCCTTCCATTTCAATATGATTGCTTGCACAGTGCTCCTTGGGATGTTTAAAGCTTGGGACATTTTTTTGTATCCAAATCCGGCTTTAAACTTCTCCACAACAGTATCTCGGACCTGCCTGGTGTGTTCCTTGGTCTTCATGATGCTCTCTGCGCTTTGAACAGAACCCTGAGACTATCACAGAGCAGGTGCATTTATATGGAGACATGATTACACACAGGTGGATTCTATTGATCATCATCAGTCATTTGGGACAACATTGGATCATTCATAGGTCCTCACTGAACTTCTGGAGTGAGTTTGCTGCACTGAAAGTAAAGGGGCCGAATAATATTGCACGCCCCACTTTTCAGTTTTGTATTTGTTAAAATTTTTTGACACATCCAATAAATTTCATTCCACTTCACAATTGTGTCCCACTTGTTGATTCATCACAAAAAAAATAAAATTTTATATATTTCTGTTTGAAGCCTGAAATGTGGCAAAAGGTTGAAAAGTTCAAGGGGGCCGAATACTTTCACAAGGCACTGTATATTTTCACTTCTCTTACACGCTGCATAATCAAAGACTGTAAAGACTACTTTTACTTTTGAAGAGTCCTCAAAGACGATGCACCAAGCATGTGGTGCATAATAGTACAGTATAATGGACCCTTAAGAGCTCCTTTGAATATTGTGTGAGAGCCACACACAAACAGCAGAAAGACATCACTGCTGATGAACTAACAAAATAGTAAATGTGTAGAGGAAAGGTATTAAAATAATTTCAATCACAGTGTGACAAATAATCAAATCAGACTATTAATATTAGAATGAAATATGTTGAGTTTCCATTGTGTGAACACTTATTAAGCGTTCACACAATGGAAATAATCTTAATCAGGTTAATCCTATGGGCAGAAACTCGTGCCATCAGAAACTGAATTTGAATTGCTCAGACTGAATCTGTATTTGCGTAATTTGAAATTAAATCCATCGGTTTGAAAATGAATTTCTTTGAACTGAAACTGAATTTAATGGTTTGAAACTGAATTATTTTTCTTTGAGACAGTATGTCGTTGTATTGAAAATGCAGTTCGACTACTTTCTTTTTCAGTTCAATAATTTAATTTCAGTTCCAAAATTCAGTTTTTTGTGTCACATATTGAGAAAGCCACGGAGTAATCAACCGCAGCTTGACAAACGCTTCACGTCAGTGAAACTTCCTTTACAGAAATGTAGGCATGGGGTTCAGTCTAGAGTTGCATTCGGGCCTAAAAAATCTGACTCGACCCGAACCCACATCATTTTGTCCAAGCCAACACAAAACTGAGCAGTTAACTGTGATTACAGGCCAGAACCCGAACCCCCCCCAACATTTTCTCAATTAAGCTTTTCCTGCATTTATAAGCAAATCAGTTTGGCATGATAGTTTTAAAAACGTATTTCAAAGAAAGGAAGATATAAGATTTCTTGTTTATTAACAAAAGTCAGTGGATTATTATAGTTTTTATAATATTATAGTTATTATATTTATTAACGGTCCGTGGACGCACGTGGCTGATGATCCAAATTGGGTCCTTCGGCTGTACGAGTCCGTCGGCTGTGCGAGTCTGTCGGCTGTGCGAGTCCGTCGGCTGTGCGAGTCCGTCGGCTGTGTGCGTCCTTCGGCTGTGCGAGTCCGTCGGCTGTGCGAGTCCGTCGGCTGTGTGCGTCCATCGGCTGTACGAGTCCATCGGCTGTGCGAGTCCGTCGGCTGTGCGAGTCCGTCGGCTGCGCGAGTCCGTCGGCTGTACGAGTCCGTCGGCTGTACGAGTCCGTCGG